>NW_026897652.1:0-600000 GCF_033153095.1 Gastrolobium bilobum | reverse complement strand
TCATGATTAATGAGGAAACAAGTAATTCATGATCATAAATGATTTCAATTGAATTTAACAAGTGTGACATACTCCAAAATATGCAAGATAGCAATATTTCATTTTTCTAATATGTCTAATCAATTAGAGTTCAAACAGTACGAAACAATCAATTATACAATATTAATTAAGTAGATTTATTATTTTAGCCAAAAATGTTACTAAGAGTTTTTGTTAATCAGTACTCTAAAAACATATATAGGTCAAAACGATTTTAACATTTTTTATTAAATAGCTTTTAGTTATTCAAATAAGTAAGAAATAAATAATTTTAATATTTTCAGTTTACTAAATATATTGCTTTTAAATTATTTTCTTTTACTTGATTTTATCTGCGCAATAAAAACACTCGCCCAATTATTAATTAACAATTTGGTAAATCAGAGGAGTTTAATGACATTGATTTTTTTTTTTATATAAATAAGAATTGAAGACATAATCTAATACAATCTACCTAAATTCTTCACCACTATATCAATCCTAATGTCTTATGACATTGATTCAAGGTGCATGTTTGTAGAGTAAACAAAATGCAATTAAGTTTATGCCCATTAAATGTAAGATTTTTTTTTTTTTTTTTTATATTTGAAAAATGAATATTTTCATGTTATGGCAGTGTTGTTAAATCTGACCCGGGCATCGATCCGGTCGGGGCACTAGGTCACTGGTGGGACCGATGGATCACTGGTCGAACCGGTTGACCCGTATATATATATATATATATATATATATATATATATATATATAAATTCAATTATATTCGCCATATCTAAAATGAATTAAACAAAGTTCACCAAATAAGCTCAAAAACATGAAGCATAAATAAATAAAAGTGCATGTTATTACTATGTCAATTTTTTTTGGTAATCTAAGGGGGTTAACAACAACATCCTAAAGAGATCAATTCAATAAAATCGTTCTGAAATTACTAGACAAAGACACATCAGCCCAATACAAAGGCCAAATACCAGGGGGAGGGTTTGAAAAAACACAAAAATTATTTATTCTCAACAGGATAGTCTAAAGGATATTACTATGTCAATTTAAATTACAACTCAGAATCCCCATAAACATACCACTCAATAACATTGAACTCATATTTTTCAAATTCAACTACATTAAAATGACATATGTCACATTCTCTAATTTATTATTTCACAAATTGCTTCAGTATTGGAAACTAAGAGGTCATTGTAGAAGAGTATATTAGCAAATAAAATTACAAAAAAAAAATTAAAATGAGTTTTACATTTTTTTGATAAGATAAACAATTTTGGTTTTTTTTTAAATGCATGACCCGACTCGATCACCGGGTCGGTGGGGTTTGTTCGGGTTTGTTCGGATTTTGACCAGGTCGATGCATAACCGATCCAATGCTTAACCCGAACCGGTCTGATGACCGGTTTACCGGGTTCCGAGTCAACCCAGCCGGGTCGGGCCGAATTTTATAACAGTGTGTTATGGTTTTACGATATCTGATCACGTGAACATTCTGTATTTTTTTTGTTAATAATTTTAATGAGATCTATCTATTTAATGTCAAACGATGTGTAAAGAATTAATTCAACCCAAAAGCTTAAACTGTTGGGTGAGGTTACATTAATGATCCGGATGGCTCGGCTCACGGCTCGTACTTGCATGTTAAAATTTTTTTTATTAAATTATTTTATTAATTTTTTGTCCAAAATACCCCTGTCTCTATCCGTTACTTCTCTCCAGATTATTCAAACCGAAACATTGCTACCCTCCAGATTATTCAAACCAGAACATTGTTTCTCTCCAAATTATTCAAACCAAAACATTGTTTCCCTTCAAAATTTCTCACATGAGAGCTCATTGGGCTTGAAGAGTGGACAATGCACAGGCCCACCTACTTGTGCAAAGAAAGAAGTTTCACTAGAAAGAAAGTGGAAGGCGGTGAGGATCGAACCCGGTATACCGAGACTTTGATATCATATAAAGAACCAATTCAACTCAAAAACTTAAACTGTTGAGTGAGATTACATTATTGATTTTATATATTTCAACACGATGAATAAAATTTTGGCATTGTAAAGATACATAAAATATGAAAGGATAGATATTTCTTCTCCATTTGGTTAGGTAAAGGAACCTGGCCAGCGTAAATCGACATGGTCAAACGAATTTTGATAATAAATTTTAATGAGATCTAAGTATTTATTGACTAACGATGGACATAAAATTTTGGCATTGTAAAGATACATAAAATATGAAAATATAGATATTTCTTCTCCATTTGGTTAGGTAAAGGAACCTGGCCAAAATAAATCCACATGGTCAAACAAAACAGTGCATGCGTGGCATATTATGGCGATTGGAACTTGGAAGCAAACGAACAACACAATTGGAGATGAACAGTGCGTTCCATTCACTTGATGGCCGGGGTCCCAATACGAAAGAACAATTATAAAAGGCCTACATGTTATTTAATTATTTGATACTCACCTCGCTTTTGTTGAAGTAGATGTTTGAGAAAAAACTGCTCAAAGGGACCCATGATTTGTTTAGATGGGTATTGGCGTTTTGGTAAAGAACAACATAAAGTATAAGTGTACCAAAAAAATAAATATGTATAACAAGTGGAATTGTTGATGTGCACGTAAGGGGGACCAACATTTTCTGAGAAAGGGGAACCCAAACACTCACTATCAATGAAGTTTGTTTGTTTGTGAGGTCCATGACAAAATGTGAACCACCTTACCAGCGCAAGGAACCTAACTTTCACTATTTGCAGATGTACCAGACACCCTCCCATGCACAATATAAATATATATATATATATATATATATATATATATGAGTTTTATAAGAGTTATGTTGCAGGAAAAGTGATTGTGTAATGTTATAGAGATTCGTTTTGCGTGTCTTAATTTTTTATTTATTGTTTTGTTTTAAAAAGTGTGGGCCCCACAAAATGTTGTGAGTTTAGGAAAGTTTGTTGTGTTATGTTAAAGGATAAAATGAAAACCCTATATATATATATATATATATATATATATATATATATGTATATGATATAATTAAGCTAAGCTTTTCTTTAAATAAATATTTTTCGCTATAAAGTTCGAGATAGTTATATTTGTGCTAAAATACAGTTATTTAGTTTTAATAATTCAGAATATTTTAAAATAGGAAAATAATTTTCTTATGTTGTAGAAAAATAATTATCTTATATTGTAGAAACAAGATTGCAAGTGGGCCCCATAAGTAAGAAGAGAGAGAGAAAAAGAAGTTGAAACCCACCTATCTTTTATGTGTGTAAAAAATTTAATTATTTCATATAAAATGAAATAAATATAACCCTTTATTATATAATTACTTTCCAGTAACTAAATAGAAAGTATTTGAGAATAGATTGAATTTTATAAAAAATGATAAATTTATATATGTCCTCTTAATACCATTACTTACGGTATGTTATTTTTTTTAAAAAAAAATGTTATTTTCAAGTGAGTTATAATCATGAAATATATATTTAATTAAAAGTAAATTTAGACAGAATAATTTCGATAGTCATCATTTTTAAAAGGTTCTTTTACGTTTTCTTAATTTTTTTTTAATCAGACTATCCATTTAATTTATTTATTTTTCACTAAATTCTCTGCCGTTTATTTCCTCACAAGATCAAAATTACTCGACATAATCAAATTCGACCACTCACATATTAAGTTTTCAATTTTTCAATTAAATCCCAGTAACAATTAATTTCCTAACTTATGAAAAAAATGTCATTTAATTACCAGACTAACTGATTAACCTCCAAGTTTAGGGGTGGGGACCTTCAATATAAAGAGAGAAGATGTTATAGTTGTGCCCATAATAGGGTATTGCTTCGCTCAAAAAAAAAAAAAAATGCTGCGAAGCCAAAAGAGAAATTTTCCAAGGAAAATTAGTTCGTTGCTGCAACTGTCTAGCAGTATGATCAAGAACCAATAATTAAATTGTCCAATGATTCAAACCATATTATGTGACGCAGACAAGATGATCAACTGATAGACAGGATATATCTATCAATATAGATCTGATTTAGCAAAACAAATGATAAAAAAATCATTAACGATCATGTGGCAAGAGCTAGAGAACTATAATGGTAATTATAATGAATTAATCTCACTCCAAAGATTATTATCGAAACATACTTGTATAAATATTATTTCATCACTGTTTCTACATTTCTACTAGTCCTCCTAATTAATCTTGTTGGGAAATTCGTTCCCTCAAACTCCAATGTCAAGCGGGTCCAGGGGAAGCTCGTGGCGGGGAACAGCTAAGGCTACACCAACCGTAGCAAGTGGATCCGACACCATATCTCAACCCAAAACCTTAAGGCATTGGGTTCATGGGTCCTTTCACTTATATACTCTTCACTTAGCTCATTACCAACCAATGAGGGACTCATCACATTTGAATATCTCAACAATCTCCTCCTCAAGTGTAAAACCCACCATTGGTATGCTCCCCCTCAACCGAGTACCTGAAGCGCAAAGTACTCGACCCGCTCCCTAGCTAATCACTAGGCTAACTCTAGCCCAATCCGGCTTTGATACCACTATTGAGAAATTCGTTACCTCAAACTCCAATGTCAAGCGGGTTCAGGGGAAGCCTGTGGCGGGGAACCACCACCAATGAGCTAAGGCTACACCAACCGTAGCAAGTGGATCCGACACCATGTCTCAACCCAAAATCTTAAGGCATTGGGTTCATGAGTCCTTTCACTTATATATTCTTCACTTAGCTCGTTATCAATCAATGAAGGACTCATCACACTTGAATATCTCAACAAATCTCATACTTCAAATAATTTGTCAATATATACAAGATATATCATAACAATTTACAAGACAGTCAACTAGTCCCACATTCTCTCCTCATCAAAATAAGGGTTATTCTATTATTGGTTTCCAATTAAAAAACAAATCTCTCACAAAATTCTAAGCTAGTTAAAAGTGTCGCAATAAGTGTAATTGCTAGACTTAATTGACAACAGCTATATATGTACGGACTATATTGTAAGAGTAAATCAGATTGCAAGAAATTGATAGATTTGGCTAACCGACAATTTAACTAGTTAGAGAGATAAAAGAAAAAGTATGTGAGGTTCACAGTGGGTTCCACGTCAGGTTAATCTTTTATACACAAACACCTTAAAATATACAATAATTAGTCCTTAAAGTGATAATAAAAGCATCAGTGATTTATTTATAAATGAATAATCAATCTATTGGCATATATATTTTTAAAAATTACTATGAATATCTATTATTTCATTAAAAATAAAATAAAATAAAATTAGAAGTGTTAGAAATCCAAATGCACATAATGGAATATCATGTTGGTTAGAAATAAATTAAGTGTGTACTATATAAATATGAAAACCATCTATTATGGATTTATGGTGGATTGCCACTTATCCCACGGTAACAATTCTCCTCCTTGTAGGGGCTCCCTCACCCTCAACAAGACTTGATGAGGAATAGAATTTAAAATGTAACTGGCTGAGAAAAAATGAAAAAGATTAAAAAGGAAAAGAAAGTCCCTAACAATATAAAATCTGGAGAATATTGTGTTCACAAGCAAATAGACTTTTTATATATATTATTGTGCAAGAATCAAAGGACAATTCCAAGGAAGCACCGTTCATGGGAGAAAGAAAACACCCACCAATATTCCCGCTATATTGATAGGCCGACAATCGGACAAAATATGTCACATTAGACAGGAACTCATCCTTAGTGTAAAATAAACTAAGATCAGTTGAAGACCATGACATCATGATCATGCTTCCAACCTAAAATGATCATAAAGGAAAAAGAAAAAAGAAAAAAGAAAAAGAAAACTAACATCTTTCATGTTCTTTATGTATTCTCTTGTCTATTATATTACTATAATTAAGAGAAAATTAATCATTTGTTTAATTAGATTATTGTTTTATGCATGAACATTAGTGAAATCCATTAATAAAAATAATAAACGTAATGACTGCATCAAGAACAACTCAGATATAGAAAATTTTATGTGGAATCTCAGTTCCTCCTCCTCGGTACCATAATAATATGATGTCCACGCCGTATGTTCCCAAATTGTTCTACATTGTTTCTGCATCTTCTCTGGTTAAATAATATAAAATTCTGTTTATCAGTGGTTGTTCATCTAACTACAGATTTTGTCTCACCAGATTATATATGATATTAAACCTCAATAATCCAAATTTAATCATGTGATTAGTAAGGTGATACTACGTCACGATTTTCCGTAACAAAGATTTTTAAACTCGGGTGAGATCTGTTTAGTCAACCGGTTTTTATGGCTTTAATTTTCTTTATAACATAGATTTTGGAGATGTTAGATACACCTTATTTATTCAATTAGATGCCGTATCTTTTGTTAATACAACTTCTTTGTTTACCAGATTGCTTTTATAGGTGTTGGAAAATTATTAAGCTAAGTTCATTTTTTTTTTTTTATAAACCACAAGTATGCTCCACGGGAGATAATCATGTTCGAAGAGGGAACATCCACATTATGGTGAGGCTAGCTCTCCCATTTATTTTAAATTTATGAATTTGTGCTCCGCGGTTGTATTCTTTACGCAATTATCTAGATGTGGTTTAACATGTTTAATATAGTTTTTTTTTTTTTTTGGTGGTTATGTTAATATAGTCTTTAATGCTATATTTTAGTTCATAAATAAATTGGTATGAATATGATGCGTGGATAAAAGTTACAGGTAAGGTTATGGACAAACAATATGAGAGCATAAATAACTGTTAAGGATTTTGTTTTTCAAGAATAAGAGATCCATTTAACATAAGAAAGGGTGCTATAAAATGAGATGCAAAAGTGGACCCAAGTAATGGACGACCCATTTGAATGAGAAGTAAGCCCAAACGCTGGAATGGCTGTTATACTAAATGGGCCTAAGTTGAGTTGGTTATGTTCAGAATATTAAGTCGGCCTTATGTAATTTCCAGAAATTCAGTGTTGTTTTAATTTCTGTGTGTTTCCTTTGAACCGGTGGGTTATATATGTGTTGGTGGAAATGGAAAAATTAAGTCGGCCTCTTGTCATATGAATATACTTCGAGTCTTTCCATATAAAATTCAATTTCTTAATTGAACCATACGTCGTGGTTCATTGACAAAATATTTATGGTTCGCATACATGAATCAATTTTAAATTGGTGAATTGTTACACTATAAAACTGCCAAAATTATTGACTTTTAAACACTATATAATTGCAGCAATAAAATGAAGGTCTGTATCTTCCCCCCAAAAATAAAGTGTATTGCAACAGCCAGTGGCGGATCTAGAAACTTTTATTCATATCCAGACATTTAATGACAGGGATTTGAAACAGTGTTCTCGAATTTTTTTTAAAAGAAAGTATTAAATATATTAAAAAATAAAAGAATATAAACAAGAAAATTAAAGAAAACTTCAACTTTAACAAAAGAATATATAAAGGAGTAGGTTTTGTTATATTTAAATTGAAATATAATCACTCACTCAGTATCAAATGGCTGCTTCTAATATTTGTGTGTCATGGACAATATTGTTAAGATCGAGATTTTACCTAAGATCGTTAGGGGATAAAAAAATCATAAATCATAAGATCAACATAGATTATAAAATCATACCTATGCATATAAAATTATATTTAATATATATAATAACAATTAATTCAATCAAACCAAATTATACAATAACAATTAATCCAAATTAATTCAAATATATTCAATAACCATTAAATCAAATCATCATTTAACTAAAAATATCAAATTATAAAGAAGAAATTAATTATTATTATTTATTAATTATACAAATAAACTACTCAGCTAATTCAAATAAAAGAAAAATAATGAGATTGAAGTCAAAAATTTGTATTGGAATATGTAAAAATAATAAAAATAAATAAAAGATGCTAGATAAGGATTGAGACGTGTAGGTGTTTGTGACCTTGTATTTGATCTTCCTCTCTCTCAACTTATCCTATGAGTTCGGAGAAGCAAACCGTGTAGTGAACCAGTTGGCTTCGATGGCACGTAGACTTGGTTGGGGTATACAAATTTTTGAAAGCCTGTCGGAGGAATGCTCGCAACTTCTAGTCGATGATGTGGTGGGATAGCTGAAAATCTGATTTTTTTGGTTTGAATTGCTGAAAATCTTTTTCCTTGTTGTTAATATAGTTTTTTTTTTGTTTGAATCGCTGAAAAGGTGGAATCTTTACATTTTGAAATGTCGATCCCAGTTTGTTTGAGAAGCAAATGATCCCATCTACAATCCCAGTTTCTTCTTTCTCTCACTCAGTATCATCACCATCACTATCTATCTCTGTGTGTGTGTTTTGTTTGCAGTAACAACTAAGATTGATTGGGTGTAATTTTTTTTTTTCAAAAGTTTGGGTGTAATTTTTTTTTTCCAAAAGTTTGTGTCCGCACTTGCGGACACAGGCCCATAAGTAGGTCCGCCACTGGCAACAGCTACACCAATTCTTTCCTCTCTTTTCCCCCTTCTCTCCAATCACAAATTAATCCAAAATCCAAAATCAAGCTAATTAATTTATATTAACTACAGCTACTCTTCAGGAGACTGTCAACTCTATCTCGGATGTTAGTGACTTCAAGGTGGTAAAGAATATTGGCTGCTATTTGGGAACACTAATGAGACATGGTAGGATTGGTAGAAATCATTATGCTAATGTCATAGCTAGAGTGCAGAATAGGCTTCAAGGATGGAAAGCCAAGTCCTTGTCTATGGCTGGGAGAATCACATTGGCAAAGAGTGTTATTTCTGCTATTCCATTGTATCACATGCAGAATAATGTGCTGCCAATTCATATCTGCCAAGATATAGAAAAATTACAACGCAAGTTCATCTGGGGAGATACAAATGATAAAAGGAAGGCTCATTATGTTGCGTGGGACCAATTATGCAAGCCTAAGGAATGTGGTGGACTTGGTATTATCAAGCTCAGAACTCAAAATGAAGCCTTCATGCAAAAGATATCCTGGATGCTTATTAATGATCAGGATAGCCTTTGGGCCAAAGTTCTTCTTGGCAAATATGGTAGGAAGCTTGATCCCAGAAGAGGTTTTATTGCACGAAAGAGTGACTCTTCCTTATGGAAGAATATTTGTCTAGCTAGAACTAAGCTGGACCAATATCTGAGTTGGGAGGTGGGCAATGGAAACTTTATTTCTTTCTGGTCGGATTGTTGGTGTGGATGGGAATGTAACTTGTTTGATCTTGCTTCTATGAAGCCTCCTGCCCCTGATTTAGAGTTGAGAATTTGTGATATTGTTGACCCTGTTACAGGTAACTGGAAGTGGGACTACTTGACTCTGTATTTTGATGAATCCATTCTTGGAAAGTTTAATTCCATGTTGCCACCTATGCCAAATGGACCAAAAGACAGGCTCTGTTGGGCAAGGAATAGTCCTAGTAGATCTCTGGTTCGAAATGCCTACTGTCAGCTTGCTGACTTGAATGCAGAGAGAGACAAAATCTGGTCTTGCATCTGGAAATGGAAGGGTCCATATAGAATAGCAGTATTCTTATGGATTGCGTGTTTAAATAAGCTTCCTACTAGGAGTATCACCTGTCAGTGGAATGGAGGAGAGAGCCTCTGCCCAATCTGTCTAGTTGAGCAAAAGTCATTGATGCATGTTCTTAGGGATTGTAGAAGAGCTAGGAATATGTGGGAAAACTGGTTTGGAGGTATAATTCCCAACTCTTTTTTGACAGCAGTAGATATTGACTGGTTTAAGCTCAACATTTGTTCATCCTTCTCATCCAAACTGTGGCACTCCTGGAAGGAAGTCTTTTTTGTATCTTGTTGGTTTCTTTGGCAATGGAGAAACCTTGTGATTCATGATGGGGAGTTTATATGGCCTGGTGACCCGATTAGCAAGATTCTGAATTATCTGGGAGATATGAAGTTGACCTGCAATGGGGATCCTTTCCCGAAAATTCAAACAGACCCCATTTCTTTTGTTGGATGTAGTAAAAAGGAACACCAGGATGCTGTTAAAATTCTGGTAGATGGGGTTGTCAACCATCACTCTAGCAGAGGAGCATGTGGAGGCTTCATCTGTGATCCAAGTGGAGTTTGGTTGAGTGGCTTTTCTTACAACATTGGGACTACCTCGATCTTAGAGGCTGAGATTTGGGGGGGTTTGGCAGGGGCTCCAGTTGGCTTTGGATTTGCAGGTGAAGGATGTTTGGATTGGGTGTGATAGTAAGGAAGCTCTCTTTTGCATAAAAGCTTCTACTGATTCGGACAGTTACTCTCCCCTGCTTAGTAAAATCAGGAGAATTGTCCATTCCTTTGAGCATGTTTATTTTGAGTTTATTCCTAGAGAGTTTAATAGCTGTGCTGATCGTCTAGCTCTGTTATATTTCAGCTGTAGGGGTGGAGAGTTGAAACTTTATTCCTCTCCTCCTGCAAGCGTTTTTCCTTCTTGGAGAGACTTTTTTAATTTCTTACTGATGGAGCATGTTTCCTTTAACATGCATCAGCTTTCAATTTAATCTTTCTGGGCTAGGCCCTCCTTTTTAACAAAAAAAAAAAAAAAAATCCAAAATCCAAAATCAAGCTAATTAATTTATATTAACTACAGCTACATCACTTTTTCAGGCTTTTTCACCCTTTTACCCTTCATTAATTAATTAATAATTATTTTGCCCCTCATTCAAAACTATCCACCAATTTGCCCCTCTTTAATCGATTAACTTAAATATTTAATCGATTAAATGGTCAAAACAGGCAAAAATGGTTGACTCGAGATTTAATCGATTAAATCTTCCAACAGGTAACAAAGGATTTCAAGTCAATATAATTTTTTAATCGATTAAAATAAGGAGATTTAATCGATTAAATCTCGAGTTAACCATTTAATCGATTAAGTATTCAAGTTAATCGATTAAAGAGGGGCAGATTGATAGATAGTTTTGAATCAGGGGCAAAATGGTTATTAATTAATTAACGAGGGGCAAAAGGGTCAAAAAGCCCACTTTTTCATGTATTCTTCTCCTTCATTTATCAATTCACGACTCTTTTCATTAGTTATCTATTTGATTTTAAATAAATAGATTTTATTTCATTATTAGTTTCCTTTTGTTTATCTGTCATATCTAATAATTTAATTTCATAACAAGTGAAATTATATTATAAAAATAAAAATATCAATATGACAATAAAAAATCAACATCAGTATTACCTTCATCTCAGATTAATTATGGTTGATGGTTATAGATAAACTTGATATTTCAACTGTGTGTTTATCTCATTCATTGGTAGCCTTTAAATAGGCGAATATACAATAAATGGTAACAACGTAACAGACTAAAACAAATAAATACTCTATCTAAACAGTCCTACGGTTACAAAGAATTCAAACAATATACGTTACAAAGAATTCAAACCTACGGTTACAAAGAATTGAATTCAAACAATAAGATATCATAGGATGCATGACTCTCTTGCTAGAACTGCCGAAGCTGAAGCACATGAAGGCTGAAACATATAGATAGACTCCTTCATGAAGTTCACTCAAACCAATCTCCCTCTTCAGCACTTGGTCTTGCAAAATGCACTTTTTATCAGTAAATGTAACGCTACTGCTCTTGGAGTGAAGCAATTGGGAAACAGAGATGAGATTGCAGCGTAAGTTAGGCACATATAAAACATTTGACAAGCTGAAGTTTGTATTAAACACCATCGAGCCTTGTTTTGCAGCATAAGTAATAGAACCATTTGGTAGAGTCACAGATAGAGGGGGAATATGTGTAATGTCAGCTAATAAAGCCAAAGTGCCTGTCATATGACGTGAGGCCCCACTATCAATGAGCCATTGAGAATGAATACGCTTACCAGATAATTTTTCATGTGACTGAGGCTGGTCTACCAATGTTAACAGTTTGTTCACAATTTCTGGGGTTAAAACGGAGTGTGCAGCAACTTGAGAAGAGGCAGAATGGGAGACATCTGGAGGAAGAGAGTTAGCAGCAACTGGGTGTGAGGCATCCATTGCAAACGTCGCATGAGCATGCGTATAACGTCCTGCCGAACGTCCTCCCCTTCCTCGTCCGCGACCAGCACTCCCGTTTGGTGGAAAACCGTTCAAGAGAGTTAGCAGCAACTGGGTGTGAGGCATCCATTGCAAACGTCGCATGAGCATGCGTATAACGTCCTGCCGAACGTCCTCCCCTTCCTCGTCCGCGACCAGCACTCCCGTTTGGTGGAAAACCATGAACGTTCCAGCATTTGGAAGGGTCGTGATTAGTCCTGCCATAATGAGGGCAAGGTATTCTGTCTTGTGGTTTGTTAGGAACCATCCGCTGCTGCATGAACGTGTCTGACTGCTTCATGGAATCAGTTTGGGTTAAGTATCCCACTACCTGACTCCTCTCATCTTGAACGCGAGAAATACTACGATGGGTCTCCTCTTGAGTGACAATTGCGTACACTTTGTTGACACTAGGAAGAGGAGAAGTGTTGAGGATATGGGATCTCAGATTGCCAAATGTAGATTCATCCAGCCCCATCAAAAATTGATAAACGCGATCATGCTCTTGCTCCTCCTCGATTGCTTTGGCAATGGCACACTTATCACCACAATCGCAAGACTTGCGAGTTTTGCTGCCTTCCAGATCGTCCCATACAGCCCTGAGTTTGGTGTAATAATCACCAACGCTATCTCCATGTTGCTTGATATTGGCTAAACTGGATTTCAGTTGATACTGTCTTGGAAAGTTTTGCACTGCATACCTTTCCTCTAGGTCATTCCATAAGTCCTTGACGTCATCAAAGCACTTGATGAATGGTTGAAGTTTTGCATCAATGGTGTTGTGAATCCAACCATTGAGCATCGAATTGCACATCTCCCAGGCGCGCCACTCTTCGGCATCATCCTCTCCTGGTTTCTTGACTGAACCGGCCACAAAACCCAATTTGTTTTTCGCCTTCAATGCGTTTTTCATGAGCTTGGCCCAGTTGTCATAGTTGGCCTCACCACGCAGCATGACAGTCGTTAACAAGAGACCTGGACTGTCAGATCCAGCCAAGTAAAATGGTGAACTAGGATCAGATGTTTTGGACTTGCTGCCACCACTTGGTGCCATGTTAAATGAACCAGCTTTCGCACTGAAAGGGAATGCGGAAACATGTATACTAGGATTGCTCTGATACCAAGATAAACTTGATATTTCAACTGTGTGTTTATCTCATTCATTGGTAGCCTTTAAATAGGCGAACATACAATAAATGGTAACAACGTAACAGACTAAAATAAATAAATACTCTATCTAAACAGTCCTACGGTTACAAAGAATTCAAACAATATACGTTACAAAGAATTCAAACAATATACTGTTACATATAATCTCCAACAGTTATTGAACCCAAATAAGAAGTAAGAAAAAATTGAGAAAAGAGAAAAATGAATAAGAGAAATAAATAAATATTAAAAAGGGTTTATCATCTATCATTTAATATGACCACAAAAATTTTCCTACACTCACAACATTTTGTGGGGCCCGCAACAAAAAAAAAAAACTTCGGCACGCAAAACGAATCTCTATAACATAACACAATCACTTTTCCTACAACATAACTCTTATAAAACCCTATTAAAAAATACTAAAAAAAAGACCACATGAAACATAAGAAAGACGGATCTACCCTATACAATGTTAATATTAACACGACATTTGAAGGGGTCATAAATATGTAGCATATCAAATCATGCAAATAATAATAACAAATATAGACTCTGCTTTCTTTTACATGCTGGATTGTATCACCTTTTGTTGCAGTGTGACTGTTGTGAAAAAGGTTCAAACGAATCCCCGCTCCAGCCTGCCAAATAGAGTACTTTTAGGAAGGGTTTCGATTAGGGGTGGTAAACGAGCTAGGGGCTTTTCAGGGGCTTTTGGCTTGGCTCGTAAAGGCCTGAGCTCGTTTAATAAAAGCTCGTGTTGGAACCAGGCTTGAACTTGTATAAAAACTCGTTTAATAAAAAGGCCTCAGGCTCTAATTCAGAAGCTCGGCCTTAGAGCTTCCAAGGCTAGCCTAATATATAAATATTTTTTTTATACTTTTTATACTACTTGTAATAACTCTCTCTCATCAATTTATTTCACCCCATTTTATTGGTTTAACAGACTTTTTAAATGATTTTGTTCTATATTATGCTATTTGGATATATATTGAATTTATGTATATTTATGGAATTACTAGTGTTGTTCTATATTATCCTTCATCCTCCTTCACACAAACAAACCCACAAAAACTCATTCGTTCCACTGTGCACTGCTCGTTTGTGTCAATTTATTTTTTATTTTATTTATCTTATTTTTATTTTTGTTGGCACTTTTTTTATAATGGGCTAAGATAATATAACATGTTATCTACCTTCTCTCACTTTAATTTTTATTTATTTATTGTAGACTTTGTAAATTATTACTGCAAATTGGAAGAAGGTTTCTATCTGGAAATTGTTTTTTTGTGGAATTCTGTTATCTTATTTTTATTCTTTAACATGCTAACAGGCTAAGTCAGGCTTCACACATGCTTTTATTTTTTGTAAATAAACCAGGCCACATGCCAATATTATATTCATAACATGTAACAGGCTAAGGCCAGTCAGACACGTTTAAATACAGGCTTGACCCGTTAAGATCAAAGCTCGGCTCGGCTCGGCCCGTTAACACCCCTAGTTCCGATGCACTTATAGATTGTCAATTGCATATAATTCAACTATTGATTCAATTTGTTAAAAAAAAAAACTATTGATCCAAAAAGCTGAGAATCAACCAGAATTGTGGTTCAATAAGTATGATTCAATTATTAAAAGAAGCAATAATTTAAAATATAATAAATTACAATCAAATTCAAATTCAAATTAAATAATAGATATGATTGTGTTTTTTTTGGTAAAAAATAAAAATAACACAATTGGCATGATTTGAAATCTAAAATTTGAGACATGTTTGAATGATTTAATTATAATTATTTATTTATTTTTATAAATTAATTATCTTTACATTTATTTTAATTTTTTTTCTTATTTTTAAAATTTTAGATTTTAAATTTTGGATTAACAAGTTAAATTTTATTATTTTGTTAATAGAAATTGAAAACACCACAATTACTCTTTTATGGAAGGGTTTAGTGTTTGTCATTTTTTCTGAAACTATGTCGTTTTGGTGTGTTTTGTCATTTTCTCTAATTTATAAAATTAGAAATGAAAAGAAAATGAAGGAGAGAGAATATAAAAACTTACCAAAATGACGTAGATTCATTAAAAATGACATAACTTTATATCGTTTAAATTAACAAATATTTTCCCATTTGTTCAAAAAAAAAAAAATTGATCCAAGAAGCTCAGAATCAATCAAAATTGTGGTCCAATAAGTATGATTCAATTATTAAAAGAAGCAATAATTTAAAATATAATAAATTACAATCTAATTCAAATCCAAATTAAATAAGAGATATGATTGTGTTTTTTTTGGTAAAAAAAATAAAAATAACACAATTGGCATGATTTGAAATCTAAAATTTGAGACATGTTTGAATGATTTAATTATAATTATTTATTTATTTTAGAAATTATTTATCATTACATTTATTTTAATTTTTTTTCTTATTTTTAAAATTTTGGATTAACAAGTTAAATTTTATTATTTTGTTAATAGAAATTGAAAACACCACGATTACTCTTTTATAGAAAGGTTTAGTGTTTGTCATTTTTAACGAAACTACGTTATTTTGGTGTGTTTTGTCATTTTCTCTAATTTATAAAAGGGAAAAGTATTTCTTCAGCCACTGAAGATAAAGTTATCTCCATTGAGCTCAAAACGACGTCGTTTTGGGTTATAAGATTAAAAAATTATAATGACAAAGACTAATATAACCCTGCAATATATTATAATTACAAAAATACCTTGATTTCTACCCAAAACAACATCGTTTTGGGCTCACTGGAGATAACTTTATCTCTAGTGACTAGCGAAATCATTTACCCTTTATAAAATTAGAAATGAAAATAAAATGAAGGTAAGAGAATGTAAAAACTTACCAAAATGACATAGTTTCATTAAAAATGACATAACTTTATATAATTTAAATTAACAAATATTTTTCTCTTTATGGAATCATATTTTGTTATTTTGTTTAGCCATATTTTCAATACGATTTCAGCATCAGGTTCATTCTTCTTCTCTAAAGAAAATTAAGAAACCAGAAAAAGTGAAAAAGGTAAAAAAAATAAAATTAAAAATGTATTTCCCTTGAAGTATTAGGCGATTCCATTGATACAAATCGTGTTCATGCAGCCTTCATTACACTCTTAAGACATACAGAGAGAGTGATATATAAAGGTTGGAACAAGTGGATTTTTTGAAGCCAGAACCATGAGAAAGAAAGTATGGTTTTTTATGTGCCTGGCTTTTATGGAATGCTATCTGGGTATGTTCTGTTTCTCCTTGTTTGAACCATTGTACTTATTCTTATGCTGTCTCTTCATGGGAAACTGTTTCTTGGTTTGTTTGTTTTTCTTGTTGTTTGCTCTGTCTTCTCTTGGTTGTTTTTTGTTTTAGTTCTTGAGACTGGGCTCTTGAGTTTCTTGCTATGCAATATGCTGATTTCACGATCACATTTTCTTAAAACTTATTCAGTTTAGCAGATCTTATTGTACTATGTCACTTGTTAACTAATCGGTAAATCTTCTTCTTCCATTCTTTCTTTTTTACATTTGTCATTGCGATGCTTAACCTTTTAGGTTTTTTTAGTTTTTGGACCTATGAGTTGAAAAATGGTTTCCTCTATATTTTTGTTTTTCAGGGTGGCAAAAATGGTTGACTTTTGTTAATTTTCAATATATAACAGAGAAAAAGCAGTAGTTTTTGACTGTTAAACCAACCAGAGGAAGCATGCTTAAAGCTCTTCCTTGCATACTTCTTATCAAGTGGGAGAGAACTAAATAAAAAATAAAAATCCTCCAAAACTACCCTACCCTACATCCCCTTTTCAACTTGTAGTCTTGTAAACAGGGTAAGGGAAAACATTATTCTTTTAATCCTTAGTTGAATCACACTTCTGAGTATTGTGATGAAATATTTGCTTTGTCTCCCCTGAGACATTCTTTGTAACCTTATTTCCTATCATGACTTTAAACCCTAAGCCCACTAATTTTTTTTTTGACAACAAAACCGTGACAAATTTTTGGTTTGGCTAACAAGGATAGTTTTTTTATTGAAAGGGGAGATAATAGGAAAAGAGTGATGGGGTTCAGATACTTTACTTCCTCCATGCTAGAATCCTCAAATAGTCTAAATTTTATGTAACTAAGGTATATCTAAAGTGACGGGGCTATTTGCTTTTATTCATTTGCACTCATTAAAACCCTGCAAACATTGACGTTAAGAAGCTAGACAGCCTGTCTTTTCCATGTGCTAAAATAGATTCTATTCTACGAAATTATGAAATTATGGTTGATGCTATCTCATGAGTGTCATTAAATTTATAGCTATTGAATGATTGGGTTTGTGGTTTATTTATTTAATACTTAGTAATTTTAATTTTCCTGTTTCTATGTCTCCGGCAAAATTATTTAGCCATGGCAAGGGGAATAGTGGTGCAAGAGAAGTCCGATAGTGCAATGCCAGTCACAATATTGTCACCGCCGGAAGGCAACACTACATTCATTGATGGTATAACATGGTGTGTGGCCCTTGCTGGTGTTTCACAAGCTGACTTGCAGAATGCTCTAGATTGGGTTTGTAGACCTGAAAATGTGGATTGCAAACCCATCAAAATAGGTGGATCATGTTTTGAACCAGACACACTACTATCTCATGCATCCTATGCTTTCAACAACTACTATCAAACAAATGGGAATTCTGATGTTGCCTGTAATTTTGGAGGAACTGCTACTACTACCAAAAAGAACCCCAGTAAGTTAAATATATAAATGTCATTCAGAATTTTTTTGTCCTGCGCGAAGTTTATAAAAACAAGTATTGGATTAAGATTGCATAGCCGCACTATAAAGTATGTGGATGCATTATGTGAAGATCACATTAAGTGCTGTAATGTGATGTTTTCAGAAGATACTATAGTGGTTCACTTTTGAATAAGCAGTTGCACGGAGTTGATATGTATGAAAAATAATCTAAAGTAGATACATTCTTTGAGATTACATTGTTATTCTTTCCAGTTATCAAAAAAAAGAAAAAAAAGAAATGTTATTCTTTCCTAGAAAAAGCATAATTCCTGATGTCATAGAGAGTGAATTTGACGCATTATTTATTGGATGCTTTCTGGAAACTATGTGCTGAGCAGTGGGCAGCCTGTTTTCTTCCCATATATCTTTTATTCCGGCTTTTTGGAGTTTTAATCTTAGTCTTTAAAGATGAAATACTTAATAGTTGAGTGTTTCTTTGGAGATGTTCATATTTGAATTTTGAAATAATAGAGTTCATACTAAATTCTTTTGTTTCCTTTCACTTCAGGTTATGGAAAATGTGTCTATTCATCATCTGGGTATGAAACAGTATTATAACAACTAATTTGTCAAAATTGAATTAAATTTGTATATATTTTATTTAATTACATTTTTTTTTTCAAAAGACAGGTCTGCAGATTCTTTTGCTCCACCTTTATTTGGAAAGCATAACCAAAGCTTCCTATGGCCGAAACTTGCTACCTTGCTACTGATTTCATACTTTTGGATGTGATTATGGACAAAAGGAAAAGGGAATTAGAGAAAGGTTAGGAAGTGTACCTTTGTTAGCATTTTGTAATTGTGTTTTTGTTGCTAAGGTATTCTTAGCTTTCATGTTGGGTCACGACAAGAATATCTAATTGTGCAAATAATCTCTTTTTGCAGTTTAATTTGTAAATTATTTGTTTCCTTTGGTGCTCAATATTCTATTTCTCTGCTATGCTCGGCCCTCAGGTTTCTTAGTTGTTATTAGGGGCTCCTCCGCATCTAAGCTTTTCTCTTATGTAATGGTACCTTGATGATTTTACTTTATTTTGCCTTGATCTGGAAAATTTGTTAGATTTTAATTAGTAAAATATTCACACATACTACGCAAGAAATACACACACTGCACTGTGAGAGAGGGAGGGGTGAAGAAGTGGACATTTTTAGTGCAACCGCTCCTAACAATAGGTATAATGCCATTCAAAATGAGACATTATTATTATGAATAAATTAACGATGTTATTTTTCTCTCCCTTTCCTATTGGATAGATGTATGAGCACTGATATCTTGTTTCTATTGGATGAGAGCAATACATTTGGTGTAACTATGATTTTCATTAAAAAATTGATACTTCAATTATTATTTTTTCTTTTTTTTTTCGTACACACATTATAAAAAATGCTCCATTTCAATTGTCCCGTCACACCGAGTAAATAGTGCGATGGGAGTACTGTAAATTTTTCGCTATTGGACACGAGAGCACTAAAATAGTCCTTACATTGCATTTTCCTGTCTCAAACATCTTTTAATGGTATTACCAAATTTAATTATTGAGTACTTAGTGCTAATTGGTTATACTTGTATATATGGAAATTTTTTTGTTAATAGAAGCAAAATTCATTTCGATGTTTTTTATGCCTCAAAAAAAATAATTTTTGGCTGTCGACTAGAAAATACTTCGAGGAAACTCAAAAGAAAATAAAAAATCTCAGACATTTATTGTGAATATTAATAACTAATAAATATTTTATAACTTAGAAAAATATTGATACTTAAAGAAAAAAAAAATTGAACATGCAACAATTCTACGCATTAGATATATTTGGTTGGGCTTTTTAACTAATTTTTCAATTATTATTTATATTTATTAATTGGATCATACATTTTATAATATGGGAAATGTTAATTTACACATTTGTAACAAAAAAATGTTAATTTGCATGTAATATTATTTCTGACATTAGTCACATAATATCAAATTGATATTATCAATCAACCTATTTCTTTTCTTTCATTCTCTCTCTCCTTCAAAATAAATGGCCAAGTGAGTTTGTTTTTTTAGTATTAAAATGGCCAAGTGAGTTGCACATTATGTTACATGACTAGTACACTATTTATTAATAATTGAAAATAGGAAGTGAAATAAATATAAAAGAACTCAAAAGGAATGATTAAGATCGAGATGTGACAATAATATCAGATATTCGATCCTCCATCGTATACTTATATTTTACCGTGCATGCATTTTACATGGAAAAAGAAAATTATAATAATTTAAATTTATAAAGAAAGTGTGTGGTTTTCTTTTTAATTTAAATTTTAAATTAAAAAATAATAATTTTAACTAAAATGACCCTCATTTAAAATGATAAATATTTTTGTATTGTGTATTCTTTTCTCTCACTTAAAAATTAAAATGACACAATTCTTATTTAAAAATAATAATAATATAATTTTACATTTTTAAAAGAACAAACACTAATTTATCGAGAAAAAAAAGTACAAACACTAGACCCTTAATATTATGAGTAGATGTACATCAAAGTTAATATTTTTACACTGTCTTTCACAATGAATTCTTTCTAACATGCTAGAAGATTGGGCATTGGCGAAATGAAAGAACGAATGGTACCTCGCTGATGTCCGTTTTCGTGAAGAAAAACAATATCTGAAATCTTGACAAGGACGTGGAAGAGACTGCAAACAAATGCACAAAGCTGACTTCTGACAGAAGAATCATAGTAGCAAACATATCTTGACAGTTTCCTAATTCAGGTGTTGTCAAGGTTATTTTGATGTACTTTTGCTGTCAGAATGTTGAGAGTTGGTCATCCATGAACAACTTCTAATCATTAATTTTAATATGATTTGGGCATCTGTTCTACTAGTAGCTAGCTGCAGGTGCTATTTGGAGGTGTTTAGAAAACTATAAAATTATTAAAAAAAATTTAAAATTTAAATTTACGGATATTATCATAAACTGAATGTAAAAATCATATTTTTGAAAATTGAGAAAAAAAATTTCTCCTCTACCAAACGCCCCCTAGGGGGGTTTGGTACGGAGATTTTGATAGATTTGCAGAGAAAATGGGGTGGAAAAAATAAGTTCACCATATTTGATATGAGTGGAAGTTAAAAAATATTGGTACAAAATGTTTCCTGTGAATATGATTTAAGGGAAAAATGTTTGTCATTTAAAATGATATAAAGTTATGTCGTATTAAGAGAGATAGACACAGAATAAATTTTTTATTTAAATTTTAAAAAAATAACCCTCTTTCTTTCTCTCATAACTTCCATTTTCTATTTCTATCTCTTTCTTAAAATGACATAACTTATGTCATTTAAAATGACAAACACCAAGCCCTTGATTTATACTAGACATTGGCAAAAAAAATGTCATTCCAATTGTGGTATTGTTTTTGGGGAATGCTACTCTTATTTTATACGAGAGTAGTTCTCTCATTACGGAGAAAAGCCACATAGAATCTATCATTAAAAAATAAAAATAAAAAAATAGGTGAAATTTTTGAAGTAAGATAACATTATAAAATAAGAGTAGTATTTTCTATTATTTTTATCTTATAATCCGAGAAACGCGTTTAACATTATTTAGACAAGAATGCCCTGATTGCATGTAAATATTGAAGAACTACAAACCATACAAATAATTGTTGAGAAAAATTTGTTAATAGACTTGGCAAAAATTCTGACACAAAACTTGCAATTTCAAATACGATGAATGGCTTGGTACTATTCATGTTGGCGTTCTTTAAAATTCTCTTCTTCTATGACCTGTTCAGATAAGCATTGGTCCACTACAAACAACGAATGGGTAATTTTATAAATTTGCCCTAAGATTTTCATCAATATTTTATCACAAATCAAATATAATATTAATAAAATTAAAGGACAAGTGTTTGTCATTTTAAATAATATAAAGTTATGTCATTTTAGAAGAGATAGACATAAAATAAATTTTTTATTTAAATTTTAAATTAAAAAAAATCACCCACTTTTTCTCTCCCATGATTTTCATTTTCTGTTTCTATCTCTCTCCTAAAATGACATATCGTATATCATTTAAAATGATAAACACCAAGTCCTAAAATTAATGTAACTTTCATGGTAAAATTTTTGCCTATCAAACACTTTTTCTTAACTTATCCGGATAAAAATATCTTCTATTATATTTTGAGAAATATTTTTTCTCGGTAAAAAAAATTAACTCCTATACCAAATATCCCCTTAGGGGGTGTTTGGTCGAAACTTTTTTTTGGAATAGTAGGAAAATATAATAGATAGAGAAATGATTGGAAAGATAGATAAAGTGAGATAGGTAGAAAAATGTAAAAAAAAATTGTTTGGTGGAGAAAAACTTTACTGAAAAAATTAGGTAACTTTATGAAATCAATAGTGCATTAAAAGTCAGATAACCAGTTTTCCGAAAAATCCCACCTTCAAATTGGGTTTCTAAACAGTGCGGATATCTATGTTTTTCATAAATCCATACAAATTGGATAGATGAGTTTTTGGTGAAAATACGTTGAAACAAACATGATGTTTCTAAAAGCCATACTTGAGAAACATAGATATCCGCTGAAAAGCTCTCTACCAAACACCACCTTAGGACAAAAAGAAACAACCATGACAAGAAGAAAAGAAAAAAATACATATTTTCCCATTTTACAAAAACAGAAAAGAAAAATTAGAACATAATCATACAAACCCTAAGTGCTGCTCATTAAGACACGAGTTTATTTTCTCAGTATTTTGAATATTGATTTTACACGATATTAGAGTGTGAAGAAGCATTTTAAGAAAAAAGAAAAAAGAAAAAAAAGAAAGACAGGAGAAGCAGAAGTATTTTTTATGTAGAGTAAATATCCTTTTTAATCCTTAGCAAATTTTACGATGCTCGCTTTAATCCCTAACAAATAAAAAGGCTCATCGTGGTCCCTAAAAAATTCAAAATGGATCCAATTTAGTCCTTTTAGGACTAATATGGGTCTTTTTTGAATTTGTGAGAGACTACGATTTCAACTAAATGGGTCTATATTGAATTTCTTAGGGACCACGATGGACCTTTTTAATTGCTAGGAACTAAAATAGGCATCGTAAAATTTGCTGAAGACCAAAAATAATATTTACTCTTTTATTTAAATGAGAATTTCAGAATACGGGCATTTGATGACGTTGGAGGTAAAATTAGCTGGCGCGAAACAAATGAAAAAGGACAAAGAAAAAACGAAAGTAAAAAAATAAAATAAAATAAAAAAATGTAAACATCATTTTTGATTATGAGTAAATTTTACGATATAATCTCTAACAAATAAAAAGTTCGTGGTCTCTAAAAACTTCAAAATGGATTCATTTAGTTAAAATCATGGTCCCTCATAAATTCAAAAAAGATCCACCTTAATTCATTAAAAGGACTAAAATAGATCTACTTTAAATTTTTTTATAAATCACAAATAACGTTTTTATTTACTAAAAACTAAGCGCACGTCATAAAATTTGATCACCATCGAAAATGGTATTTACTCAATAAAAAATAACCTCTTATCGTTGAAGGCAAAAGCGAAAGCGCAAAGCAACGACTCAGTAGGGGATGTGTGTGTGTGTGTGTGTGTGAGAGAGAGAGAGAGAGGTGGTTGTTGCGAAGAAGCAAAGCGGTTAAGTAACAATTGTAAGAAGAAGTGAGAGCTTGTATTTTGTAGCAGCGCTCAGAGTGAAGAAGAGAAGAGAAGAGAAGAGAAGGATGAGTATATGGAACTACGTTGTGACAGCTCATAAACCTACCAACGTCACTCACTCCTGCGTTGGCAATTTCACTAGCCCTCAAGACCTCAATCTCATTATTGCGTATTCCCTCGTTCCATTCCATTCACTTTTTCCTCTTTCTTAGGGTTCGTTTATTTCAATTCTATTCATTACTTTCTCTAATTGTGAATAATTCGATTTTCATTCAGGAAATGCACCCGCATCGAGATTCATTTGCTTTCTCCTCAAGGCTTGCAGGTATCATCTTCTCTTCTCTTCTCTTCTCTTTTGAATGCACTGTTTTACTCACGGGATGAGTTGTTTTAGAGCTGAATCCTTTTAATGGAATATTTTATTATTCCCTTTGAATGAATATGTAATAGAATCGGATTATTGAAGTAGAATTTCTCTTTGCAGCCTGTGTTGGACGTGCCAATATATGGAAGGATTGCCACACTTGAACTCTTCCGCCCTCATGTGAGAAAATAAAAATAACCAGCGATATTTGTTGAATTGCTATTTAATGTATTAGTTTTATTCTTACATTAAAATCATCCTTTTTCTTCTTCTTGTTTTGCTCTCAAACAGGGTGAAGCACAGGACTATCTGTTTATTGCAACTGAAAGATACAAATTCTGTGTTCTTCAATGGGATCCCGAGACTTCTGAGCTTGTTACACGGTATGCATGAAAAAGCAGCAATTGTTTCCTTAGGAATGGACTTACGTTCAGGATTATTTTATAGATTGAAATTAAACATTATTTTTTTAATCTTTAGCAATTATTGATGTGAGGGCCATACCAGCAGTCAACTGGTGGTTAATGTCATGTGGCTCTACTAACAATCCCATTGTGAATTCGGTTATGCAATAATCCTCTTTCTTAGGAGTTTGGACTTCTGAAGAAGGAAATTAGCATCCCGTAGAAGTTAGAAGGCATAACCAGGATTATTTATGGATTGCAAATTTTTAGTAGTTTGGTAAGTTGCATTCATATGACCTCCCCAGGCTAAGCCTCATTCACTAGACTGCCCCTTTTACTTTCTTTAGAGTGGGATTAATGATTGATAGTTTCCTGGTTTTGAGTACAGTGGCTTAAGTGTACAAGCTAGGAATTTCAATAAAGAATGAAGATTGGAATGTTTTGCTGACGTTGCGTTGCTAATTGTATAGTTCCTGACTGGGTCATTTGGGACCCAAACAGGACTTTCGGAGTTAGAGTTAAGTAGGGAATTGTAACTCAAAACAATAATGGGATCCCCAACTCAAATTTTTTGAGTTTGGTGTACCTTTAACCCTAAGAATATATGATAAGATAGATCCCCCTAAAAATGAAAATAAATGAAATAGTAAGCTAAAATAGCTCAAAGAAACAGTAAGGCTTTCCAATCTCTTTATATTATAAATTAAAATTCCTAGTAGAGATATAATGTTTATCTCATTTACTTGTTGAATTAACTGTGTCATTGTCATCTAGGGCGATGGGGGATGTTTCCGATCGTATTGGACGTCCCACAGATAACGGTCAGGTATTTACATTTTTTCACTTCTATCTACTAATAAAACTTGTTAGTGTAATACAGTTCTGATATTTTTAACAACATCAATGCTTTATCTAATCTAGGATCAGGTAAATATTGTGCAGTGCATTTCAGCAGTTATCCTTTTCTCTTTCTGCAGATTGGCATTATTGATCCTGATTGTAGGTTGATTGGACTCCACTTGTATGATGGTTTGTTTAAAGTATGTAACTTTTTCTCATTTACTACCCTGCAAAAATATTAGATTAGAATAACCATAAATTTTGGCTTTCTGTATCATGTTAAACAATTTGAATGATTTACTGTTCATTGATCTTCCAGGTTATTCCCTTTGACAATAAAGGACAGCTCAAGGAAGCATTTAATATTAGGTAATCCTATTATTCTTTTGGTTGTCCACACATGGATTCTATGTACAATTTGACCATTGATTAATGATTACCAGTTAACTATGAGTCTATGACCTTGATTAATGATTACCAGTTAACACAGTTCTAGCTTTGTAAATATGAACTTTGAATCTATGTCATGTTGGATATTGTCATGTCTTTATATAAGTTGAGATTGAAAAGTTGACACTGCTTCTGGAGCATCACGGATTTGGGTCAATAATGAATTTAGTTACAGCTTTATTTGAAACAACAGAAGGAAATTTGAATATACTTTGATTTGTTGGTTTAATCTATGTTTAGTTAATGGATGGTTTAACAGCCAAACTTTCTACCAGTTAGATGGTTAAGATACCTCATTTTCCTTGGGCTTCAAATATCTCTGGTTCTCTTCCTTAAAGAAATCATTTATCTTTGTGAGAAAGACTTTTATTGATGATTATGCTCGATATGTATATATGGTAGAAGAGAAAAGAAAATGCACTGCATGTAACATAACTTGGTCAAAAGTTGGTCAGTTGGCCTGTTGCTCACCTGGCTATGTAGGTCAATACTCAATAGGAAACGAGTGAATAAATTCCATTCCAAATGAAGTACAATTTCAAACTAAGTGGATATATTTTGGATTGTTTAGCTCTACAACAGAGACATGTGGCAATGGCTGCAGAAATATGCTTTGATAGTTTCAGTTTTTGTCTTTCTGAAAAGACTTGACTACAATGGGTGGATCAGCATCTAGGTTCCTTGTAGATAAAAGCTGAGTATTGGTAGCAGAACAACGTGGAAGATTCTTTTTCAATGTTATCAGTTTTCAGTTGGTCATTGCATACCAATCATTAAAGCTCAATATAGTAATGTGGAGTCATGGATGTAAATATTATTGAGCTGTTTTTTTTTTGAAAGATGTTTAACAAAACTGTAGCGTTTCATAGTGGAATGAAGTCATGGATGTAAGCAGATGTGATTCTTTATGTCTTTTACGTTATGTCCCTGCTGTTATTTTGGATGATGGGTGTGCTGGGAAAACAAACCTAGCTTTATTATTTACTTATTTAAGAGAACATTAATAAAAATGTGGGTGTAAATTATTTCTTAAATTCTTCAAATGCTAGAATTGACAGTGATGTAGTTGATAAGAAGATCACTGCTTATAGTTTGGTGATAAATTTGACAAATATAATGTTAGAATATATAAAAATGTCTAATTGATTATATTTTAGAATAGTTTAGAGTATCTTATATGATCTCTTAGGAATAATTTCCTTATATCTGTATGATTTATTTCCTTATTTAATTAGGATTTGGAGTCTAATCTAGTAGGGGTTAGTTCTTTGTAGCTTGTATCACACGATAACACATCAAATGGATACCAATTTCATATTATTTAGTCTTTATTCTCTCTTTTCTTCCTCCTTTACCTAAATCCGTATAATTTCAACATATAATTTGTAATGGTTGTAATATATCTTAAAGAGCTAACTGTCCTAAAAACATAAGCTTTTAAGTCCAAGCCCAGGCATGCTTCCGATTTATCTCTCATAATAGATATGTACTTTAGTTATTTCATGAATATGTGTGATGATGCCAAATAACTTCGTTGAGAAAATTACGGAAAAGGAATTATTGGTAAACTTTTTCCAATTTAGGAACAATTAACCAACACTTTTAAACAGTTGAGCTGTTTTTTTTATATATATATTTTAAATTAAAAATACTTTAACATTGAATTTCTTTCATGTAATTTTGTTCCCTATTTTGTTTCTCTTTTTATGTTTCTGTTTCTGATATAAATTATTAAAATCATGATACATTTGTTTTCAGGCTTGAGGAGCTCCAAGTTTTGGATATCAAATTTCTTTATGGTTGTTCTAAGCCAACTATTGTGGTTCTTTACCAGGTTTCTAATTCTATTCTACCTATTGTTTTGGAGCTTTTAGTTGATTAGTTCTTCAAATAGACTCTGTGAGCTGCTATCTTGTTTTGCTGATTTTCTTTCCTTCACTCTTTTATTTTGGTTTGGAAGGGTGGACCGAGGGAATTTACAACAGCTCTTGCTCTTGCTTGATTTTCTGCATTTATCTTCAAATGTGGATAAAAGAGTATGGGCCCTTCACTCCTGTGGGAGATTTCTTGTAAATCCTTCCATTTCCTTTCCAAACAGGGAGAAATTCTTTCTTAGTAGTTTCTATTTGGATATCTGGTTAAGTATGTTCTCTGAACAACAGTTCTGAACATTTCCTCTCCCCTTCTGCAGCATGCCGTTAAAACGGTCCTTCGGTGTGTGTACCCAAAAATTTTTATTTGAGGGAACTATGTTTAAGTGTTCATATCTTTGTACCGATGGAGACCTGGCTACATTTGGTCTAAAGATTATTTTTCTACAGTAAGCATGTGATTAGTATAAGACCGTATGCTTTCTCTGGTTTTTCAAAGAACTCCCTCAAATTTCTAATTTAACATATATTGTTGTAGTTTCAGTTTATTTCTGTGCATATTCATATTCTTCCATAACATCTCTATTCAATGTTTCTATGATTCTGCCATCTATGAAAATATCTGCCCCCCAATGCACTCCCCCCCTTCCCCCCCCACCCCCACCCAACAACACAGAGAGAGAGAGAGAGAGAGAGACACACACACACACATATATATATATATATGTCGTTTATGTTATTTGGTTAAAAACATAGCTGCTTTTAGCATACAATCTTGAATATTGTTTTTTCATCATTGACAGGATAACAAAGATGCTCGTCATGTTAAAACATATGAGGTTGCTCTGAAGGATAAAGATTTTGTTGAGGGTCCATGGTCCCAGAACAATCTTGATAATGGGGCTGATTTATTGATACCAGTTCCCCCACCTCTTTGTGGTGTGCTTATTATTGGAGAAGAAACCATAGTATACTGCAGTGCTAGTGCTTTTAAAGCTATCCCAATCAGACCAGTATGCTAAATAATAGTATCTGCTACATCCATTTAAATCATCCGCAGTGAATTTATATTTTCACAAATTGTATGTATATGACACAGGTTTTTGGACTTCTCTTAATTATACCTTATGATATGCTTTTCAGTCAATTACAAAAGCCTATGGAAGAGTTGATCCTGATGGTTCTAGATATTTACTTGGTGACTATACAGGGTTGCTTAGTCTACTTGTAATAAGCCATGAGAAAGAAAAGTACGCGATCACTCATTCACTTGTTTCCATGTTGGCTTAATAGATTTATTACTCTGTCTTATGCATAGATATGTTTATTAAAGAAAGTCTTAAGTGTACTAAAAGAAAAGAAAAAAAGAAAAGAAAGTCTTATTTTATCTTAAAAAAACAATCAATCAATATTTTAACTGCTGCATCTTATGGTTTATCATGTACATTTATTTTGTAGGGTTACAGGACTCAAAATTGAGCCCCTTGGGGAGACTTCCATTGCATCTACAATATCATATCTTGATAATGCATTTGTCTACATTGGCTCAAGTTATGGAGATTCTCAGGTGGGGTAATAAACTTGAAAACTACTTTATAAATGTCAATGGTGTGAATTATATACATGAAAGTTAATTTTATCCAAAAGTCTTTTTTTAGTAACTGCTTTTGTTTTTTTAGTAACTGAATTTTATCCAAAATTCTGAGTACCCCAAGTACTAGTTTTGAACCTAGTATGAGACTTATCATTATTTCTATATGAAATGGAGTCTGTTACTTATGCTGGATTGATTGCTTACTAATTATGTTGAGAATTTGGACTCTTGAAAGTACTGGTCTAAATGTAGTGTACAGAGCATGGTTTTGTTTCTATAGTAAATGACAAGGTTGTTAAACTCGAGTTCAGGGAAACTCAAAAAGACTTTTGAAATATTACTTAAAAAGTATGTTCTACCCAAACATAATGTAACAGCATATGTGATAAGATTGAACCTAAAGATGAAAGAAATTCTGGAATTTTATTGGTAAATGTGGATCAAAATAGGATACACAATCTCAGTACACACTGTTTGTAATGGGAAACAGAGAGAATTACAACAACGGAAAATTACAGACATAAGACAGACACCAATCCAGAGAAAAACGAGAGGCTCTGGTTCCCTCCCAAGTCACAATTCTCGAAAATCCCAAGTGATTCCAGAATGTCCTTCCCAGCTGTTTTTTTTTTTTTTTCTTATTTGTTAACAATCCCTGTCCCTTGCAGTGAGTGTGACACCAACCGAATAACCACCTAACCCATTTCCTTAACTAATCAATGCTCAGCAATACTGACATCAGCATTAGCATGAGGTTTTGAACCCGTGTCTTCTCCTCTTCTCCTTTCATACTTCTTACCAAACATTTTCTTAGCCTTAACCGTATCAATATGTATAATAAATGGCTTTAATGTTTCTAAAGTGAATGTAGATAAGTTATCTACATTTGCTCCCAAAACGACGTCGTTTTGAGTTGAAAAATTTAAAAATTATAATGAAAAAGACTATTATAACCCTGAAATAAATTATAATTACAAAAATACCTTGATTTCCGCCTCAAAACGACGTCGTTTTGAGCTCAATGTAGATAAGTTATCTACATTGACTGTAGAAAAAGCGAACCCATAATAAATATTCATCATTCCAAGTTCATAACTAAGCAAATGAAAATAATAAACTAAAAACATAAGACAATATAGGAGGGAACTGCTTCCTTGTTCTTAGCTGCTTCACCTAAATAATCAAGTTTTTTCTAATAATATTTTCTTTTCTTCTAACATTTTTACACTGTAATATTAGAGAGATAGAGAGGAAGGGCAAGAACAAATCTTTATAAGGTAGCTTTTGAAATATTTGGATTGCTTTCTTCACTGTTTGCTCTGGTCATGCTGCTTTAAAGACTTTGAAGTGTATTATGGCATGTTCATAGCTGATTACTTTTATTGCCATATTTAGGCATATGACATATTAACAATTTCTGATGGGTGACATACAGCTTATAAAACTAAATCTACAACCTGATGCAAAAGGTTCTTATGTGGAAGTTTTGGAAAGGTATGTCAATTTGGGGCCAATTGTAGACTTCTGTGTGGTAGACCTTGAAAGGCAAGGCCAAGGTCAGGTTGTAACTTGCTCTGGTGCTTACAAGGATGGTTCTCTTCGTGTTGTCCGTAATGGAATAGGGATCAATGAACAGGTCAGCTCCCTTCCTCTTTCCCCAGTGTGGTACCTCTGCACCCAGTGACACAATCAAAAGGAAAAGAAAAAAAAATCTTCATATCAAACAACATGAGCTTTGCAAAGTATTAATTTTTTGATGAATTTATTTGATGTAGGCATCGGTAGAACTTCAAGGTATCAAAGGAATGTGGTCACTAAGATCTTCAACAGATGATCCTTTTGACACATTCTTGGTTGTGAGTTTTATAAGTGAAACACGAATCTTAGCAATGAATCTTGAGGATGAGCTGGAAGAAACTGAGATTGAGGGATTTTGTTCTCAAGTACAAACTTTATTTTGTCATGACGCAATTCACAATCAACTTGTACAAGTAAGTTCTGACCTTATTTTCCTACAGTGGTGGTTTTCTTCTTTTCTTCCTTTATTGATTTAATGCCTACAACTCTGACCAAAATTAAGAAAGATGGATGTTGAGAAAGCTTGATGAGAAAGCGTGGCTAAATGAAAAGTTGAGATTTGATAAAATAGAAACCTTTGTTCTCAATTATAATTATTAAAATAACAAAATATTCAACTACTACAATAAGGGTTTTAAACACCCTTTTATATACTAATTACAAATCAATACAAAATTCAAAATCCTAAAAATAAATATAACGATAACTATCTTCTAAAAATAAATAAATAAATAATTACAATTAAATCATCAAAAACATTTCAAATCTTAGATTTAAAATCACATCAAATTTGCTACTTTCCTTTTTTTGCCGATCAGATTACAATCAAATAGGCTGCTTCATTTGGACTTGAATTTGGTTGAAATGTGTTAGCTTTTAAATTACTGCTTCTTTGAACATTCAAGTCATCCTTAATGGGCCATAATTTTGTTTGACTCCAAACTTTTTAAATCAATCCGTTTATTTGTTGGGCCATGCACAATGGGCCGACTATAAGTGCATCATTCTCCCCTGCTAGGAAAAGATTCGCCCTAAATCCTGCTTCATCTTCATTCATATCAATATCTTTAAGTGGCAACTCAAATGACAATTCTTTCTCTATTAGATCTTCATCATCTGATTCTCCATCAGATTCATCATAAACTGAATGATCATTATAGATTGGATTATCATCGTAGATTGAATAATCATCATGAACTAAATTGTTATTGTAAATTGGATAATTATCATAAATTGAATTATCATCATAGATCAGATAATCATTATAAACTGGATTATGATCATAAACTTTAAAGTCAGTAATATTGATTTGCATCTCGATATCTTAAATAGTGGATTGATTTCCATATTGTACTACCCAATTATGTTCTTGGTTTAAAATCCTCAAATAATTGATGTCCTCTCCATTATCAGACGTGTCTTCTAATTCAATTCCTTCTTCGGATTGAATGTCCAGCTTTGTATGCGTAAGTCGCCGCTCCAAATCTTGGATTTTGATGCTCCACGCCTCTATAAGTTGTCGTTCAAAAACTTGGATTTTCTTGTTATGTATCTGCACAAGTTGTCTCTCCAAATTTTGAATTTTCTTGCTCTGCGCCCGCACAAGCTGTCACTTAAAAACTTGGATTTTCTTGCCCTGTGCCTGTACAAGTTGTCGCTTCAAATCCTGGATCCGCCTTTCGAGCTCTTCATTTTCTATGTCTCATGTATCTATCTGACGTGATTGTCTGTCTTTTTTAAGAACAAATCCACGTCCCTCCCAACACGACTCCACCATCCATAATTATGTTCAGCCATTGGTTGAAGGCAACCTAGTACACTGATACCAAATGACGTCGAAAGTGCATAGAAAATGTGGCTAAACAAAAAGTTGGATAAATAAAAAAGAAACACTAATTTCTCAATTAAGGTTTGTCAAAATAACAAAATATTAAATTACTACAATAAGGGTCTTAAACACCATTTTATAGACTAATTACAAATCAATTCAAAATTCAAAATCCTCAAAATAAATATAAAAATAAATACCTTCTAAAAATAAATAAATAAATACAATGAAATCATTTAAAACACATCCCAAATATTAAATTTTACAATGTTGCTTCATTTGGACTTGGATTTGGTTGAAATCTGTTAGCTTTAAAATTGCTGCTTCTTTGAACATGCAAGTCATGCTTAATGGGCCATAATTTTGTTTGACTCCAAATGTCTTGAATCAATTCGTTAATTGGTTGAACCATGCGCAATGGGCCAAATGTAAATGTGTCAAAGCTATTCATAGTTGTAAAGTTATTTTGCCTTATGGATTTACAATAAAATTTTACTATTATGTTGTCTATTTATTATATTATTCTACCGGGTCGCTTTTCTTAAATTTTCAATTCTCAGCTAATCAAATATTGATCGCAATAAGTATACCCCCTTTAATTTGTTCTCTTTAAAGATTAATGGTATGCTTAATCTTGTGAACATCTACATAAAAATTACCTACAGTCAAAATATCAGTATAGTGTGTTGTGTCATATTTTGTTATTTTCAATTTTAATAAACTTATACTTCCTGTCAAAAATTAAAAAAATAAAATAAAATTCGTATCCTGTATCTACTAAACAGGACTGATTTCTTAGTACTGCCATGGCGTTTGTTCATGGGGTTTTAACAGGGGTTTCTTCAAAATATATGCATCGGTTTCTTTGTGTGTTTTTTGTTCTTTTTTCAAATTTGTTAAATCTTATTCTCCATTTTGTTGTCACGTTTCATGTAAATGAAATCATCTTCTATCCAAAGGAGATATTATTTTCTTGTGCACATGTAGCTGACTCCACTAAGTGGGATAAGGCTCAGTTGTTGCTGCTGCTGCTCATTTTCTTTGTTTTTGATAAAATTCCTCTATTTTGTGAATAATATAAGAAATTTTGTTTAGAGTCTTAGGAGAATACAAAGATTATGGATAAGTCATAATCTGAATCAAACAAAAAGAATCAAAATCCATTGAAATTAAAAGAAACAAAGGTTTGAAATTATGCTTCTTGTGTATTCACGAAGCTTCTTATGAATGCTTAAGTCTTGCATGGATCTTTGCAATTTATCTATGAGTAATCTTCACAAGTTGATGCCATACATTATTCTGCTGTACTCTTCTATGTCTATTTTATTTTTTTTTAATTTTATTTTGTGTAGTGGCAGCAATCTTTCATTAGCTAATAAACCAACATAACAGGTCACTTCCAGCTCTGTAAGACTGGTCAGTTCCACAACTAGAGAGCTCCGGAATGAATGGCATGCCCCATCAGGCTATTCAGTAAACGTAGCTACTGCAAATGCTACTCAGGTTTGATTATGATGCTCTATAAATGTTATCTTTTAAAATTGTGTTTGATATTTGCATGGTGGTTTTCTAATTGCAATGGGTTCCCTCATCAATTTGCATTTGTAAGCAGAGCAGAATTACTGAATCTGTCACATTCCTCCTCCCACTCTTTCCCATGGGATTATTTTGATGTACCTTTTCTGTCAGGATGTTGAGAGTTGGTCATCCATGAACAGCTTCTAATCATTAATTTTAATATGATTTGGGCATCTGTTCTACTAGTAGCTAGCTGCTAGTGCTATTTGGAAGAAAGGCACTGTGTTTAGAAAACTATATAATCATTAAAGTAGAATGTAAAGCATACTAGGTTCTACCTTGGGTTAACTCTAAGATAAAAGGAGAAAGACAGCCAAAGGTATATTGAATTAATAGTCATGGAATATTTGTCAGTGGTTGTTTGAATTTTTTTGAGCAATGACTTTATGGCTTCTGCAAGCATGAAGGCCAAGAGGCTTTCAGTGAGCGTTAGTTTTCTGTGAGGCCTCTGGTTTTAAATGCCTACTTCCAATGTTTTATATACTTAAGAGAATCATTTTCTTGGATTCACCGAGGATTCTTTTTGGTTTTTAGTGAAGTTCCAGTAATAGATATTCAATATGAATGTTCATCTTTTGTACTGATAAATTTGTTTTTGTTTTTTGCTCTGAGATTTTAATTCACATATTATAATATTTGTTTTGCTTTATGTTTTTGACTAATACAAAAAAGTAATCCAATAACAGTGGAAAGTGAAACTTAAAAAAGTTAATGCGCAAGTGACAATGCAGATTTTACATGATTTAATCCCTTTAAAGTTGAAGGGATTTTCCACCACGGAAAGACTCCTCTTTAAAGAGGAGAATTCCAGATTCTGAGACACTTCAAGCTACTGACTAGTGAGTAGTGACTACGAAGTAATATATTTTGTGTGAAATTCTTTGAATGCAGTGAATTTTGGAAGAATTACTTTTATATTTGTTATTGGCATTGAATAATTTTGAGTAATTGGCACTGAAATACTAAAAGTCATTTTGGCTAGAGTAACATTTTTTTTTCCTGCTGGCTGAATTAATTTTGGGACCCCAGAATAACTTGGCCTCTGATATTATTTCTGAATCTCCTCAATTTATTTTGGTATGGTATCCAATCAAGCTCTATAGATGTTACCATTTAAGTGAATTTTCTTCAATCTTTTTCTTTAGTTTTACTTTATGACCATTTCCGTTGTTGGATTTTGCTATTACAACACATTAAGTTTGTAGTCAAGTTGGTAATTATGGTTATAACTGGATACAGGTTTTGTTAGCCACAGGAGGTGGGCATTTAGTTTACCTTGAAATTGGAGATGGCATACTGCAGGAAGTAAAGCACACCCAACTGGAGTATGAGATCTCATGCCTAGATATAAATCCCATTGGTGAAAACCCCAATCAGAGTCATCTAGCTGCAGTTGGAATGTGGACTGACATAAGTGTTAGAATTTTTTCTCTTCCTGATCTGAATCTCATTACAAAGGAGCATTTAGGAGGAGAGATAATACCTCGATCCGTTCTTCTTTGTGCCTTTGAAGGGGTAGGCTTTCCTTGAGCTATCTCATTTGATGGGTTTTTTTTTTTTTTTTTTTTTTTTTTCTTTCTGCTTAGTTATTTTGTTTCTGAAATGCCTTATGAAGATTTGGAATGCTCATATCTTTCATTGTAAGTTCAATTTTTAGAGTAGGGATATTGGATTTTTACACGGGAGCAGTTGTGGGGCACATACTAGATCAGCAACATTAATATCTTTATACAATCCTGCACTTTTAAATATTTTTGTAATGTTGTTCGAGGATTAAATTGACACATTGCTGAGCTTCCATCTCATTTTTCATAAGTTTAATGGTAGTTTCCTAGTTCCAAAAATTCTACTAAAGTATATTGCTTTTTTCATTTTATTCTCCAGATATCCTACTTGCTATGTGCCCTCGGTGATGGCCATCTCTTAAACTTTATGTTGAACAGAAGCACTGGTGAGTTAACTGATAGGAAAAAGGTCTCTCTTGGGACACAACCTATAACTCTACGGACATTCTCATCCAAGAATACAACCCATGTTTTTGCTGCATCTGATCGGCCAACGGTGATTTATAGTAGTAACAAAAAATTACTCTATAGTAATGTGAATCTGAAGGAAGTGAGTCACATGTGCCCTTTCAACTCTGCTGCTTTTCCAGACAGGTATGTTGGTCTTTGTTAGATTGACATCCAAGAATTTTATCTCCTTATGTTGTTTCCGGGTCTTATACATTTTGATGCAAAATCCATTAACGGTGATGGTACTCAGCCACTATTCATGACTTCAACAGTTTGGCGATTGCAAAAGAAGGTGAACTCACTATTGGCACCATCGATGACATTCAAAAACTTCATATTCGCTCTATTCCACTAGGGGAGCATGCACGGCGTATCTGCCATCAGGAGCAAACCAGGACCTTTGCTATTTGTAGTTTGAAATACAACCCAACAAGTGCTGAAGAATCTGAAATGCACTTTGTCCGCTTGCTGGATGACCAGACTTTTGAGTTCATATCAACTTATCCACTTGATACATTTGAGTATGGCTGCTTTATAATTAGCTGCTCCTTCTCAGATGATAATAACGTGTATTACTGTGTTGGAACTGCTTATGTATTGCCAGAGGAAAATGAACCAAGCAAGGTAAAGTTGACAAATATGTGTTCTTTTCAGCATTGTTCTGCTCAAAGCTTCTGATATCCTGCTATTTTGCCTATTTTAAAACAAACGTAGGGAAGAATTCTTGTTTTTGCTGTTGAAGACGGAAAGCTACAGCTAATTGCTGAGAAGGAGACAAAAGGAGCAGTTTACTGCTTGAATGCGTTTAATGGTAAATTGCTTGCTGCTATTAATCAAAAAATTCAGCTGTACAAGTGGGTGCTCCGGGATGATGGTACCCATGAATTACAGTCTGAATGTGGACATCATGGACACATCCTAGCACTATATGTGCAAACTAGAGGAGATTTCATCGTAGTTGGTGATCTGATGAAGTCAATTTCCTTGTTAATGTATAAGGTAAGCCTGAGTTGTCTTAATGCTGAAGTTTATTGTAAAGGTTGCAGTTTCCCTTTTCTTCTCTCTCTTTCTTAAAGGCACGACAGAAGTTTCTGATTGGTTTTCTTAAATTTTGAACTGTCGTGTTCCTTATTGTTACAGATGAATAGTTGATTTTCTGTATATTGAGTACTCGATTTTCTTTTGGAATGATACATTGTTGTTCTTTAATATTAGCATGAAGAAGGCGCTATTGAGGAGAGAGCTCGTGACTACAACGCCAATTGGATGTCAGCTGTTGAAATCCTTGATGATGACATATACCTTGGTTCAGAAAATAGTTTCAATCTCTTTACTGTTCGGAAAAATAGTGAAGGTGCCACTGATGAAGAACGGGGTCGTCTTGAAGTAGTTGGTGAGTATCACCTTGGAGAATTTGTCAATCGGTTCCGGCACGGCTCCCTTGTTATGCGCTTGCCAGATTCTGACGTGGGCCAGATTCCAACTTTCATTTTTGGCACCATTAATGGCGTGATTGGTGTAATTGCCTCTCTTCCTAATGAGCAGTATCTTTTCTTAGAGAAGCTTCAGTCAAACTTGAGGAAGGTGATTAAGGGCGTTGGAGGGCTCAGCCATGAGCAGTGGAGGTCATTTAACAATGAGAAGAAAACTGTGGAAGCGAGAAATTTTTTGGATGGGGATTTAATTGAATCATTTCTTGATCTGAACCGCAGTAAGATGGATGAGATTTCCAAGGCAATGGATGTTTCAGTAGAGGAGTTATGCAAGAGAGTAGAAGAGTTGACAAGATTGCACTGAGTTTATCCTCATTTGCAGCTTCTTTGTTCTTTATTCTCGTTAACATCGTTTTATGTATTAACTTATTTCCCCAGCTATGCAGACATTAGGGAATGGTTTGCATTTTGCAATATATGGATCACAAATGGTGTATAATATGTATGTCATATGGGTTTTCATTTTATACTTTTTCTCTTTAGCATTCTCTTAATATTTGGTGTCAAGATGTCAGTTATGCATTGCAGTTGCATGTTATATTAACAATTGAATCAGACGAGGCAAAAATCATCTGGTCGAATCTAACGTCGTATATAAAGATGTAACTTTAATGATTACGTCTTAATATTATTTAAAAGTTTACTTTTGGATGTAACAGAAAGGAGTAAATTTCCAATTTTATCTTCCTGACTTATTTTCTGAAAATTTGGTCTTTAAAAGATTTGTGAATTAAATTGATTTTTAATTGATAATTTTGTCATTGAATAACTGTAATCTGATTTCAGTGAACAGTATCTTGTGAATTATTTTATTGTCAATCTTTTAAAGATTAAGTTGATGCAATAATATTTGGAGGGCCAAATTGATATTCTAAAAGTCCAATGGTGACCTTAATTCTATAAAAATGCAACGAGATGAGAAATTAGACTGGCTGTGGCTGGTCAAACTGATAAAATTGGGAATTAGTATTTTGATCCATCATTTACAAAATTGTAGTATGAAAATGATAAATCAGTTGTGAAGCGCTCTATTTGTACAAATCCTCTATGATTCACGCAGTGAATGAGTACTTTGTAACTCTCATCTGAAGAGAAAAAACAAAAAAAAATAATTTGAAAACTTCAATAACAGAGGGATGGCGTTAAATTCTAACTGAAAACAATTGAATCACGTCCATCTTTTAATTGGTAGGACAGAGGACGGATCCAAGAAGAGAAAAAATTAAACCATGAAAATCAATTGATTTAGTTTAATTTGGTTTTTGTAAATTTGTTTTTGCCAAACCTGAACCAGATTAAGTCATCAGGGTGTAAAATTTTTTTGTTTTTACAAAAAAATATTGCTAACACCCTTAAGGCCAACATAATTGCAAAATCAAAGCAAGATGCATGCAATCACAAATGCAAAATCAAAGCAACGAAGGTGTAAAATCAGAACATACAAAAAACAAATACCAAAAAAAATAACAAATCAGAATAGCTCGTTGCATATTTTGTTGTCACCTGGGAGACAAATGCTGGAGTGTAGAGCACGCGTCACCTGCTGGTCTATGAATGGTAGAGCCCTATCTTGTAGTAAGGATGATTTGAGCGACTAAATTATATACTGAAATCATATTCTCATGTCACGTGAAATTGTTCTCTCATGTCACTCTTACATCGAAAAATATGCCATTTTTTTTTTAAATAAAAATAAAAATTGATGAAACTCACTTTGTTTGTCTCTTAACATGAGAAAGCTCGTCTTCTATTACATGAAAGAACTTATCTCTTATTACATGAGAGAAATAATCTCCATTATATATTTTCTCTTTAATTTTTTATAAAATAGTAAGGTTCAACAATCTTTCAACATAAATGGACAATGGTAAGCTCTGGCGATTTAAAGAAAATATTATTTATCATCATTATGCTTGTTATGATTTTTACATTTATAAGATATAAAGGTACATGCATAATTCCAGTTTAGTTTTATTAGGATCTTAATACTTTAAACCTCTCTCATTACCAGTTCAAGAACAAGACTGGTTTTCAAAACATCAGAGACACGCATCAGCTCATCTGTCATTTTGTTCCAAAGAAAGATATAAAACAATAGTTGCCATACTATTCACATCTTATGTTAATGATTATTGGTTTGAGGATACCTTGCCTTTCTTTGATTTGGTAGGACCTTCTTGTTTCTTTTTCATAACAGAAAATTGTCTTTCGGGCACAAGTGATGGCAAAAATATAAAGTGGCACAAAGCCGAGGTTCACAGCAGCCAGGTATCTTTGAATTTTGGAGCTCTGTTGTATATATTGATATAAAAGTAAAACCTCACCTTGTACATAAAGAGAAAAAACACCTGAGTTTAAAGAGAAAAAAAAGAAGAAGTCAAAATTACCTCTCTCAAATCCCTGAAAAAGTATCTCAGTTTGCAAAAGGATGCTCATAATTTTTAAAACAGATTTTTCATTCTCATAAAGATTTTAAGAGATTTTGGAACAAAATTTTCTTGAAGTGAAATTCAATTGTGGCTGTACCCGTGTCTATCTTTCCCATGTCACTAATCTTCTGACGATATTGAGCTGGCACTGCTGATATGTTTGGTTATTAACAGTTCTTCACAGGTGACAAGGTTGGTGAACGGTAAAATACAAGCATCCCATCAAGGGCAGATTTCAAGAATCTCACCAAGCCAAATCACATTAACATAATGGCAAAGAGCAAAACCACATTAACATATATCAGCAAGGGTTATGTAGAGGGCCATCTGAATCATATTCAGAAAATATGGGATCTGATTTATCCTTAGAATTAAGCTGGTTAGATTTTTGAGTGATGCAAACTTCCTTTCTCACCCCCCACCAAATTAGCATCTGTGCTTTTTTGGTGTACACCCCTACTCCTATCAAGTAGTCCTTTCTTCAGTAGGCTTGCAAATTCCTCTCTAATTTTTACAAGGGGATGATTCTGCAGGAGTTCCTGGCCATTGTAGGCCTCCCTAAGAACAACTGTTTGAGTGTCACTCTTCTTGGAAATGTAAAAAATACCAGGATGGCGCTCAAATACTTTAGTGAACTTCTGAGGTAGGGCGAAGGGGCTACGCAAGTTGCTGACATTCTTACGCTCAGTTTGCTTGTGAAGTGTAAGGTGAAGAAGCTCATGAAAGACTCCAACTATCCTCTTCTCAGATACATCAGTACGGGAATCCAAATGAGAGGCATTGATGTAAGGCGAAGTATAGGGGAGTTTCTGCCACTCTTTCAACCACTCCATGCATTTTCTTTTCAAACCAAAACCTCGGGTGAAACTAATTGGAAATGCTAAGGTTTCATTGTTTATATCTTCTTCCTTTTGTTGTAGAGAACTATTCTTCTGTAACTCTGATATGGCAAGCTTGTCATCCCAAAATAACAATTTCAAGCCAACACGATCATCAGGGAGGCGAACAAAAGAGAACATTTCAGGGTAATCCAGAACAAAAGAATGCTGGTAATCATATGGTAAACCCAAGTCCCATTTTAATTGGTCAATGGTTTGCAGAGGAAGGATCCTATCTCTTGTGAGCATAAGCAATTTGCATAACCTGTCCCTGAGTTCCAACTGATTTTGCTGAAGGATGTTGACTTGCTCATGGTGGAGCTTCAAGGCTTCAGGACTCAAGCTGTAACACGGAACAGGAGAGCCTCCACTATCAAAAAAATAGGACTCAACAAAAATATTAGGATATCTTCTGATAAAGGCTGAGAGCTTAAGGTCATGGGGAAGACCAAGTTGTCCACGATGGTGAGAAAGATGGTATATGGGAAGGCAGCATTCAGAAGAAGAGTAAATAATCGAAACAAGGAACCCAGCTGCCTTAAGATCCCTCTGACCAGCAACAACAGCATCCAATGTTCTATCTTTCGCCCATTTCAACTTTATGTTCACCAGACTAAACTTCTGCTGGTAAATGTATCCTTTTTGACAACCATGAATGAAACCACAATTTCTTGCAGTGCCAAATAACCAACGAAACATCATAAAAAATTAATATAACAAGCATAACTAGCACACAAATGAAGCCCTTTGTACTTGTAGTTACCAGAATCCACACTTTGCTTTGAGAAATGCAACTGCATATATAAAAGCAGATTTAACAAAATTCAACGAAGGTAAGAAACATTCTCCAATTTCTCTAGGAAGCCTGTATTCGACAGAAAATCAGATCTAAAAGCTAGAAAGCAATTTCCTAGGACCGAAAACAAAGCAAAATCAAAACAAAAAAAAAAATATAATCAAAGGTATACGAGTTAATCAACATAATAAGTTTGAACTTCAAAAACAAAACTATTTATTCACATTATCACAACGCAAGAGCAGGGCATCTCAATAAATAGGACGGAACAGAGGAATAAAACCACCCAAATGGATATGCAAATTAAAAGTACCTTAAACTGTGTGACCAGAATTGTGAATCATTGGTGACACAGAGACTGTTGTTGTTGTGAACATAAAATTAGAAAAAGGAAGGTTGATTCGCTGATTTGGGTTTTAAAAAATGATGGTTACGGAGACAAAGGGGAGAATAACACAGCCCAGGTGGTACGCTGTTGGTTGCACTTCCCACTTCCCAGACACGAGGGTTTTGTATCGTGTCTGGCTTCTTGCTTCTCTTTCGTTTGTTTGAGTGTGACTTTATTTGATTATAACTAACTAATCTCTTTTTTATTTTACTTAAATATTAGCAACACTAACCATTCTTATTTTCTTTATTCTTGGGCCCGCTCTTTACTAGTGAGGTTAATCTAAAATTTCACCAAATAACATAAGAGTTCTTTTAACTTTATAGATTATTAGCTACATAAAATGGCAAAAGAGAAACCTATTACAAATTCACCAAATAACATAAGAGTTCTTTTAACTCTAGATTATTAGCTACATAAAATGGCAAAAGAGAAACCTATTACAAGAACAGAAGTGATTTGAACCTATACTAAAGATCAAAGGACCACCGTACCTACCGCTCAAGAAACCATACCAATAAGGAAATACGTTCATCAAATGTCACCCCTCGGACCCACATTATAACTAGAGGTGGCAATATGGGTTGAGCCTGACAGGTCAACTCACACTATAACTAGAGGTGCCAATATGGGTTGAGCCCGGCGGGTCAACCTACTAAAACAGGACGGGTTGGATTGAAGTTTTCAATCCACTTCAACCCGCCCCACCTAGAAGTGGGTCAAAAAGGGTTTTAACCCGCCGCGGAGCGGGTTGACTCGCCAGGTTATAATTTTTTTATTACAATTAGGTAGTATTTCATTTGTTATTAAATTTTTGTGATATCCATTTTTTTATCGTAGTACTTCCTAGAAAAAATAAGGAATAACAATTTTATTTATGACAAGTGTTATCTATATATGGAGACAAATAAGTTCCTAAAAAATGTTTGACAAATATTAGTATACATTTAAATTGAGATTGAAAAAAATTAAGAGAAGTGTGAAATAAAATAAAATAATATTAGAAAAATTTATAAAATATAATTTATTTTTTAATTTTAATTAATTTTTTTTTAATTGGTGGGTTGGTGGGTTGACCCGCCAACCCACCATAAAATGGGGTGGGTTCATTTTTCCAACCCATATTTAATGGCGGGTCAACCCATATTGCCACCCCTAACTATAACAGTAGTAGCTGAAAGCTCTTAGCTAGGGCTATTATTTATCTCACAAATGGGATAGGCTACATTTGAGGCAGTCATATTAAAGCGGTATAGTTCATGTTTGGATCCTCTCTTTTTAAGTTAAAAGTTATTTATAAGCATAAGTTAGGCCAAACAGGTTTTGAGAAAAACTCTTATAATGAAAAGTTTTTTTTTTTATAATGAAAAAAAAGAAGCTAAAAGCTCCAAGGAGGAGTTTTTTTAAACCCTTATTTGTTTTTCTTGAATTGTGTGTTTGTTTTTTTTAAATGAATAGCTATAAAGATAGAGAGAGATAATTTTCTTGAAATATGTACTTTTAAGCTAAATTTTTTATGCAATTACCAAACAGCTTTTAGCTTTTTTTTAACTCTTTTTTTAACTTTAGCTTATAAGTAGCTTCTAACTTAAAAAAAAAAGATGATCCAAACAAGCTCATAAGAAGGTCATCTTATTGTTATATAAAGAAAGCTCAAAATTTATGTATAATCATCTTATTCATCATGTAATTAATGAGTCAACAGATCGGCCATATAATAGACTTGATAAAAACTAGTTAAACTTGAATAATTTTTTACAAAAATTGGTGACCCGGCTGGTTTTCTTTATTCTAGTTGAATCGGTGGGTCATGCAACTTTTAAAAAAAAAAACAAAATAGTGAAATGTTGTAATTTTACACTACTGCTAGCAACCCAAATCACTAAATTGCAACAAACATATATGTATATTTAAGTATTTTATAAAATTTTGAATATAAAATATAAATTTACATACATTAAATAGATTTATCCATAGTAACTAGTTTAACTAGCGACCTATTAAACTGGTGTTTCGACCAAACCAGGTTTAAACTGGTGTTTTGACCAAACTAGGTTTAATAATATTGCAAGTGAAAACACACTTAATGTGTTATGATTTTGGGTTGAAATGTTTTGTGATTGATGAAGTTGAATCTATTGACAGTGGATCCACTGTGGGCTCCGAGGCCCGCCTAACAACATGTTGGTTTAACCTTGACAACTAGACTCTGACTTATGGGCCTGATTCACATAGTATATCCGTAAGGCCCAAATTAATATCCTTCCTTTTTTTGTGTTTGTTCAAGATTTCTCTGAAGATTCCTCAAAATGATGTCCAAATTTCTTTGCAACTTTTTAAAAAGTGTTTTTCCGGGCATAATTAAGGATTTGATTGAGAAATAAAAATTTGAGAGCAAAATTTGGTGACAAGGAGAGGAGAAGGGAAAGTACTCTCTCAAGCTTTTCGATTCCAAGTATGTACTCATCTAATCCCTCCTTTGTTTGTTCAGGATGGGTGAGAAACATGTTTTTGGGTGATGTAAAACCTTTTTTGTGCATGTTTTTGTCACGTTTATTCAAATATAAGATTACATGAAACATTTGTTGTATATTATAAGTTTTAGCTTTTAATCATACACTGCAATCAAAACTTTATTGAATAGTAACAACAACCCCTGATAACACCTCAAGCAGCCATACCACCGCTAATTCTTAAACCTATTTTCATTATCTTCAAAAATTGTTACCAGATCTCTTTATCAATGAAAAATATAGTGTCTTTTCTTGTGATATATGTCCGTTAGCAAAATATTCTCACTCTTATTCAGAGTGACATATGGTATTCATCCCATGTAAAAAACATTTTTGACTCGAGGTGGTTTATCACATTCATTGATGACCATTCTCGAGTGTGTTGGGTTTACCTCCTCAAAGAAAAGCATGATATTGCACAAGTTTTCAAAAAGTTTTATACCATGGTTCAAAACCAATTTGGCACCTCATAAAAATTCTTCGAACAAACAATGGTAAAGAATACTTTAATTCTGTCCTTGGGGAATACTTGTCTCATCATGGCATCCTTCATAAGAGTTCACGTCCTGATACTCCTCAACAAAATGGGGTAGCCAAGAGAAAAAATAGGCATCTTTTTAAAATTGCTCGTGCTCTTATTTCACCATGTATGTTCCAAAATAATTGTGGGGGAAACAGTTCTAACTGCCTCCTATCGTATCAATTGGATGCCTTCGTGTCCTTCAGCTTCTTTCTCCCCTATCCAGTCTTTTAAAGACCTACCCATCTTTTAGCTCTATATCTGCAGTTCCCCAAAAATTGTTTGGGTGCATTGTGTTTGTCCATGTTCCATCACACCAACGATCCAAACTTGATCCTATATCTTACAAGTGTGTCTTCATTGGATACTCTCCTACTCAAAAGGGATATAAATAGTATTCTCCATCTCTTTAAAGGAATTTTGTCTTTATGGATGTCACTTTTTTGAAACTTAATCTTTCTTTTCTCAGCCTTCAGTTCAAGGGGAGCTCCTAGATGAAGACCAGTTATGGGAACCCCCAGTGATACCTCTTCCCTTATCCACCTTTCATTAAGAACTTACCACAATTGGAAACAAGGGGAGATGAGCAGTTGGAAAGAGGTGGAGACAATAATCAACATAAATAATTGCTAGTTTATAGTCGGAGACATCCCCTTCAAAATATAAATAATCTAGACTTTTTATACTACCAAGATTCTACTATAGCTTCTAGTTCCAACAACCCGAGTCCATATGCCTATGGGGATTTACAGTTGCTAATCGCTCTCAAGAAAGGAACCAGGTCTTGTACTTCACATCTTATTTCTCAATATGTCTCATATGATACATTATCTCCAGATTTTCTTGCCTTCAACATTGTCTTAGATGGTATGAAGATTCCAAAAAATATCCAAGAAGCCCTTGATGATCCAAATTGAAAGTTGGCTATCATTAAAGAAATGGATGCTTTGGAAAGGAATAACACATGTGACATTGTGTAATTGCCAAGAGGAAAGAAACTAGTTGGCTGCAAGTGGGTGTACACCATTAAATTAAATGCAAATGACAATATCAATCGACATAAGGCCAGGTTGGTTGCAAGGGGTACACTCAGACGTATGGAATAGATTATAAGAAATATTTGCTCTCGTTACTAAACTCAATACTATTAGAGTTCTTTTATCCTTGGCTGCTAATCTGAATTAGCCCTTGCAATAGCTGGATGTGAATAATGCTTTTTTAAATAGTGACCTACATGAAGAAGTCCATATGGATCCTTCACCCGATTTTGGAAAAGGAGCATGCTTGGTGTGTAAGTTAAAGAAGTCTCTCTATGGACTTAAATAGTCTCCTAGAGAATGGTTCAACAAGTTTACTCAAGTGGTCAAGAGGAAGAGTTTCCTACAAGCACAAACTAATCATACACTCTTCCACAAACACTCTAAGGATGGTAAAGTGTTCATTATTATAGTCTACGTGGATGACATAATTATTACTGGTGATGATTGTGAGGAGTTAGATTCCTTAAAGGAGTATCTAGCATGTCAGTTTGAAATGAAGGACCTTGGGGTTCTAACGTATTTCCTTGGCATGGAAGTAGCCCGCAGCAAGACAGGGATCACTATCTCTCAAAAGAAGTACATCTTAGATTTTCTTCGAGAGACAAGTATGCTACTATGCAAGCTAGCTGAAACACTTATGAACCCAACATTAAGTTGGGTATTAAAGATGGGAAAGAGATGGACAAGGAGCAATGTATAGAATCCTAAGGTACCTCAAGAGTTCACAAGAATAGGGATTATTTTTCAAAAAATGGTATAATAGGATGATTGAAATCTACACTAATGTAAATTGGGCTGGTTCTTCAGTAGACAGAAAGTCAACCTCATGCTATTGCTCCTATGTGTGAGGAAACTTAGTAACTTGGAGAAGCAAGAAGCAAACAGTGGTTGCAAAGAGTAGTGCTGAAGCAAAATTCCGAGCACTAGCTCATGGAGTTTGTGAGAGAGTGTGGTTAAGAAAACTCCTAGGAGAACAGAAGATCTCTTATTCCTTACCATTAAGGTTGTATTGTGATAACAAAGTTGCGGTCAATATTACTCAAAATCATGTTCATCATGACAGAATAAAACATGTGGAAGTTGATCGTCACTTCATTAAGGAGAAATTGGACGATGTGAGTGTGTGTATGTCATATATCCCTACCAAAGAGCAAACTACAAACATTCTTACTAAGAGTCTACACATATCAACTTTTGATAACTCAATAGACAAGTTGAAAATGATCAACATCTATCTCCCAACTTGGGGGGGAGTGAGAGAATTTTTTGTAATTTAGTGTTACGGGCCATAGCCCATATAACCTTTATTGTTTTACCCTTTTACCTTTTTTTTTTTTTGTCTTTGTTATCACTACTGGAAAAGTCGTGAATAGCAAGGGAAATTTGCGAGGGAAAAATTTCCTGGCAAATTGCGACGGAATTTGCAAGGGAAAAACAATTGCAAGGGAAAATAGGCAAGATTTCCGTTACTACATTGTCGTCGCAGAATCCTTTGCAGTTTGGTCGCAATTTGCAAGGGAAATTGAATCCCTCGTAAGAATCATAAGTCTGTGACGGAAACAACGAGGGAAAAAATTGGCGACGGAAGTTCCCTCGCAAAATTTAGGATCTGAAAATTGCAACTAAAATTTCATAAATTCCCTCACAAATTGCAAGGAAATATATTCTCTCTCAAATTCCCTCGCAATTTGCGAGGGAAAGAGGGAATATATTCCCTCGCAAAATTCAAAAATAATATATAAATCAAATTTAAAAGGGACAAGGGCATAAATTGGTCGCCGCATCATGCGTATGAGAAAAAATCATTAAATATGTCGTCACATTCTTTATGGCAGACATTGAGTGCATGTAGTGACAGTAGTGCCTATGTCAGCTAGTCATAGGAAAGATAAGACTCTGTTGATATTTAAGGTGTGTGTAAAAATTGTTCAATAATGAGAAGCAGAGAAAAATGTCTGAAAGATTCCTGTTCCAACCACCCTCGTCGTCATCACTGTACAAATTAAATGAAAAGTGACACATGCTTCCGATTCCACCAAAAAGGGCATTGGTCTTTGTAGTTGGGGTTTAACCACTTAATTAAAAGTCAAGTCCAGCCCAATAAATAAAGCTAGGGTTCCCAATTCAAGATGTTCAGCAGCCTTTTGAACGTGCATGAATAGCGTTTTGAAGACAAGGGAGTATGAAAATCAGTCACTATAAGAGAAAAGAGAGAGAGAGCCATTTCAGAAACTTCACAAACGAATTGAAGAAGTAAGCTTTGATCATTCTACGATATATCTTTCATATACCGTACGGTCCAGCTGAGATTTTGTTAGTAGCATCACCAGAAATTCGAAACCAACACTACTATGTGTGTACGATTCTACTGCAGGCAACAATCTTTAGAGAATGTTTTTTTTTTTTCTTAAGTTCACTGTTGGATCGTGCTGAAATACTTTAAGCAAGAGTTACACTCATTATACTTCATATCTAACGTCAGTTTGTCGATTGGAGCTCTCTCTCTCTCACACACACACACACACACACACACATATATAACTTTGAATGTGTGTGAGTAGCATTTTAGTGACAAGAATACAAGCGAAATCAATCACAATAAGAGAAAATAGAGAAGAAACCTTCAGAAAATAAGCCAATTTAAGAACAAGAATGAACAGTCCTTGATCATTTTTTGATATGTCCTCATTTACCGTCTGATCGAGCTGAGATTTTGTTGGCATATTCCTGACTCATCATTATTCATATCCAACGGTGGCATTTCTGGTTGGAGGCATGTAGCATCACGAGAAATTCCAAATTGAAGTGGTTTGTGTGTAGGATTCTACTGTAGGCAGCAATATTGAGAGAAGGTTTTCTCTTAATTTAACTGTTTGATCGTGCTAAAATATTTTAAGGAAGGGTTACACCCATTATACTTTTATATCTAACAGTCAGTTTGTCGATTGAATCTCTCAAAGAGGGATTCGTGCAACTACAGTCAGAAAGGGCAGCAGTCTTGGCTTTTGTTTCTCAATAGAACTTTATATAGTGAGGAGGAAACAGAAATAGAAAACACATGCATTTATTCTTAATTTCTATTTCCTCTTTATATGGTCCCACATGGGGCCCACATATTTTCATATCAGTATATGTGATTAAATTATATTGTACAATATGTAAAAATACATGGGTCGTGCTGAAATACTTTAAGCAAGTGTTACACTCATTATGATGATCAATACTATAAATAAATTTTTTGATGCATAATATTATAGAATTTAATTTTTTTTAAATAATATTATAACTAATGAAAGTTTTAAATTAAAAATATTATAAGTAAAAGATATGTTAATAAATATTGTAAATAAAATAAATTATACTTAATATTTTAATTAAATAAAATTTCAATTATTATTATACATTAAAGATACATATAATTAAGAATATACTTTAAAAATATTTATACAATATTAAGATTATACATTAAAAATAATTATACAATATTGTAAAAGTACATGGAGGCAAGAATCGAAACCTTGCCCTCCATGGTGGACCCATTATGTTGCTACACAATTTACCAATTTGACTAAAGGAAGAGTTGGAACAAATGTCACCGGCCAATTTTATTAAATTGTACCAATTTTCCCAAAATTCTAATTATCCCTCCTAAAATTTGTGCAATTTCCACTTATTGGGATCCAACTTTTGGTTTAGGGCTTTCCCCTTTAAATTTTAATTTCTCACTTCATCTCTCTCTGATTGGGTGAAGAAAGCTAGGGTTCCCCTTCTGTCTCTGACTTCGTCTCTTTCATTTGGACCGCCGGTAAGCCACCATTTTTGTCAAGGTACCATTTTCACTATCATTCCCCTTCTTCTGTATATCTTGAAAGCTAGGGTTCCCCTTCTTGTACAAAGCTGTGTTTGGTCCAGTGGAGATTAGCATTTCCTCGAAGCGCAAGAAAAGGGATGGTGAACCTTGTGTTGCCTCAGTTGAATTGAAGCTCGGAGGCATCTCCATTCCTGTCTCTTACTCCACTGAAGCGTGAGTTTCTTTTAACTTTTTATAGATATGTTAATGTTCTTCACCAACTTTTGTGGTCCCTCACCGTGTCCATGATTGGTCCCAAATATGTGCCCCCAAGACAACCATCTTGGACGACCCCACAGGGGTACCCACCATCTAGCATGTGTCCCAACTAGATGACACAACAGGGTTCATCTCTGTTTCAAGTGTTAATGTGTTTGAGGGACATGTTGTCCCCAATGGCATGAGTTGGCAAGGAGCAAGAGGGCTTTAGCCGCTATGTTTGCATGCGCATATTTTGGGTAATATAAATCTAATATCTGCATATCGGTACCTATTTTCAACTTTCTACTTTCCATTGTGAGGGATTTTTTTTTTTTTTTTATCTACATATTTTGGGTTTGTCATAATTATGTTTGAGCTTTGAAGTACCTTATCTTTTAAGTGTTGTTGCTGTTCATGCCTTGTTGGGTTGTTTGTTTTGTTGTCTTATGGTTTGGTTTTGGCAGGGCTCTCATCAGAAACCAGTTGTGAGTAAAAGCATTGCTGTCCAATACTCACCGGGTATGCATGTTGTTGGATTACCTTAAATCATTACCTAGTGGCATCAGTGACCATATATATGTTTGTTAATTATTGTGTTCTAGTTTGGTAATATTTTTTCAGCATATTTCAATATATGAAAAAATGGGCTATGTTTAGTGGTACCATTTTCAGTTAGTGGTACCACCGTTCAAGCCAGCTCCAACTCATATTTGATTCCATGCTGTTATATTTTTTTGATTTTCTATAGGACCTTGGATTGCATATAAATTCTGTTATAGGACCTTGGCTTGCAAGAGACGTATAAACAAGTGGGCTTGCAATTGTTTATTGCTGGCTTAGTGATAGTTAAAGACAACGAATTACTGGACCTGCACTTCAACTCAGCACAGGAAGCAGCAACCGTATATACAAGTAAGTATTAATAAACCAACTTGAAGAGTTAATTATAATTTTATTTATTTAAGTACCTTAACTAGTTCCCTTAAACCCCTTATGCATTTCTTTAGGAAACTTTGGAGGCTTATTATTATTGTTATGATTAAGAAACCTTTCAAGTTTCAATTATTACGTAAAATATTTGTAATAATTTATAAAGACAAAACATACTTGTAACTGTTGCCTAAAACCATGATTTTAAAGTTTCAAACGAGAAACAATCACATTAAGAATAGATGGAAATAGATGTCTTCAAGGGAGTTTTTCACATGGTCAAGCGATAAGAGATAAAGAAACTAAGTTGGGTCTAACAAATGTTAAAATATTAAAATATTAAAGGTTGCAACACTGCATCGTGAATATATGAAATTTGCTTATCTATGATATGTTAATACATTCATTTCATGATAATCTAATGGCGTACATAGTATTGCAAGTATTGAAATGTTAAAATATAGAGAAGATGCACACAGACCGAGGATGATGACCCTGATGTTGATGATGATTTTGCTAGGACTTTAGAGGCATACTAGTTGTTGTTTGTATGTTTTACTTCTTTTAGGACTTCAGAGATATATCAGATATTTTTTGTATGTTTTATTTTGTTTAGAACTTTAGAGACATTTTAGTTGTAGATTTGATAGTTGTTGTTGTTTACTTTTGTTGATATACTATTTAATTTTAATTTAATTGTTTATCCAGTATTTTTTTGGATTTCTGTTGCTCAATTTATGTATTTATGTTCATTTGGAATGCTTGTTGTTTACAGGAAAATTAATAAAAGTTTAATACATTTTTTTATTTTTTTTATTTTAATTCCAGAATTTGTGGCGGAAATTTTCAAAATTCCCTTGCAAAATTTGTAGCCTTTTGCGATGGAAAATCAAAATGTTCCCTTGCAAAATTCGAAGCCTTTTGCGAGGGAAAATTAAAATGTTCCCTTGTAAATTTTGCAACGGAAATTTAATATATCCCTTGCAAATTCTGCTACGGAAATTTGAGAGGAAAATTATACTCGCGATTTTCGTCGCAATCTGTGAGGAAAAAACACTGTAGATAGGTCTGTTGTTAGCGAGGAAAATTTACTTTTTTGTAAGAGACCTTTTCCGTAGCAATTTGTGAGGGAATTGTTATATGACAAATTTTCCTTGCAAATCTATTTGCGACGAGGGTTTTAGCGAGGGACCGTGTTCCCTCGCAAATTTCGTCGCTGACAGATTTTGTTAGAATTGAATATCCACACAGATGCAAGAGACAACCAGACTTGTGTATCTACAAAAAAACTTTTCTTTTCTATTCTTGCTTTCTTGCTCTTTCTCTTTTTCTCTTGATCTTCATTTCATACAAACTATCAAAGGCTATTTATAAGCTATAAAACTGACCAACATAACTCCACACATAACACCCTCATTACTTTATAACTGACATAACTGACTCATTAATATTCTAACTGACATAACTGACTCATTAATATTCTAACTGACACAAGAAACTAAAAAACCAAAACTGCTAAAAAACAGACATTTAAAATTTATCCCAACAAAACTCCCCCATAAATTTTAAATTCTTCTTTCTTTCTTCGCGTTGCTTCTGCTTTTCTTCAACTTTCTGATCGCGCCTGTTTTCTTCAATCTTGATCACTGACAAAAAACATCTAACACCTTCCAACTTAATTAACTCAAAAAAAATATCTCCCCTGCAATTATTTTTCTGAACATATTTTATTTTATCCGGTGGCTTCTTCAATTTGATATTTTCAGTTTCATTAGCAGGACTTTCCTTGTTTCCATTTTCTTTATCTTCACCCAAATTCTTCTCAGTTTCATTCGCCACTTCATCAGCTGCTTTCACAATTTTATTTCCTCGTCCAATCCCAATTTCTGCATCATTGGTATTGTGAACAAAACCTCTTTTTCTCTTCAAGACCACATCCTTTTCTTCAAATGCACCTTCCATTTTTTCGCTCTCAGTTTCTTCATCGCCAGGTTCTTCTTCATCAAGTCCAGCTTCCACGCGCCTCATCGATAGAATCTCAGACAACCGTCCTCCAGGGAAATGGTCTCTTTTCGGTGGAGTCGACATCTTCCACTTCCACCATGAATTCAATGCAGTCTCCGACTTTTGACTTCCAACCTGAAACGCGCCTATGTCGGTCTCCGACATCAACCTCATCACGCCGGGGTCGAGCTCTTCTCCAAAACATGAACTCGGTGATTTTGCCGGGATCTCCCCCATCCCGGTTATCAACACGGAACTCGGATTCGCAGTCTCCTCCATGTCGGTCTCCATCAAGCACCTCGGCTTCTCAATCTCCTTTCCGATTTTCGACTCAGTCTCCAGACACTCAGGTTCCACGAAGTCTTCTACCTCGACAATGGACTCGTCGTTCCTGTCCTTCTCTGCTTCGATCTTGGCTCCTTCGTTCTCCTCATCTTCTATCTCAGCTCCTTCGTTCTCCTCCTCTTCTATCTCGGCTCCTTCGGCCGCAGTCATCTCCATCGTCTTCTTCTCCGAGTCGTTTCTTACGCGTTCTGACACGTCAATCTCCTCCGCGGATGCGTTGCCGTTGGCAACCTCGAATTCCGCCATCTCGATCTCTTCTTCATCCGCATCATTTTCCTCATCTTCATCATCATCATTGAAGATTTCATCTTCTTCATTAATCAGATCAAAACGTCCAGGCAAGTATTTTGTTATGAAGGCCATTAGAAAATCCTTCCACATATTATTAAAGTCGCGGCAGTTCCATGTACGGAACCATTTGATTGCGCTTCCTCTGAGTCTTCTCATGGCTACCTGCCATTTGTTCTCTTCAAATGTTTTTTCTCTCAGAAAATATTCTTTTAGACAAAGTAAGAAGACCAATGCTTCATCTTTATCTCCATAAAAGAGTGGCACTTCCATCTCGTTCTTTTCCTCCATAGCCCAAGCTCTGATACCAATTTGTTAGAATTGAATATCCACACAGATGCAAGAGACAACCAGACTTGTGTATCTACAAAAAAAACTTTTCTTTTCTATTCTTGCTTTCTTGCTCTTTCTCTTTTTCTCTTGATCTTCATTTCATACAAACTATCAAAGGCTATTTATAAGCTATAAAACTGACCAACATAACTCCACACATAACACCCTCATTACTTTATAACTGACATAACTGACTCATTAATATTCTAACTGACACAAGAAACTAAAAAACCAAAACTGCTAAAAAACGGACATTTAAAATTTATCCCAACAGATTTTGCAAGAGAATTTTGCTGTTTTGCAAGGGAATTTTTCCCTCGGTGATTGGAAATTTTGTAGTAGTATATTGTAAAAAACTCTTCTCATTTTGAAATTAATGAAAGAATTTGAAACAGGACTAATTAAGATACTTTAGTTGACTAGCTATCGTTTAACTTTTTACACGTTGCACTCCCTCTTCTACCTTTTTCAACTCCGTATCAACCTCCTCATTACTATTTTTGCTCTCAAACTCCTTTGCTGTGTCAAAAGAAGCATGTAGCCCAAAGAGAACATAGTAAACGAAGAGAATCCCTGTCCAAATCCCAAACCTGATATATGAATCTTTGTCAATAGATCCAAGAAGGAATATGTTAATGGCAATAGATAAAGAAGGTAGCCATGGAACTAAAGGAACCCCCCAAAGTTTTGGCTGCCTTGCCTGTGGAACACCAAGCCAAAGACCTACAGTCCCCAAAAGCCACAATGGCACAGTTATTGCCCACCCAATCCAACCATCACTGTTTGCCCAATAAGCAGAAAAGCCACATGAAGACCCAATAATTAGCACAAGGCACACAATGAGCTTCACTTGATTCCCTTTCGTAGTTACTCCACTTGAATAGTAGCGGCGCACCAAAAGCCCAACTGCCACAAGCATGAAGATAAAGAGAGTGGAAATTGACAAGAGGTTGGAGAGAATACCAAGATCTGTGAATAAAGCAATCAAAGATGTAGCTGCAAGCATTGAGAATGTAGCATTCAAAGGTGTCCCAGTTCTCTCATCAACATGAGCAAACCAAGGAGGCATCATGTGCGTACGTGCAATGTGGGTTAGATAACGAGATGAACCAACTGTAGTCACCAACAACACAGTGGTCATTCCTTTCAATGCTCCCAATGCAACAATGTACTTTGCCCAGTTCCAGCCTACAGCAGTAAAAGCAACTGAAAAGGGTGCATTTACATCTATGGTCTTGTAGTCCTGCATAAGGCATAGTGTTACTGCTAGTAAGCAATATACAAACGTTGTAATCACCATTGAGCCAACAAGACCAATAGGAATGTCCCTTGCAGGGTTCTTAGTCTCCTCAGCCATTGTTGACACTGCATCAAACCCTACATAAGCAAAGAAAAGCACAGCTGAAGCTTTAAACACACCTCGGGCACCGAAAGGAGCAAAAGAAGTATAGTTTTCGGGGTTGGCTTTGGAGAGGCCACCAATGACGATGAAGGCAAGAACAACTAGGTGGACGACTGTGGCAATGTTGTTGAAGATGGAAGAGCCTTTGGTGCTACACACTGCAAGGGTTGCGATGGCTATGAGGACTATAACAGCTATAGGGTCAAGATGGCCATAGATTGGGTCCATGTCGTGGACTATTATACGAAAGTCATTAGGGTGTTTGTTGCACAATGTGGCAAAGTGAGAGGTCCATGACCTAGCTACTGCGGCTTGGCCTATTACATACTCAAGGAGGATGTTTCCGGCAGCTATGAAGGCCACAAAGTCTCCCAGCTCCACCCTTAAGTAGGCAAATGACCCACCTGAACAATAAAGAGAAAAATAATTAATTAAGTTACTATATGTTCACATTAAATTTAATTTTTGTATTAGATGTCAAAGCATGATTAGTTAGATACTTAGATGCAAGCATCACATTAAGAGCCCCTTTATTTGTATTTTTTTTTTGTTTAAAAAGAGTTTTTGGAATTAAAAAATTATATTTAAAACTTTAAAATAATTTACTATTTTTTTTAAATAAATATAAAAATGTTTGAATTTTTTATAAATTAAAATGAATAATTTTGAAAAATACGTAAAAAATTATGCTATAAAAATAGTTTTCATAAAAACTTATTCACGGGTGTCCTGCTCCTAGATATGGAATAAATCTTTGATACTACTATTGTACCAAAGATTCAGTGCATTCCACCAATGAAAATATTACATGTTAGTTAAAATTTTATTTTTTTGTCAAATTTTTTCTCTCTCCTCTAATGTGTAATATTCTCATTGATGAGATGCACTGAATTCAGGTACAACAGCAGTACCAAATATTTATTCCTACATATGAACAAAAAAAATCCACCAAAAAATAAACAAAAAAAAAAAGTTTACTTTTCAGTATCTGTCACACGCAAACCCTCCCTTGGTTTATTTCAAAGCGTTGTACTTGTTTTGTTTTGGGCTAAACGAGGAGCCACTCTATAAACAAAAAATTTCTGCTGAGGACGGTGACGTGCTTTTCATTAATATGATTTTTGGTAGAGAATAATTTTTTTTTTATCCGGGAATCTCGATTTTCAAAAATATAATTTTTATATTCAGTTTACGATAATATCCAAAAATTTAAAATTTAAAAAAATTCAATTTGCCGGAAATCCGACCAAAATTCTTGTACCAAACGCTGCCTAAAAACTGCATGCTGATTTGTTTTTTAAAATTGTTGTTCCTTCGTTGCTGTTGCGGGCATTGAAGAGTTGTGAGATTGATTGGCATATATAGTTGAAAAGTGAGTGCTTGCGTCTCTCTCACCAATAATTTTCATTTGCACATGCATAGAAAGAAAGCATAGGGTATCATGAAAATTGCTGAAAAGGGAAACACAGAGGTAGAAAAAAAAAAGTATTTGTTTGTCCAGAGCCCATCTTTTTGCACCATGACACGTGCTATGCATGCTCTTGGTATCAATTTTTTTTTTAATATATTAAAGAATCGAACACATAACTTATTACATTGTACATATCTCTCATCAAGGCTTTCCCTTGATATCAATAAGCACTTCATAAGCAACCAGAGGCTAATGTGACTGTGGCAGCTTGTTTTCTAGGTTTGTGTATTCCATTCCACTTCTCGCACTACTATGTTCAATCTATGTTTCCAATTTTCTCTCCCTCTCTCTCTATTCAAATTGGAATGGCATCTTGTAATTAGTAATTTATTTATTTTTTGTATTTATTTTTTTCGAAAAAAAAGCCTGATTTGTTATTTTCCCGATTTTAATATCAGTGAAGAAAGGATATAAAAAACAATTATGATATTTATATTGTATGAAAAATTAAATATGGGCTATATGTAAAAGAAAGAGTGTAGGGTGGGGGGCAGGACCTGCGACGGGAATTTCGACGGCGAATTCCGTGTAGCAAAAGACGCAGAGCAAGGCGGAGATGCCGGAGACGACGTAGGACAACACGACTGCGGGGCCCGCAGCATCACGTGCCTCAAGTCCGGTGAGGACGAATATTCCGGAGCCGATGACACCGCCGATGCCGAACCACATGAGGTCCCACCAATTGAGCGTCCTCTTCATTTGGTGGTTACTCCGAGCCTTCATCTCCACCAGCTCCGTGTCATCATTGGATCTTGCCATGACCCTATCCTTCAACCTGAACGGTGTCTCCATCAACGCTTTTCCATAGTTACCCCAACTCTTAAACGACTCCTCCGGGAAGAAGTCGTTTTTCTCAAACGTGCATCCTCTCCTCCTCCGTACTCCCCCGTTAAAATTGTTGCCACCCTCCACTTCCATATCCTGAATACTTTAACGTTTCAGTATAGTTTCTTGGGAACCAACAAGTCTCAGATATAGATCCAAATATCTATATATATATAGTAATTAAACACAGGTCTTCTTCTCACTGCTTATTGCTCAAGAAGCAAATATCAATAGAGGAGGAAAGCTTTCTAATTTTGCATGATGCAACCTTATTTAATAAAATAACATTTTTGTCAAACAAACAAAAGCTTAATATTCAGTAGGAAAAATGACCATTTATAATATATAAATATATGCGGAAACTATTATTAAGTTAATTAATTATAAACAATTATAAATGAAGAGTAAAATTAAAAAACTATATATTGGCATGAATTAATGGAGTGAAAATGTGTGGTTGGTTGATGAAAAGGTAAGAAGAGATGATCATCACCTTGCCAATGGTCCAATGGAAGAGCGTAAGAGAGAAAAGAAGTAGTGTTGAAGAGTAGGAGGGTCGATCGTTTAGAGAAGAGGACGAACATGTGCTTTATATGTGAAATAACAAACCATTAACCATGAGTGTGCCTAACGTCCGACAAAAAGATGGAATCCCACCTGGGGTACAGCTCGATTGCTATAAATTGTTTACATTCCTGAGTGTACTATTTAACATACTAACAGCCTATGTCTCCACTGAATGAATATATATATATATATATATATATATATAGGGCAATATTAGTGTTAAAAATAATGTTGTATTAATTAGGGGTTAACATTTTTGCGGCCGTTGTATGTGCAACAGTCAAATACTTGCCATATATATACGTTAAATCATTAAATATGGATAATCATAACTATACAAAAAATGAAAACATTAAATGTGGGGAATTATAAAAATACACTTGTAATTGTTGTACGTAAAGCGACTGTAGAAATGATTTTACCATTTACGTATAGTAAAGTCTAATTATGTTTCCTCTTTCTACCTTTATAGTTTATGAGAAAAGTGTGTGTCATTTTAAAGTATGTAAAGTTGTGTCATTTTAAGTGAGAGAAAGAGATAAATCATAGAATAGAGAGTGGACAAAAAAAATAAGGGTGTAGGTCCCACATCTTTGTGAGAGTAAAATGACACAAGTTGTGTCATTTAAAAGGACAAATATTTTTCCTATAATTTATATATATCAGCGTTGTTAAAATTAGATTTATTCGTGAACAAATGAAGGAGAAAGTAAGTAGGCGAGCTAATAAATAATATGTTAAATAGTACTTGGCATCTTGGGAAAGAGGTTGAAGAAAGGTGATTATAGAAAGTGACTCGGCAACGGCAGTCACTTGGCTTACCAAAAGAGATGAGCCAGCCTATGAGTATCACATGATTTCTTGTATACGGGCATGGATGAACAGAGAATGATCAGTGAATATAAAACACATGTATAGAGAGAGTAACTGTTGTGCAGATTAGCTATCAAATTTACCTTTGGTTAATCCGGCACTTGAAGACTTTTGTTCTTTTCCGTCTCCTCCTCCTGGTATTTTTTTATTGTACTTAGTTGATCTAAGTGATATTGGTAATACTCGTTGTTTATCTTTTTCTTAGCATGATTGGGGTCATTACCTCAACCAAGAAACAAAAAAAAAAGAGTAAATATCATTTTTGGTCTTTAGTATATTTCACGATGCCCGCTTTATTTCTTAGCAAATAAAAAGACTATTTGTGGTCCCTAAGAAATTCAAAATGGACTCATTTAGTTGAAATCATGGTCTCTCACAAATTCAAAAAAGACCCACATTAGTTCCTTAAAAGGACTAAAATGGATCCATTTTGAATTTCTTAAGGACCACGAATAACCTTTTTATTTGTTAGGGACTAAAGTGGACATCGTGAAATTTGCTGAGGACCGAAAAACTAAAAAAAAAAACAAAACAAAAAATAACCATGCTGACTTATCGCTCTAAGCTAACCATACTAACTATAACACTCGTCATAAATTGAAAGATCCTATATGCCTTCCTAACATTATTTTAATAACAAGGATTATCTATCTTTTTTATTCATGGCTACTGAATGATAGGTAAGGTAAACATGAAAAATAGATAGTTAGAATAACTTATACCTAATAAGAATATTAATTACCAAAATATAGTTGTAAAAAATGGTTCAATTTATCTTGACTCACCTTTTGAATTCTACTTTTTTTTTTAAGTTAACCCACATTGTTGTAGGCTTAAAAGCCTATTCTAGGCAAATCTGGACCGAGCCTGGTCCAAAAACTTAATTGGCTCAAATTTCAAAGCAAGCCCATTTAGTCTTAAAGTTTATAAACTTATTTTTTTAATTAATTAATGGATACTTAGGTCATCATTTCCTTCCCATTCATACATAACAATAAAATCTATAAATTAACTCTATGTATATTTTTATTTATCAATTATTGTATACGGAAGTCATCACTCATTTTTTATTTATGCCTACCAATTATAAGAATGAATATACTATTTTTATTTCAATTTCACTTCCATTCCCCCATTTCATCTAAATTATTCCACCCAATAAAAAATGTTGAAGGCCCGCGGCAGCACTAGCTTCAGCAAGAATGAACAAACAAGAGAAAAGGGCGAAAATTGAGAGTGGGCTTTTCATCAAATAAATCACCCGCACTTTAGTTTATTTAATTATTAGAAAGAGTTTTGTTAATTTTCTTCTTAATTCATACCAAGGGATTAAGCACGCTGGCTAGCAAGCGTGCTCCACAATACGTATTTCACGAGTAAGATCTAATCGTTATTTGCATTAAAAATTAATTTAATAGTTATTTACATATATAATACATGTGAAATACGTTATTTGCATATGTATAAATACACACAAGAGCATCTACTCTAAACACAAAAGATCAGAAGGGTAGGCAGAGAATGGGTAGAAGGTTAAGGTTAGTGATCATGGTGTGGTGTGTGTGGTGGCTGATAGGAGCAATGTTAGGGAGTGGTCAGAGTGCGAATAACGTGAGGACTACATACAATTTGTAAAACCTCAGCAGATTAATTGGATTTTTTTTTTTTTTTTTGAAGATATTCCAACCGGTTTATCAATTTGCAATTAATCTAATTCGGGATGGATCCCAAGATTAAAGATTTAAATTTCTCCCAAAAATGATGCTGGAGAGAATCAGACATATTCTCTGACTTCCACATATTCAATTCTCTTACGCTAAATAAGCTATTATAATTTGATATTGCTCTCCCTCGAATGCTAACAAGCCCTTGTCCTAGCGTCAAAATATGGTTGGACTGCCTTCTGTGGACCTGTTGCTGTTGGGCCTCATGGCAGAGATTCTTGTGGCAAATGCTTGAGTGTATGTATATGCTTATACGTTTTCTTTAATTTTTGCATTATTATTAACTATACGTACGTTCACAAATTAAGAGAATTAGAGTTGATTAATGGTAGTAGTTAAATAGGTGGTTACATATATAGGAGACGAATACTGCAACTGGAGCTCAGGCTACGTTTCCTCTCTTTTTTTGTCTCTCGGGAAATCAATACTTCTATTTTCTATATATTACTAAGCATATATATAGCGACTATAAAACGATATTGTTCTCCTCTGAAACACGGACACGTCATTTTTGGCCAAAAATGCGTGTCCGACACGGACACGCTCGGACACGCGTCCGACACGCGATCAACTTTTTAGGACATGTTGACTGTGGGACACGCGAGTTTGACCGAAGCCGACACGTGGTCAACGTATTTGGACACGTTTTGGTATTTTTTTTGTAAAAATAAAATTAAAATAAAATTAAAAAAAATAAAAAATATTTAATAAAATTTAAAAAATCTGGAACCCTTTCTTTTTCGCTGGAGGAGGGTGCTAGTCGGTCGTCGGTCGTCGCCGGTCATCTTCATTCAGAGTGGCATCGCATCATCACTAAGTTCTCATTTTTTTCTCTTCTCTTCCTCCATTAACGACTTTAAACTCTGCCCTTTCTTTACCTGCACCTGAGCTTTTTCTTTTTCTTCTTTTTGTTCTTTGTGTGCATTCTTCTCTTCTTTTTCCTTTTCTTCAAGAATATCATCTTCGCATCTCTCTGAATAAATTTTTTGCTGGAGCAGACCTACAACGCATGAGCAATAAACTATTTGGAAAATACAATTCTTGATGCTTCCTTATCCTTTCTTTTCTTTTGGTAATCGTCCTTATCCTTTCTTTTCTTTTTTTGGTGAAGGTCGTCCTTATCCTTTCTATCTACTACATCTCCTAGTTGTGTTTACTTTAGTTTTATTTATTTATTTATTTTTTTTTTTTAGTTTTTGTTTTTTGTGGATTTGTAACTCTTCAATCATTATAATAATTTTTCTATTTTTCTATATTCTGTACTCTTGAGATGTTCTATTATTATTTTTTAATATTTACGTTATGAAATTTGAATATTTGATTAGTATATGAGTTATTATGAGTTGCTATATGTATTAAATGTAAATTATATTATATATTAAAATTTTATTTAATATCAAAACGTGTCCAAATATGATATTTTTTAGAATTAACGTGTCGGCGTGTCGTGTCGTGTCGTGTCCCGTGTCCGCGCATCATAGATGTTCTCAATATATGTGCTTTATATGTGGAATAATAAGCCACGAGTGTGCCTAACGTCCGAGGTATAAATTGTTTACATTCCTTATTGGGAGTGTAGTATTTAGCATATATACAAACAACCTATGTCTCCACTTAATATATGGGTATTATTAGTGTAATTTAAAATAATGTTGTATTTAAATATAATAAAGTTTAAGGGGAAATAGACTCTCTACGAGGAAAAAATTATTTAATGCACACACAAATTAGAGGTGAGCTCACTCTATGATTTCTCTCTCTCCTTCATTCTTTTTTTTTTTTTAGAAACTGATTCTAATTACCTCTTTGAGGCAAATCAGAACCCTCCGGTATCCCCTTCGACTCTTTGAGTCGCCTATGGGACTAATCCAAAGTTCGGGTGCGAGTCCAAAGATTACAGTACTTATGCTCCTCCCCAGATGGTGTTAGTGGGATTCGAACCGAGGGCCTCTCCCACCACTCAGTTCCCATGCTACCAACTGAGCCACCACACTTGAGTCTCTCTCCTTTATTCTCTTTCCTTTCTCCTTTAATATTTGTGAGCATTAGATAATTTCTCTCATGTAACATGAGAGTCAATTTTTCCAAAGTTTAATTATGTTTTTTTACTATGTTTATAGTTTATAAGAGACAAATATTTCTGCAGTTAGTGCAGATAAGTTATCTATATTTATTTTCAAAATGATGTTGTTTTGGTACTGAAAAATTAAAACATTATAATTATAAAGACTATAATAATCCTGAATAAATTAAAATTACAAAAACACAATGATTTCTGCCCCAAAATGACATCGTATTAGACTTACTACAGATAACTTATCTGCAGTAATTACAGAAAAAGCAAACCCTTATATATATCAGCGTTGTTAAAATTAGATTTATTCATGAACAAGACACTTGTTGAAAAATATAACTAGGGTCAAAAAGATAATTGACAGAAGTGATAAATGGAACTTGAACTTAATTAAAATAGAAAAGTTAAGATACAAAGTCAATTGTGTATCTTATATATATATAGAAGGGAGCGTAAAATCCACTAGGATTAGCCTAGTGGTTAGGGGGTGTGAGTTAGGTGTATATAGTGTAAGGATGTGTGTTTAATTCTCATGTAATGTAAAAAAAAAAAAAAAGAGCGTACTAATAAATAACTATGCTAACTTATTGCTCTATGCTAACCATATTAACTATATTGGTAACAGTCCTCATAAATCGAAAGATCCATTCTATGCATTCCTAACTTAAACAACACACAAAAAAAAAAAAAAACCCCCGAGGGTAGCTCAGTTGGCAGCTGAGCTCCCAAGGGATTGCTTGGTGCAGGGATCAAACCCTGCCTCAAGCAGTTTCTTGGAAAATCTTTGGGGGCCAGAGGGTAGGCCAAAAAAATCTTCGGTTGGGGGATTAGTCTCGTCCTTTCTCCGGTTGCGAAGCTTAGTGCACTCACTGTTACAATGAGAGGCTAGCCCAAACGGGCCGTACCCCGAGGGCATGATGCCCGGAGAAGGTTGAATGGGGATACCTCCTGGCAATGTACCAAAAAAAAAACAACACAAAAAAAAAAAAAATCTAAAACCTGCTAGAATCACCATTAATTACTGGAAATAAAGTTGAAAGGCTAGATATGAAATGAGCCAAAACTTGTCCAAGTAATTATTGGATCTATAGTTGGTGTCATTGTTGGTTTACAATTAGGGGTGTTCGCGGTCTGGATTGGATCGATTTTGGAAGCAAAAATTATCTGATCCAATCTCTTCGGTTTGATCATGTAATCATCCATTCGGTTTGGATTTTTTTTTTTCAAATCCAATTCGATCCAATCCAATTTTTTTCAATTCGGATTGAATCGGTTTTCGGTTTTTTGAAAATCCAAAAATTTGTTTCATGATTATTGTGCAAATATCACCTTTTGTATATATTAACTTTGTAAAAAAAAAAATTTGAAATACAAAAGCATCATTAAATGATAATATAGGTTTTTTTTGGGTAATGAGATTTGAAACTTTACACAGATGAAATTTTGTTGATGAGATGTGAGTAAGCTTAAAAGGCTATTCTAGGCAAATCTGGATCCAGCCTGGTCCAAAAACTTGATTGGCTCAAATTCGAAACCAGCCCATTTTGTCTAAAAGTTTATAAACTTATTTGCAATGTTATTAAAACCGACCCGGTCATTGACCCGTTCGAGGTACTGGTCACTGGTTCAACCAGTGGGTCACTGGTTCAACCGTATAACCCAGTAATTATATGCAATTTTATAATTTATATTAAAAAATTATAAATATACTCAAATATCTAAAAAAAATGATAAATATTTCAAATATATTAATATAAAAATAATAAATCACATATTATTATCCAATAATATAGGGGTGTTCGCGGTCTGGATTGGATCGGTTTTAGAAGCAAAAATCATTCGATCCAATTCCTTCGGTTTGATCATATAATCATCCATTCGGTTTGGATTTTTTTTCAAATCCAATCCAATTTTTTTCGGTTTGGATTGGATCGGTTTTTGGTTTTTTGAAAATCCTAAAATTTATTTCATGATTATTGTGCAAATAACATCTTTTGTATATATTGGCTTCGTAAATTATTATTTTTTTAAATACAAAAGCATTAGTAAACTATAATATAATTTTTTTTTGAGCAATGAGATATGAAGCTCTACAAAGATAAAATTTTGTTGATGAGATGTAACTAGATTTTTTTTTGGTGTAGTTGATGGGTTAATGGGTCTTGAATTTAGAAATTTTTAGGCCATAATTAGAGAAAAACTCAAGTAGGTAGAGAGGAATTAATATATTGGATTGGTTTGGATTGAATCGGTTTTCATCAACCCATCCAAAAACCGATCCAATCCAATTAAAATTTGCGGTTTTTTTTCGGTTTTCAATTTTTTGGTTTTCGATTTATTCGGTTATCGGTTTTTCGGTTCGGTCACCGCGGTTTGAATCGGTTGATGAACACCCCTAAATAAAAGATCAAACAAAAATATAATGATGATGATACGGGGCTATAGGTTCAGAAAATGACATATCTAACTATAAATCAAATCAAAATTTTCTGCATAGTGCATAATTGAGATAATATTAGTGTTGTAGGTACATAACTTATGTAAGTCAATAAGCAAAAAAAAATATTCAAAAAATGTCCATTATGATTTTTTTTTGAAAAAAAAAATTGAATTTTTTTTTTGACCGGGCCCAGTCACCGATTAACTGACCGGGTCACCGATTTTCATGAAAACCGACCGGATCGTACCGGGTCGCATCGGTTCTGATGCATGACCGGTCCGTTACTTCAACCAGACCGGTTATATGACCGGTTTACCAATTCCCAAGTCGACCCGGCCGGGTCGGTCCGGGTTTCATAAGAGTACTTATTTGTAATTGATTATTGCATGCTGAAGTCATCATTTCCTGCCCATTCATGTATATCAAACTTTAAAATAAAATCCATAAATTAACTCTATTGATATTTTTATTTATCAATTATTGTATACGGAAGTCAGCGTCCCAATTAACTCTATTCATACATACCAAACATAAGAATGAAAAATGTTTAAGGTCACTGTCTTGGCCGGCAGCGCTTACTTCGGCAAGAATGAAGAAACAAGAGAAAAGAACGAAAATTAACAGTGGGATTTAGCCCAACGTTTGGAAGTGATGGGATATGCGTCCAATCCTTCCTCTATAACTTTGAATTTTTTTTTTTTTAATTAACTCTACTTTTTTCTCATATTAATGATTTATGCACTTTGATTTATGTTTTTTTCCCTCGGATTACCTAGGCTATCAATACAATTTTAAGTTAAAATCGTAATGAGACGGGGCTATATATTTTATTTTCACCCCTTTACACTTAATTTTTACTTTCGTGCTTTCGAGAATATAATTTGTCATACTACAAGTAGATCAATTGACAATATAAAGATGGGGGAACAAGCATAATTAAACTACATAATACAATACATAATTTGAGTATATATCCCTAACATATTGAATTAAATCATTCACACGAAAAAATTAAAATGAAGATATAGCAAGTGTTGTATGTACGAAATTAGGGGTGCTAAACGAACTTAGAGTCTTTGGCTCAGCTGGTAAATGCCTGAGCTTACATGTCTAAAATTGGTTGCTGGCATCATGCTTGAACTTGTATAAAAACTTTTAATAAAAAGGCCTTAGACTCCAATCCCAAAGCTCGACCTTAGAGCCTCTCAGGCTGACTTAGTATATTATATATATATATATATATATATATATATATATATATATATATATATCTTTATTTTTATTTTTATACTACTTGTAATAGTCCTATCTTTCTTCTCAATCTATTTCATTCCATTTTATTAGTTAAACAGACTTTTTGAATGATTTTGTTCTATATTATGCTGTTTGGATATACATTGAATTTATGAATATTTATGGATTACTAGTGTTGTTGATTGTATATTCTGTTTGGATAAATTTTTGTTGTTTTATTTTTTAAAAACAGACTAACAGGCTAAACCAAACTTTTATTTTTTGTAAATAAGTCAGGTCACATAACGGGCTTGGTTAAGCTGACACATTTAAACACAGTTTTAGTCTTTTAAGATCAAAGCTCGGCTCAGCCTGATCCGACCCGTTAATACCTATCCCTATACGTAATACATGAAATCACAGTAGGTTCGTGTGTAAAACCAAAAAATCTTAACAAGGACATATGTGTAATTTAAATTTATATCTTACAACAATCCAGCTTAGCACAAATCCCGGAGTGAGAGACACCATTAGGGGAATCAGAATTCGGGAGTAGTGATTAATGTGCCATTTTTATGGTATTTATATACCAAATTGTCACGTGAAGAGTAAATTTTATCAAACTACCACACATTAAGTTCACTACTACTGGTAGTAAATTTGATAGTCAATGATATCTTGACAAGTGGCACACTTTCGCAGGAAAAGCTGTCTGTCAAATGTGCAAATTCGCTACGACTAGTAGCGAACTTGGTAGCCAATAATTTCGTGACATGTGACACATTTTTGCAGAAAAAGCTGACTGGTACTCTATGTGGCATAATCTCGTTGCCCGATTAGAATTAATGTACCAATCACAATTAAAATAAAAATGAAGAAAAATGGCTATTTAATTAATGTACTAATCACAGTTAATGTACCAATTATCAATCACAATTAATATATCAATCACCAATCATAATTAATTTTGATCTCAATTAATGTACCAATCACAATTAATATACCAATCACAATTAATTTTGATTGGCATTAATTGTGATTGGTTCATTAATTGTTTGTGATACTATTGTTACAAATTCGAACAATGTTTGTGAGAGATAAAATATGCCAAAAGTGTAGATCTCGAAAAATTATGTGAAAAAAAATAAAAAAAATGTATCTGATTTAGACATCAGAATCAAAGTTATGTCCTTCCGAAGTGATTGATGATTGATACATTAAATTATGATTGGTACAAACAAAAGTTAATCAATTGGTACACTAATTCTGATTGGTACATTTATTAAATAACCCTTTTTCTTCATTTTTTTTATGATTGTGATTGATACATTAATTCTGATAAGACAACGAGATAGTATCACATAGCACACAAAGTTCGCTATCCCTATTAACGAACTTAGTCCAGTCAGCTTTTCCTCAAAAAATATGTTATGTGTCACAAAATTATTAACTATCAAGTTCGTTATCAGTCATAGTAAATCTCAACGCATTGCATTCTACTAAAAAATACTATTTGTATCAGTGTTTTAAAACCCGGCTCGGACCGGCCGGGTCGACCCGGGACTCGGTGACTCGGTGGGTTCCCCGGTCCGAGCGAGTAGTTGGACCGATTATGCAGTCAACCCAGATTGGACCGGTTGACCCGGCCGAAACCCGGCGACTCGGCGACCCGGTTGACTCGGGTTAAACCGGTTTTTCCTTCTTTTTTTTTTTTTTTTTGGTAAATTTTTTTTTTTGTTGATAAGAACTCTTGAATTAAATCATATTCATATTTTATGATGAATATGATTAAAAGTAAGATGAAAATAATAAGGTATTTTAGATTAGTGTAGTTCGTTTATGTAATTTAGTTGCATCTTATAATGATCTCATGAAGTTAAGTGGTGATAAACACTGATGGTCTCATAATCTCATCTCAACGGTGGACACTTTTTTCGTATAGTGTATATTTCATGCATACTATTTGCTATCATGATTTAATTTATCCGTATCATGTCAAGCACAAAAAGTGCATTTAACTTATATTGCATGGTTTAATCCAATATTAGGATACGGTCTAGAGCTAGAAGCTTAGAAGTATATAATATTTGCTATTATTGAAAACCAATTTATTTCTTGAAGTTCATTGATAGTTTTCTTATATGAATTTTTATTAATATAAGTAATATTTTTATATTTTTAATATGTGAACAGTAAAACCGGTTCAACCCGGTTGAACCAGTGACTCAGTGACCCAGTACCTCGACCGGTTCGATGACCGGTCCGAGTTTTAAAACACTGATTTGTATAACATATTGATAAAATTTAGCCAAAAAAAAAAAACCTGACATTGTCTGGTCACTGAATCTGAAATGTCCAGATTCCATGAGTTTTCCTCATCACACGCAATCGCTGAAGAAATTTGTTTTAAGATTTATTGATCTGATCGTACATAAACCGTGATTATATATATATATATATATATATATATATATATATAGAATTCACTTTTTATGCGATTACTGCAGATAAATAATTTACAGTAAATTCAATACGATATCATTTTGGGACAAAAATTATGGTATTTTTATAATTTTAATTTATTTTAAGGTTATTAGAGTCTTTATTATTATAATTTTTAATCTTTCAATCTCAAAACGATATCGTTTTGGAAGTAAATACAGATAACTTATGTGCAGTAACTCTGCAGAAATATTTTTCTTATATATATATATATATATGATAAAAGTGTTTGTCATTTTAAATGATATAAAATTATGTCATTTTAGGAGAAAGATAGACATAAAAATTATTTTTTTATTTAAAATTTAAATTAAAAAAAACTACCCACTTTTTCTCCCATGATTTTCATTTCTTGTGTCTGTCTCTCTCCTAAAATGACATAACTTATGTCGTTTAAAATGACAAACATCAAACTATATATATATATATATATATATATATATATTTATTTATTTATTTATTTATATAGTATTGAATAATAAATTAAAAGTAAACGATAAAAAATTGAATTTTATAATATTTAAATTGAAATAAAGAATCATATTATATATTTTATATGATAAAAAATGAATCCTAAAAAGCTAAATAATAAAAATTTATATATAAACCTTTGTTTGCCTTAAAATATATTTTTAGTTAAATAAAAATATTTAAAAAAATAGAAAAATGGATTCAAACCGATTTTTTGCCACTAATTTATTAATTTCTTTTACCCATTTTTTACTTATTCTCTAGGGACAGTGACCAAAGTGTCACGTTTGGACAAAAAAATTATTAGACTGCCACGCCAACAGTAAATTTTACCAAAATATCACGCGGTATAATTCGCTACTCAGTGTAGCGAATTATGCATGCATAATTCGCTACACTGTGTAGCGAATTATGCCACGTGGCATTTTGACAAAATTTACTGTTGACGTGAGAGTCTGGTAATTTTTTTTTGTCCAAATGTGTCACTTTGGTCACTCTCCCTGTTCTCTACCAATATCGGATTCTTTAATTTTATGAATTATCTACATTCGTAACTTGACTAGTTCACACTAGTTTTTCAATCAATCTGAATATTCTGATTCCATTTTCAAAAAAATGATATAATATTCACATTTTAGTCTTCCTCTGACTTTTATCCTGTCCCCTAGGCCTCCCCCCAACAAACTTTTTTTTTTCCATCTCTAACCTTTTCATCAAATAATCATCCAATCAAGGGAATTATAATTTTTTTCTTTCAATTATTTATTTTTTCATTTCAGAAAAAAAAAAAATTCCTGAAAGAAAAATTGTTTGTCCTCTTGAATCACACAATTTATATCCAAAGAGATGAGACTCACATCTTTTATATTTTTTGTCCACTCTCTTATTTTTTATCTATCTTTTTTTCTATCACTTAAAATGATACAACTTTGTATACGCTTTTCCTTTCGTGAATATCGAAAACATCTGCAATCAAGGGATTAGACACGCAAGCTAGCCAGCCAGCTAGCACGCGCGCTCCTCGATCCGGCTTTCACAAGTAAGATCTAATCATTTCGTATCCAAAATAAATCAATTTCACAAAGTGTGTGTGAGGATACACACGACAAGTAAAAAAATAATTTAATAGTAATTTGCATATATAATAGTCGGTTTTCTTCCTGATTCTTCTCCTTGTCTTCGTCTCCCAATAATGTCAATTTTATATTATCTTGGGTCAACGATTTCCGTGTCATGCAATATACATGGCTTTATAAATAAATATTTGCCACTCGACAAAAAAAATGCGGTGCATTCCATTCCTTCCTGTCTTCACCGCATCCTTCAATTTCCGTAAATAGCGACAAAAAAAAGAACCTAAGAAACAGGGTGGGAAATCTAAGGTCCATGTTACTTTTCTTTTATGTATTTGCCGAAATGCAACATTTTCAACGCAGCGTTGTTTTCTTTTTTTCTTGTTTTTCCATTATTATAAAACAAACTCTCTCATGATCTAACAAGTTGCATCTTCCTCAATTCACGACCCGCAGGGATGGGAGCGGACGACGTCGTCGACGGTGGAGTACGGAGAAGGGCATGCACGTTCCACCCAAACGACTTCTTCCCTGAGGAGTCGTTTAAGAGTTGGGGAAATTATGGGAGAGCGTTTCTGGAAACACCGTTCAGGTTGAAGGATCGGGTCTTGACCCGATCCAAGGATCATACGGAGCTTGTTGAGATGAAGGCTCGGAGTAGCCACGAGATGAAGAAGACGCTCAATTGGTGGGACCTTATGTGGTTCGGAATCGGCGCCGTCATAGGCTCCGGGATATTCGTCCTCACCGGACTTGAGGCCCGCACGGTGGTGGGACCGGCGGTGGTATTGTCATACGTCATCTCCGGCATCTCTGCCCTGTTCTCTGTCTTTTGCTACACTGAGTTCGCAGTTGAAATACCCGTTGCAGGTTCTGTCTTCTATCTCTTGCACTCTGTTTTGGATATTTTTCATTAATACATATGTTTATTTTATTATCTCTGTCTATTTTCTTTCTAAGAATTGATAGCCAATTTTCATGACCAATATGTTTGACAAATTTCATCACCGCTAATCATTTCTAAGTTGAAAGTGATTTTGTGAAGAATATTATAAGTTAACGTACACTCATCGCTGCTTTATCTTTTAGTCTTGACTTTAGTTAGATAGCTACCTACCTGTTGGGGTTGGCTGGCTGGCTGGTAAATTAGTTGAGCATAGAAATTTCTTCTTTCATGTGGTAAATGATATGTAATAAAGTATGTGATAAATATATGTAATAAAGTATGTAATAAAAATTCATTCTTCCAATAAGATTAAAAAATAATAGAATTTATACATAAGTAGAAGAATAGTACCTAAAGAATATTAAAAAATGTGCAATTTTATTTTTATATACTTAAGATTAATATATGTAATAAAGTATGTGTTTTTAGAATTTAATAAAAAAATAGAATATGAAATTTTTAAAAATGAAATGAAATTAAAATTAAAAATGGAAATTAAGAAAAATTCATACATTAATTTTACTGAAATAACTTTAATAATATATCATGGATATATTATAGATAGATAGATTATAAATAAAAGAATTAGTCTTGTGTTTTACTCAATTTCAACTATAAACCTAAACGGAAAATTCCCAATTAAATTTAAATGGATAAAAAAAAGAAATACAGGATTATTTCTCATAAAACAGAGTAACGGAGAAAAATAATATGCAAAGGGCGTGTCGCTCATCTCATAATTGTTTTTTGAAAAAGAAGATGGAAGATGCAAAACATTTAGACATTTTATATTGAAATTAACTTACAAACAAATAAATAAAGACAAATATAAGTGACAAGAAAAAAAATAAACAAACGTCAATTAATAACTCTTAAGAGTTAAAAAAATGAAAATTTTGAAACAATATTATGTAGTTGAACCATTTATATGTTATATTGTGTTGTACTCACTTTCAAATGGACATTTGGTAGAAATCAAATTGCTTAACCAAACCATATAAAACTTAATTCTCAGATACCCAGTAAAAAAAAAAAAATCTGATAAGAATTGAAGGGCAAAATAATATGTAAAGGGCTCACAAACATCATTTCATGATTAAGAAATTGAGAAAGAAAATGGAAAAGGTACATAAAGACATATGTCAGAAGTTCAGATGTTTCATATTAAAATTAACTAACATCCGAATAAATAAAGACAAGTGAAAAGAAAAAAAAAATCCATCACTGACAAGAATTGAAAAATAAAAACTTAGGAAAAACTCCACCTGACAATTTTAGTAGAATAATTTTTTATATTATATTATAGATAAAGTACTGACTGTATTTGTATATTTATCTGTATTTGATCAAAATGCATTGAAAATAGATGTAATACATTCCTATTGTAACACAGCGCAAGCAAAACAAATATCTGGACTCATTTTACTTTGGGTAATATTACTCTCATGTGATATGAGAGTAGTTCTCTCATGTTACAGAGAGAATTTAAGTAGGACCCGCTATTTAAAAGCAAAAAAGAAAAAAAAAAAGGGATACGATATTCGAAGTGAGAGAAAAGGAGATAACTACCTCATATAAAATGAGAGTAGTATTTTCCTTTTACTTTTGTGGTGAATATAGTCATGTTGAGAAAAATGTGTGTATTTTAAAAGATAAATATTTATATTCTTTTAAAAGACACAAAAGAATAAAATATGAGGGAGAGAAGTTTTTAATTTAAATTTTTAAATACACACTAGTGATGTTATATTATATGTTAGGCGGATAGGCCCAAAGAAAATAACGTCTAAAAAACAATAAAAGAGAACAGACAACTAGACGGGTCAACTATAACGTTTGCAGTCAAATACTCTGGCTCAAAGAAACTAATGTCATAAATGACATACAACCGTCATAAACGAAAGAGTCATATTACATTATTGCCCTTGTGTCCCTATCCTTTGCCAATTTTAATAACTAGTACCATTTTCGGTTGAAATCCAGAGTACGTAATGCATTATTTAATCATAATGAATGTGACATAATATAAAGATATCCCATGCGTTTATAAGAATATGTCGACATTAGAATCGTGCTTATTCGTAAGAGAACATAAATAAAATGTGTTAAATAAGAATTTTCAAATTTAGTTAAAATTAAAAATATTTAAAAAAACTTGAAATTATACATAAAATATGTATAATTAATTTTAAAAATATAATTATAAAATCTAAAATTAGAATCTATATATATATATATATATATATATATATATATATATATATAGACATATAAAATTAAAAAAATAATCTTAAAATTTAAAATAATAATGACATTTATTATTTTTTTTGAAAAATAAAAAATTAAGTCAATCATAACAAAAATAATAATTGTAATTCTCTGTAGAAAGATACATTTATCAATTCAAAGTTGACTTGCCCATATCTCATCATGTTACTAATTCGCTTGATTTTGATATAGGTATGTACATATATATAATTTTCTTCCCTCTCTTCTATAGGCGGTTCATTTGCTTACTTAAGAGTGGAGTTGGGAGACTTTGTGGCCTTCATAGCTGCCGGAAACATCCTCCTTGAGTATGTAATAGGCGGCGCCGCCGTAGCTCGGTCATGGACCTCTTATTTTGCCACCCTATGCAACAAAAACCCCGATGACTTTCGAATAATAGTCCATAAAATGAGCTCCGACTATAACCATCTTGACCCTATAGCCATTGGAATCCTCATAGTGATAACCATCCTTGCAGTGTACAGCACCAAAGGCTCTTCCAGATTCAATTACATTGCCTCAGTGTTCCACTTGGTTGTCATTGTCTTCATTATAATTGCTGGCCTCACCAAAGCCAAGACCGAAAACTACACTACATTTGTTCCTTTCGGAGTTCGTGGTGTGTTCAAAGCTTCAGCTGTTCTTTTCTTTGCTTACGTAGGGTTTGATGCAGTGTCAACTATGGCTGAGGAGACTAAGAACCCTGCAAGGGACATTCCTATTGGTCTTGTTGGTTCAATGGTGATTACCACGTTGGCTTATTGCTTACTAGCAGTGACACTATGCCTTATGCAGAACTACAAAGATATTGATGAAAATGCACCCTTTTCGGTTGCGTTTGGTGCTGTAGGATGGAATTGGGCTAAGTACATTGTAGCATTGGGAGCGTTGAAGGGAATGACAACAGTGTTGTTGGTGAGTGCAGTGGGTCAAGCTCGTTATCTAACTCACATTGCACGTACACACATGATGCCTCCTTGGTTTGCTCTTGTTGATGAAAGGACTGGGACACCTGTCAATGCTACAATAGCAATGCTTGTAGCTACATCTGTCATTGCTTTCTTCACAGATCTTAGTATTCTCTCCAACCTCTTGTCAATTTCCACTCTCTTTATCTTTATGCTTGTGGCAGTAGCGCTTCTTGTGCGCCGCTACTATTCAAGTGGGGTAACTACAAAAGGGAATCAAGTTAAGCTCATTGTGTGCCTTGTTCTAATTCTTGGCTCTTCATGTGGCATTTCTGCTTATTGGGCTAGCAGTGATGGTTGGATTGGGTATATAATAGCTGCACCGTTGTGGCTTTTAGGTACTGTAGGTCTTTGGCTTGGTGTTCCACAGGCAAAAAAGCCAAAACTTTGGGGGGTTCCTTTAGTTCCATGGCTTCCTTCTTTATCTATTGCTATTAACATATTCCTTCTTGGGTCTATTGATAAAAAATCATTTATCAGGTTTGGGGTATGGTCAGGGTTTCTTTTGGTATACTATATTTTCTTGGGGTTACATGCTTCCTATGACACAGCAAAAGAGTTTGAGAACAAAAATTGTACCGAGGAGGTTGACAAGCAGTTGTACAAGGTGGAAGACGGAGGAGAAGTGCAAGTGTCTACTACACCAGTAGTTTACAAGTGACAGGTAAAAGGTTAGCATATAGCTGCCTATTAGGCTTCTACAAATAATTTTCTTTCTGCGTGTTTGTGGATGTGTATATGAATTTGTGGGAAATATTTTTAGTACAACCGTGGTATGTAGGACCGGTTAATAGGAGTGCGTCGTATCAATTAAAATAGTTTTAACTATGTATTCCCAGAAAATACATAGTGTAAATACCACCACTGCACCCGGTGATCAGTACGATGGTGGTACCGAAAATGCTATCGAAATTTGTGATGCTAAATTATTTGTGTATGTGGCAAATGTAGCTTTAGCTCAACTGGAACCTGTCCAAATCTTTAAGATTTGAATGTTACGTTTGATGTTGGAAGTTCAATAAAACTTCTTTTTCCTCTTCACTTCAGAGTCTGTTTCAAATCGTAAAGAACAAAAAAAATGTCGAGAGAACATACTAAGGACATGAAATTCATTTTTCTTTAGTTACCAAAAAGTGGAAGAAACTATATCAGTTGATCTTACACTATTTCTCGACCCTAAAAGTTAAAATATTAAGTTAATGAATTCTTCTATTTTATATGATTTTTTCAAACGTTAAAGATTGCAAGTACAAGAATCATACATTAGTACAATGACTACAATCGAGCAGGTACGAAATCGAACCAGCAAAGACTTAGTTATGCTTTAAGAATTGATTAAATTTTCCTCATCGAGCAAGTCAGAAAATTCAATTAAGATGATCATAAAAAACTTAAACAAATATTAACTTAAATAAAAGTACTCAATACTCGAGAAGGGCAATGATCGAGTGATGAGGCGGCGGAGGAGGCAGATCATCTACCGTGAAGTACGAAAAGAAATAAGCCTTGTGGAGAGGAGTTCACCGGAGACCAAGCTAGGATCCCAAAGTAGGAAGATTGGATGAAAACCACGGTGGGGGAACAATTGCATGCATTTCAAAGAATAAAAAAGTCCAGGGAATTTTACCGCTAAATTTGTTTAGATAGCTATTAGTAAAATATATTATAAAATTATTGATATAATTTCGTCTAACAGTTTAAATTTTAAATTGAATTGTAGTATCAGAATCTCTATATCGTGAAATTATTTAGCAGGAATATTATGGAGTTACTTAGTATACATGGGTATCTATCCTTTAAATCTAATAAATTTTTGAGTGAAGGAATGAATATACTAAAATATATATATTACAAAAACATTAATCTAGATTTTTTAGTTGAATTTGCGCTATACAATATCTACAATTACCTTTCTTTTGTATGTTTTCTAGCCATGCTAGCAATTGAAGGCATTAGATCTCTATCAATCATTATGATTCAAAATTGGGTCAGGTTATACCATTTGATATATATTACAAGCATAATATTGAAGAAATTGAAATATAAAAAAAGGATAAATAACTTCAACTTATTTATTAAAGATAAATACAACATATCAAAACCGAAATTAAATTTTTTTAACCACACGCACGTAAACAAAAATCAAAAACCCAAATTAATATTACATAAACATAACATCACGTCGATCAAGACAGAAAGTTCAGTAACTTGTAGCCTTGACATGAAGCAAGCCCATGCATAAAGGGCTTTATTGCTGCTTTTCTCTTAATACTTTACTTATTTATAAAATTCCATCACTCCCAAAGCATTGAAAGCACGACAAGCAACACGAAATTTAGAAAATCCAGAGAGCTTGCTCAAATTCTCATATTGTTTCTGAGTCCTTTCCCTTCCACCAACTGTGATAAACATGAGGTTGTCGAGAATAGAAACAAGTTTGGATTCTTCAGTTGGTTCTGGTTCTTCTGGCAATATAAACTCCACAACAATCACCTTCCCATTTGGTGACAACGCTTTGTGACAATTGCTTAAAAATTCTACGCATTTTTCATCTGACCAATTGTGGCATACAGCCTACAATAATGTAGAAAAAAAATTGTGTTTAGCACCATAATAATGAGATTAGATATAAGGGTGTTATTATACTAATGACTAACCTTTAGTATTATGGCGTCACCCTGTGGAACACTTGCAAACATATCTCCTCCAACGTGCTCAATCCCTAATCAAAATTTGGTATTTTGCTCATTAATAATTTTGACCAATTAAAAAACTAAAGTAGAAGTACCCTTGTATAATCTGATATGTATGTATTAATATAATCAAATGGTGGTAATTTTTTTATTTTTTTTGGTACATGGGAGTTAAGTAGGTGGTGGAAGGATCTCGATTCGATCTCCACCAATACTACTTTTAGGAGAGGCATAAAATTTTAATTCCTAACCTGTCCCAAACTCAGGATTAGTCTCATATAGTCGGCTTAAAGGGCTGAACCGTTGAAGCTTACGAGGATATCCAAAAAATCATACTTATCTTAAAAAGATAATTAGGGTTGGTATCGAAAAATATATATAACATTAAGTAAGGCTACCTGGAATTAGTGGTGCATGTTCAATCACTTGGGGCAGATCAAAATTAATTCCCTTTATTAAAGGGTACTTTGAGATTATCATTTTGAGATTTTGTCCATTTCCTCCTCCTACGTCAACCAATGTTGATATTCCCTCAAATCCAGCATATATTTCGAGCATTCTTTTCATCTCTGTTGCACACACATCGGCCATTGACTTGTTAAAAATGTGGTTCATTGTTGGGTCCTTTTCCATGTACTGGTACTTGGTTATTCCATGAAGTTTCTTGAATAGGTCAATGTCTGCATCAACCACCGCTTCCTTGAAGTTCAGCCTAGAAAGAAAAAAAGACCATGGGAGCAAAAAATAAGATTATTTCTTTTAAAAGCAACATGGAAGAATCAACTTATATCCATATATATAAGTGTTGTACTTATTACTATTTGCGTTGATCTCACTTATAACTAATGTCTTTAATTTATTTAGTCATATAAATTCTTAGAAGTATTTGAGATCAGCTACTAAAATTAAGTGTAACACTTATTATTCTTATACAGTATAAATTCGCCTAGCAATATATATCCTCCAGATTATGTGTGCAGGAACTAAAATGACTACTTACCAAACCTGTAACAGCGCTGGATAACAAAGAAATGTTGTGAATGAAGCTAAGTAGCCCCTACTTTCATCAGAGACTAAGTATTTTCCAACTTGTGAGAGCCCATAAACTCTCTCAGTGGTACCATACTCAGTGGTGCGAGTTGAACAAGTAAGAAGAGAGTAACTGGCAAGCAAACGCAGCATGCGATCAAGCCTATTAGGCAAGTCAGAGTGTTGGGTTGGAAGCTTAGAAGCAATTTCAAAGGGTGACATGAAGGCACCATGTGGGGTTCCCTTAGCTATGATCTCAAACAAGTTGAGGTCAATAGCAGCATTGAGAACCGCAGGATATACCAGATTAGTAGTGAGTAACATTGCAGAGAGGCAAGCACCATCATCTGTTTTAGACATGTGATCCTCAGTGAAATTGGTACCCACCATATTTGCTTCTTGTGAATTTTGATCTTTCTTTTCTTTTTTGGGGTTGATTCTGGTTATGTTTTTGTGCTTGCTTGTTCATCTCAAGTGTTACCTTTTTATAGGCAAAATATAACTCGTGTACATTCTAGTGTGTAGTCAAGCGTCTCTCAACTGGGGGCTTTACCTGCTACTTTGTTTATTCTGATTTTGTTAAATGTTATTTGCCATAAATATTAGTATACTGTCCTTACACTTTATTTGTTTAGAAGATTAAAAAAAACAAAAACAAAATGCATGTTATAGAGCGTATATTTTATTTTTATTTTATCATTTTAAAAATATAAAAACAATATTAAAAATAATGCGCAAATACTATTATTTATTTTTTAAAAATCTTGATTATTATTTAAAAAAAAAAAAAAAATCTTGATTATTTTCTTTTTCTTTTCTTTTCTGCATTCCAATAACGTGGGCTTACTTGTTACTGGTAATAGCAGTCAGGGAAATGACCGTCAGATTCTTATGACAACTCAAAAAATGTATTTTACTTTAAAAATAATTGACAGAGGACTTTGGTTGTTAACAAAAAATAAAAAATGACTATACAGTATTTTAAAATTAAATATAATTTTGGTGACGGAGAAAGAAAGGGTGAAAATGATGTGGGCTTACTACTTGCTGGTTATAGTAGTGATCAAGTAAACGGTTGTTAGTTTTCTTATTGCTAAATCAACTCAAAAAATTTATTTTAATTTAGGGAAAATATTTTTTTTTTAAAGGATATAATAATGTGTCATTTTAAATCTTAACCGTTAATTTTCGTCAATCAACGGTTATAATTTATTGTAAATTACTAATTAATTAATAAGTTTGGCCCAATAAATTATAACCGTTGATTGACGAAAATTAATAATTTTGATCTAAAATGACACAAAGCTATATCCTTTAAAAGAACAAACGTCTTTTCCCTTTAATTTAAGAAGAAGGTTATACTTACAACCTATTTTCGTTTGCAACTTCTTATAACTATATCTTAATCGTTGCTTTCCGTCAATCAACGGTTATTATATCCGCAACTAAAACTCATTAATTAATTATTAACTCGTAATAAATGATAACCGTTGACTGACAGAAATCAACGGCTAAGATATGATTGTAAGAGGTTGTAAACGAAAATATGTTGTAAGTATAACCTTCTTCTTAATTTAATATATATATATATATATGTGTGTGTGTGTGTGTGTGTGTGTGTGTGTGTGTGTGTGTTTTTACATTTCTGCAGCTGTTGTACGTGCAACAATCAAATACTTGCCATATATATACTTAAAAGCATTAAATGCGGGGAATCATAACCATTCAAAGGATGAAAACATTAAATGTGGGGAATCATAACCATACACATGTCGCTGTTGTACGTAAAGCGGCTGCAGAAATGATTTTACCATATATATATATATATGAATGAGGTAGGATCCTTTGACACCGGTGTCAAATTTTAATTTTGACACCTCATCTGAAAGCCGTTAGATCAAAAAAGATCAACGACTCTGATTTGCAAGCATGTGACACCATTGATCTTTTTTGATCTAACGGCTCTCAGATGAGGTGTCAAAATTGAAATTTGACACCGATGTCAAAGGATCCTACCTATATATATATATGTATATATATATATATATGTTAAATTGATTGTCAAGAAATCCTTGTTGGATCTTTCTCCCTACTCCATGAACTGCCCCAACTTTGAACATTTCAAAACATAAGGCCTCATTTGATTATTTCAAAGATAGGCTACATGCACAATTGTTTAAATTTACTTTCTTATAGTTTTATATTATATACTTTGATGGAATAATATTTTATTTAGTTGTACAAATTAGACTTCTTTCGGGGCTCTTATATTAGTAAAAATAACTGTAAAACACGTGCGAATTATTTGGATATGCTGTTTTGGTGGATTGCACGGGGTTATGGTAAAAAAATCTGTGACTTGGCTTAGAGGTCGGAAATAATCTGCATTGTTAATCAATTTTGATCAAGCTAACGAAATTAAAAATAAATGTGTAAGTGGTTTCAGAATATTAACCCATGTTGAAGTGCAGTAAGTAGAGATGCTCAACCACACAGCTTTAGAAACCAATTAATGATCTAAATGTCTGATAAACAATGCCTACATAAGAAAATTATTAAATGCTTTTAAATTTTTACTTAATATATTTTAAGAAATTAAAAAGACTTTCTAAAAAGATACAGCATAAGCGTGTATTTATACAATGCAGCCAATGCCCAATGGGTAGGAAATGAGCACAATTAACGGCAAATGTTCAACAGCTTTCTTTTCCCCATTTACCGAACCATGGTTATCAAATGTAGATTACGGCATGTAGCGGCCAACTCCAAAAAATACTATAGCGTTATAGCGGGTTGCAGTTGCAAAAATAGCGAAATAAATATATGATAGAAATAATGATAAAAAAAAATATTTTTTAAAGGTAAAGACAACAAAAATGACAGAGAGACGTGAATAGACTAAAAAACTCTTAAATATTTTATGTTACACATTTAAATTTAGGACAAAATTGACATTTTGTTTTATGACAGCAATATGGCCACAAATGCAAGTTCAATGGCCGCTATTACGTTCCGGTACTGTGCGGCGCGACTTTTTGCGGTGAGACACCACAACGCCCATATGGCGCAGCTCACGATGCTATTGTGGCGCAATTAACTACTATGACCTAAACATATATTTATGAGGTAAATGATTTGGTTTTATACCAAACTTTCAAAGCAGCCTGGCTATTATCCCTACTTTTTATATGACAGATTAAAAAAAAAAAGAATTTATTGTTTCTCCTTTCATCCCAAAATAACATCATTTTAGGGTTGAGTTAAAAAATATATCAAAAGAAATTCTCCAAAAAAAAAAAAAAAAAAATCCCCAAACCCAAGTCACAGGAGAAACAATAACCAAAAATTAAATCTATAGTATGAGTCACTTATCACGTAATGCTTGTATACCATCATTATCAAATATCAAGGAATCCTACTAACATATCAAATCATCAAGAAAAGCACAAGTATAACAAGTCATGAAAAACTTGCAAGTCAAGATAAAATCTGAATGAACTAATTGATTTGGGTATAGATACAAAGGAAACAACAAAATGGGCTCTGGCAATCACACAAAACAACACGCTTAATGCGCTTTTCACGGCCTGTCCTCTTCATATACATACACAACGATATCCATCTAACCCGAGTATTGGAAAAGGATTCATTTCAATTAAACCATTGCAGGCAGCAATATTATATATTCATATACACAAACAATATCTTCCTGTGACAGAAACTGTGATAATGCCTCATACAATGTATCTTTTATATGTGAGAGCATTATTTCTTATCTGTTGTAACGCCAACAACAACATTGCTCACCTGTGACATGTCAAATTCCTTTTTAAGTAAATATTGCTATGCTCGAAAGCCAACAGGAGAATTAGTCAAATGCAGTAGAAAAATACATATCTAAGCTATAAATGAAAAACAATAATAATTACCAGTTTCCCACTTGAATCAACAGACATTGGATTTTCTACCACCACTGTTTGGCTCTGTGATGGGGGCACTGACTGCAGGTAGTGAAATAGAATCATATGCATATTCATTAGATATCAGAACAGAAAACCGCCAATACATCCTTACTATGAATAACCATTAAAGATTAAAAAATAAAAGCATACTGTTGAAGTAGTTCCAGAGTTGGTTGTCCCATTAGGTCTATGAACAGGAATTGGAAGCCTTCCGTTGGTCATCTACAAAAGACAGGAAAGAGAAGCAAAAGGCAGGAAAGAGTGTAAATTTCTAGCTAGCATTTAACTCGTCTCAACAGGATTCTGAGTGATGGAAAACTAGAAGCCAAGGAAAACATGTCAAAGAAATCAACTATTTAAATGCAACAAGTTAACCATAACATGACTGCAGGAAGGCACCTAAATTTACATTAAATAAAGCCCAGATCATGGGACAGAAAAATCACTTGAATTTTATTTTAAAACTTTTGAAGCATTTGTTAAGAACAAAGTAATCAATGCCCAGATTAACATTATTCTATCAATGTAAAACTTACACTGACGTTAGTAATATAGTGACAAACAGCACATTTGACTGATGGAGCTCCATATGGATACACGAGTGTTGTCCGGCAGTTCCCACAATGGACATGGGCAACTTGATTGGATGCTTTTTAATGCATACACAAAGCCAATTAAAAGGAAAGTTAGTAAACGACAACTAATTGAATAATATGCATACGTGATTACAATATAGCAAGGAAGTCATTGTTGGAATGACATGAGGTGAAGAAGACAGAAGAAATTAAAGCAAAACTGCATAAATTACCTACAAACCAGAAGGAAAGTAAAAACAAACACATTTAAAAGTTGTTCCGAACCATGTGTACAAAAGAACAGTATCATCTCTGAACTGCAGGCGAGAAACCTCCATGCCCTCAGGTCCAACAACCAAACCTTTTACTTGCCCCATGTTGTTACATATCAGGACCTAAGAGACATATACTGAAATATGTGTGTTTCAACTACACAATAGAGACTCTATTATAAAACTAAATGAAAACGAATTACAAAGAGATATACATGATGTGGGACTCCATCCCTTCCACTAAACTACCCTATACTACCCTATTTACAACACCCCTCCTCAAGCCGAAGCATATAAATTATATGCACCAAGCTTATTACATAATGTAATCTATTTGACGACTTCTCAAAGACTTAGTGAATACATTAGCTAGTTGATCATTTGAGTTAGCAAAATTGGTGACGATATCTCCCAAGAGGACCTTTTCTCTGACGAAATGACAATCTATCTCAATATGCTTAGTCCTTTCATGAAAGGCTAGATTGGAAGTAATATGCAAAGCAGCTTGATTATGAAAAATGGGTTGCTGGTCTAGTGTCTCCAAACTTGAGCTCCTTAAAGCATTTGTTTTAACCAAATAAGTTCACAAGTGGTTGCGACCATGAAATGATACTCTACTTCAGTACTCAATCTGGCAACTACACTATGTGTGCGTTTGGATGAGCTTTTTTTCTTAGAGAAGTTGCTTTTTTTCAACAAAAAAAAAAAGAAGACGACATTTTGAAGAATTTTATTTGTTTGGATAAGAACTTTTAAAAAAAGCACAATTTAAAATAAAAGTTAAAATAATATTTTTTTTAGAAGTCAGGATTTCTTGCTTCTAAAAAAAGTAAAAATTAAAAGTTAAATATTTTTTTAAAAATCCAATTTTATCTCAACCCACTCCACTCCACTATCACCACTGCCATCACATATCCCGTAATTTTACATATGAAAAGTATTTATTGATTTTAACATCCAAATAACGTTCTTATTTAAAAGTATTTTTTATGTGGTTCATTCAAACGTAAAATAACTTTAACTTTTAAAAAAATTCATTCTAAAATAAAAAGTCCTTTTTTTAAAAGCCCATCCAAATAGGCCCTATGTTTTTTGTTTCCCCAAGAAATTAAGTTATCTCCAACAAATACACAATAACTAATCAGCATCTGAATATCTAACAAATTGGGATGACCTTTGTCTCCATAGAGACCTTTTTCCTGAAGTTGTCTTGATACATTTGAGAATACGAGTCACTGCATTCCAATTATCTTTACAAGGAGAATTCAGGAATCAACTTACCGCACTGACCGCAAATGAGATGTCTGGTTGAGTGACTATGAAGTAGTTCAGCTTATCAACTAATCTTCTATACCTTTTTGTATTTGAAAATGACTCCCCTTGATTTGGCAAAAGCTTGACATTTGAATACATAAGGGTGTTGATTGACTCAGCATTCAACAAAGTTATCTCCTCAAGAATGTCCATTGTATATTTCCTCTAGAATATCACAATACCATCTTTGGATTGGGCCACCTCTACCCCTAAGAAATATTGGAGTCTTCCAAGGTCCTTTGTCTAAAAATGAGATGTTTTACCTAAGTAATGTCATGATGATCATCACTAGAAATGATAATGTAATCAAAACACAACACCAAATAAATGGATCTAGAAAAAAAAAGGCGACAAAATATTGAGTGATAAACCTACTTTGAATCATGTCAAACTGCTACACAACCGTGCTAGATCTTCAAAACCAAACCCGCAAAGATTGCTTGAGACCATATTAGGACTAGCCGAGATGACAAACTAGGCTAGATACCCCCTGAGCAACAAACTCAAGAGGTTGTTCCATAAAAACTTCTTCCGCAAAATCAGTATGGAGGAAAGCATTCTTGACATCTAGTTAATAAAAGGTCAATGATGGATAGCAATCATAGCAAGAAAGAGGTGAACAAAAGCCTCTTTTGCAACTAGGGAGAACATTTCTCCGTAATTTAGGCCAAACACTTGAGTGTATCATTTTGTCACCGATGGAGCCTTGAGATGGTCCCCTTGACCATTAGGACCAACTTTGACAGTATATATCCATTTGCAACCAACAACAAACTTTCCAAAGAGAAGAGGAACCAGATCCCAAGTACCACTACTCTGAAGGGAACACATCACATCAATCATAGCCTGTTGCCATCCAAATAAGATAAAGCCTTACCTACACTCTTGGGAATAGTCACAGAAGACAAGGAAGAAAGAAGAGAAAAATGCAAAGATGAAAGTCGATGATAACTCAAAGTAACATAATATGCTAAGGGATTACGAGGAGTGCAAATACCTTTGCAGAAAACAATGGGTAGGCCACTATCAGGACGCAAGGCCGAAACTAGAGGCGGAGAAGGTGCCGGAGTAAAGTTCATAGGAACCTCAGCACCAACAAGAGTAGGTTTCATAGGAACCACAACACCAACAGAAGTAGGTGCAATCTCAGGTAATGGAGGTGGTCAACAGTGATAGATCTGTAAAGGGCAGATAGAAACTGGGTCATTCTGGGCAGGAGGAAATTGCGGTGGTGGTGGTGATGTGAACTCAACCGAGATCAGAATAAGCAATAAGATAATAGAATCTGACTCAAGGAAGATAACATCAGCCAAGATTAAATAATGGCGAAGAGTGGGAAAGCAACACCTGTAACCCTTCTGGGACCGAGTATAATCAAGAAAAACACACTTGTGGGACTGAGCATGACGATTGTGGACTCAATACAACTTAGGCCCTAAACATCAGAACGAACCAAACTAAAAGGAGATGAAGCACGATAATTGACTTTTTCGAGAAAGGAGATACAAATATGTTTCCCTAATTGACATGACTCACACTGCAAAGTAGAAAAAATTGATAGATGAGACACCATCTTTTGGAGCTTACCAAAATTGGGATGACCAAGTAGAGCGTCGATAATGATAGAAGAATCTAGGACAGAGCAAGCACGAGAACAGTTGGAAAGATTAATTGTCCTCCCCGAACTCCAATCCTGTAAAACAACAGTCTTAGGTAAAAGAGATAAGACAGTCAAGAGAACGAGTTAATCGACTAATGGATGTAAGATTAAGGAGGAACCAGGGACATAAAGCATATTATCAATAGATGGACAGTTCCAACCCCAAGTGACTATACTTTACAAACCGTTAGCCATAGTGATTAGGCAAGTAACCAAAGGTAGGAAGAGAAGAGAATAAAGAATTATATCCGAAGATGTGATCAAAAGCACCGGAATCAAGAACCCAATGAACAAGAGATGGAGTTTGAGTCAAAAAAATAAAATTATTATATGTGTGTGCGACAGAAGCAATGGTACTAGAAGTCACAAGTGCCAAGACAACCCAAGAGTGGCAAAGGGACCAGATCTGGCCATTGGTCACAATGGAGAGACATACATGCACATGAACAGGAGAAAGTCTTTGTACAACCTTCAATGAAGTCGAAATAGAACTAGAACCGGTAGGAGATGGCAATAGGGGACCTAGACAGACAGGACCTCTTGCTCACGACAATCAAAACGGTGGGTGCTTCGCCGAAAAAGTCGTCGGTCAATGCTGGTCAACATTGGTCAAAGGCTCTTGGATGGTTATCGGAGAAGAACTGAGTTCGGAAACTGACGGACGTGACATTTTCCAAAAAAAATGTACTCAATGGACAGTGGGTCCAACAAAAAAGCACGGATTAGGGTTCCTCTCATTAGGCTCTAGATACCATGTTAAATATCAGATCCCAAGAAGCATATACTAAAATCCATGTGTTTCAACTAGATAGTGGAGGCTCTATTATATAATTGAACGAAAGGAATTACAAAGAGATATACATGATGTCGGTCTTTGTCATTTACAACACCCGCTCTCACAACCTCTTATCAAAACACGGCACAAAGCATACACAACAAGGATACTTAAGAAATGAGTAAACACTCCCTGCTGACCCCTACGCTAGTATTTGGTAAGACTATTCAAGATCAACCATATTCAATGACCAACAAAACATCACTATAATTACAAAAAAGAAAATTTATATTATCTAGCAAATCAACATAGTCCACCAAAATCAAGACTAAACCAGTAAGCCTCACATGTCTGGCAACAAATATATAGTACCCGAAACAAGGTTTACAGTGTGACAGCAGGAACATCTCACACTTGTAGCTCCACGTGTGTACATTAGCATTATCCTACAGCCTCCACAATAAATTTGAGCCATTTCCATCCCTGCAGGGACATTAGTAAGGTAAATTCATCCAGTTAAAGTCTGGCTACATATAAATATTTAATCCAGCAAGCTGCATAGTCTGTTTCTAGCTTAAACTCCCACGTTCATTCTGAATTGAATAATTTTCGTATGCTGAGTAGAGAAAGACGGGAAACACACCAATGTATAGCACATAGCTTTCTCTAATCTTAAAACTTCAATAACAGGCAGCAACAGCCAATGACCTTACCAGGTGGGGGAACGGAGGTAATTGTGTTGCACAATGCACAACAAACATTGGTTGCCCCTCTAGGGTAAAGCAGAATGCTCCTACAACCATTACACACAAGTTGGCTCTGCATAGCTGCAAAGTTAAAAGGTAATCATTCACCAGGAAACTCAACCAAAAAGAAACCACGCAACCACCTATGCGTCGCATGCAATTGAGTAAATAATCTAATATTAACTAAAAGAAGTTTAATTTGCATGAAACTCTTAATCCTTGTGAAGCACAAGAGTGTGTCTCACACAGAACTCAGATTTGTAGCAGAATTCCCACTACTTTGTGTGGTCAGTAGAACAGGAACTGGGCATCACAATGCCTGATCCAAATAAAAAACATTTATTACCTGTGCTGCAGAGAAACATGGCCAAAACACAACCAAAACTAGAGATAAATATGTTCTGTAAACCAAATAAAGCTCACCCAGAAACCCCAAAACCGAAAAAAAGAAAAGAAAAAGGACATAGCAGAGGATCTGACAATACCTGTGGCACCTGACGCAATAACCGATTCAGACAACCAATCCAAAAACAAAAACAAGAAGAAGAAATTTTTTTTTTTTTTTTCCTTCTTCGGAGAAAGCGAGAATGGGAGGGGGGAAAATAAAGAAATAAATAAAGGATTGAGGGTGAATTTGGAGAAAGAATGGAAAAGGGGTGTGGATGAATGAAGAAATCTCAAGATGGGTTGAATTGAGCGAGATGAGATGAGATGAGACGAGACGAGATTATAAAACGTTTCGATGAGGATTGGGATTTATATTCTCTTTCACGGAAAGGAAAGAGAAAATGAAAACCAACCCAACCCTCTCTTCTCCCTTGCGATTTCTGCTACCAATATTTCCCAATCATCTTCCACATCCCACACACAGTTTCGGAAATTTCTTGGGCGACATTTCCCCTTCAGATTAATCTGTTATTTTGTTTTACGCTAAACAATTACATTAACGGAAAGAGAATCTATATTAATGTTAGGAATAGACCAAATATAAAGAACAATTAATATATATATTATTATGGAAAAGTTTATATATAGTTATTATTATTATTTTTACTACTTGTTACTGTCAAATCTTAACAGTTGATTTTCGTCAATCTAACGGTTATAATTTATTGAGTCACATTTATTAATTAATTATTAATTCTAATAAATTATAACCGATAGACTGACGAAAAACAACAATTAAAATTTGGTAATAACAAATAGTAAAAAAAAAAAATTAACTATAACCTATGATGCACGAACACTAATACGAGATACAACACGCCGACACATTAATTCTAAAAAATGGCATATTTGGACACGTTGGGACACGTTTTGATATTAAATAATATTTTTAATATATATAATATAATTTATATTTAATACATATAACAGTTCATAATAACTTATATAATATAACTAATCAAATATTCAAATTTCATAATATAAATATAAAAAAAAAAATTCGTACCTTGTTAATTTTTCATGTTATATTTCATAACAGAAAAAAATTGATTTATAAATAATTTTTTTATTTTTAGTTAATAAAATAAAATTAAGACTATAAAAAAAACGTGTCGGAGCGTTGATCACGTGTCGAAAAAAGTTGACTGCGTTTCAAAAAAACGTGTCAAAGAGTTGACCACGTGTCTCAAAATATTGACCGCATATTAAACGCGTGTCGAAACATGTCGGATACGTGTCCGACGTGCAATTTTTTTGAAAAATGTCGTGTCCGAGTACCAGAGACTATAACATGTAATATAATATTAATTGTTCTTCATATTTGGTCTATTCCTAACATTAATATAGATTATCTTTCCATTAATGTAATTGTTTAGCATAAAATAAAATAACAGATTAATCTTTATTTTTTTTTCATTCTCTCTCCTCTTTTATTTATCTCTTTCTTTCACTTAGAATAACACAATTTTATATATTTTAAAATGGAATTTAATGTTTCTAAAGTGAATGTAGATAAGTTATTTATATTCGCTCTCAAAATGACGTCATTTTGGGTTGAAAAATTAAAAAATTAAAATGAAGATGACTATTATAACTCTGAAATAAATTTTAATTACAAAAATACCTTGATTTCTGCCTTAAAACGACGTTGTTTTGGGCTCAATGTAGATAAGTTATCTACATTGACTATTGAAAAAGCGAACTCTACACATTTTTTCCATATATATATATATGTGTGTATTGTTATTGACAAATAACCATAATAATATTAATTGTGTATATATTTTTCAGAGTCATGATAAGTATTTATTTGGTAGATATTAAATATAGATATAATTGTTTTAAATTTTGGTAGAGTTAATTTAAAATAAATTATGCTATAAATTTGATTTATGTTTAATAATGATATTTTAAAAGTAAACATATAAGAATTAATTTTTTTGCGTGGTCAAATAAAATTACTTTTAAAAATATAAATATCCGTAGATTTTTTTAAAATTTAATAAGCTTTATATTTAAATACAATTTTACTTAATAAAAGTATAAAAAAAATTCACTTGTTTCGAAATCAATTCTACTCATTGGACATTCTAAATATCACTCAAACAAAGAAAAATGTAATTTTAAAAAAGAATAACATAGAATATGCGTAAGTAAGATGACATCAGCAAGCAATGTACCGAATATATATGTGACACTATGAGGGCCTTCATGAATAACGTGACGTAAATGTGAAGGCCTTCAAGATAATTTGAGGTTATATGAAATAAATAACTGACAAGATACAATTTTAGGGGAAGACCTTCATGATCGTTTAGATTCAACTCCTGTATCTTGTAGTTTTGCTTAATGTATTAAAAAAAAATGATTGAGATTTGCACGTTCTGACATATTTCTCACCAAATAACAACCGAAATTTTAGATGGTTAGACAACCAGAGGAATTTACTGATAGAAACCATATTTGGCTTCTTAGACTTACCAAATGATATGTTTTATCAATTTTTCTTTGTCCTGTCTATAATAAAGCAGCCCTCTCTTGACACCTTTTGCATCAACGCCAAGCATAGTAAGTACTTGCACAATGGCCTCAGCAAATGGAGAAAAAGTAGAACTTGGTTTCAATGCTGTCCGTGAGACCAAGCCAAAGAAGGATTGGGTCCTTTTGTCCCTCAGGGTGGTTGCTTTTTTGGCCACTGCATCTGCTACACTTGTTATGGCACTCAACAAACAAACCAAAAACTTGGTAGTTGCCACCATTGGTAGCAACCAAATAACAGTTACTCTTACAGCAAAGTTTCAGCATACTCCAGCTTTTGTGTTAGTTCTTATGATTTAATTTCCCTGTTTTTGTTTTCTTTGTAACTTTTTTTAACATCGCAATATTACTTTGTTATAGACATTTTAACCTTCATAACTTGGTGAGACAGGTTCTTTGTGATAGCCAATGGAATTGCCAGTCTCCATAACTTGGTGATGATAACAGTGGATATATTAAGACCACAACTTCATAACAAAGGACTCCATCTTGGACTGATTGCTGTATTAGACATGGTACTGAATGAACCCTTTTTGAGTGTTGTTGACCATCACCTCCAATTTATACACACTTATTCATTTAAATTACTAATATATGGAAACTGTTTGACTATATACTTTTGGGTGAAGATGACTACGGCTCTGGCATCAGCAGGAGATGGTGCAGCAACATTCATGTCAGAATTGGGAAGGAATGGTAATTCACATGCAAGGTGGGATAAGATCTGTGACAAATTCGAAGCCTACTGCACCAGAGGTGGTTCTGCCCTAATTGCCTCTTTCATTGGCATCATTCTCCTTCTCATTGTTACTGGGATGTCCATCACCAAGCTTCTCAAACTAAATCGCATTTAACAATAATGTAGTTCCTTAATGCTAGAAATATATCATCATGCCATGCACCAAATGTTCTATGTTTTTCCCTGGTCATCCTACTTTCTATATTTACATGTTTGATTGCCAGTTATTGATATATGTAATTACTTATTGTTCTAAGTTTTTTTTTTAATTATCAATCCATGTTTGAAGCCCTAATGAATTATGTTAATCCGATTTCGGGTTTGAATTTTTTTCATTCTCCTATAATATTACGATTCTCTAAGAATCAAACCTAATATTCTTTGGGCAAACAATTTTTGTTTATCAAGAAACAATTCAACAAAGATTGATTTTAAACGAGTTTGATAATAGCTATAATATTACAAATTTTTATGATCATGAAGTCAATTACGTCAATATTGAAGCACGCAACTAAGCTAAATGTTCTTAAGGTGAGTGGAGGAAGCAAAAATTGAAGAAATAAATGAAAGAAAAATAGTGCAGCCATACAGAAAAACAAGAAACATTTACTAAAAAAGAAAAAGAAACAAGATTTTAGTGGGATTGGGAATTCATTGAAAAAATATTATGCCCAAAATGTCATATCCTATCTGACAATTAGGTGGTACTTAGCGTGTCTAAAATAACTTATTTTAAAGGAAAATAACTTTATAGGAGAGTTTTACGGGGGAAAAATATGTATCAAACATGTGTTTATATAATTTCATGTTTAAAAATTGGGTTTTATAATTCTCATTTAACATGAGAATTTGAATTTTCCTACACACCCTTCGATTTCTGTGCCAACGTAGGTCTTACATATAATTTTTTCTAACATATGGGTCCCACGTGCTTTTTGTCTCTACAACATGAGAATTCAATTCTCATGTTGCATGAGAAATATAAAACCCTTAAAAATTATATTAGAAACATCCCACAGTTTTTTGTTTTTTTTTTTTAAAAAGTTACAATCAGGCTGTTTATGGAAATTTTTTAACATGCTATAATCCTTCTGTTAAAAGTTTAACACCTAAACTAATTTTTTTTCTCCCTTCTCTCTCTTCAACCTTTTCTCTTACCTCCACCATACTAATTTTTTTTTGCACCGGAGAATATCGCTCCTGTTTATGCAAATGACGTGGGCCTATGACTCAAAGCCCATTGCATGCACATAGTCAGCAGACTTTAATAGAAAATTTAAAAGGGTGGTAATATATTTGCAATATATATGTATTGGATATGTTATATTTATAAATTTTTTATTTATAAATTTTTTCAAATTATATTATATACTACGAGTAATGCATACTACTATATATTATGGGTAGTATATACTAAAGTAATTTGTACTACCCATAATATATAATGCAATTTCATAAATAAAAAATTTATAAATATAATCCTACTCTATATATATATATGACGAGGCATGTTATTTTTAGGCTAAATCATACAGAACCACCTCAAACGTATATGTGTTTTCAAAAAACCACCTTATATCTTGAATTGAGTCAACAAACCCTCTTATATTTTAACATTAAATCAATTAAACATATTTAATAATTGTCTGACAACAATACCCTTTGCCATCAATCTGCTACTAGCCATTGCTACTCTTGGCAAGACCTACTAAACTGATTTCTTGTCAACGATCTCTATATCGAACAAATTAGAAGGCTTTACTCATAAATATTTGCCTCTCGAAAAAATAATAGGTTGCATTTCTTCTTGTCAGCATTGCATCCTTCATATTCCGTAGAAAAAATCCTTAGAAATAGATGGAAGATTCTTCTTCGTCCATGTTACTTTGCTTGATAGATTGCCTATCGAAATGCAACATCTTCAATGCAACGTCATTTTTCTGTTTTTCCATTATAAAACAAACTCTCTCATGATCTGATACGTTGCATCTTCGTTAATTCACAAGCAAGATGTTAGAAGACTATGGATTACGAAGAAGGATTTTCAATTTTTTAAAGATTATCCATTTTTGTTTCGTTTAGTTTTTGTTGTGGAGCACTTGTGAGCATAGATAAGCCCGCTATTAGCTGATTTTGATAATACATTATCTGATAGCAAGTTGAAGACATGGATATTTGTTTCTTAAATTTATAAAATATGTCTAATTGATGAAATGTTAAAGTATAAGGTGGTTAATTGTTTTAATTAGAAGTGCAAGGTGGTCTTTTAGAAACACTTAAAGTTTAGGATGGTTTTATGTAATTTAACCTTATTTTTATATCGACATAAAAATAATAAGTTATACATCACATCTTAATTGTTAATTTTTGTGCATCCAACGATTAAGAATTGTTCGGTCATATTAATTAATTATTTATTATGACCCAATAAATCTTAACCGTTACATGCACAAAAATTAATGATTAAGATATAGTGTAAGACATATTATTCTTATTTACACTAGTGTAAGTTTATCTTATCCCTATATATATAGGGTTTATTTAATCTTATGTTACATAAGAGATTTTCTCTTATGTTGTAGAGATAGATATGGTGGGGTCCGCCATTTAAAGAAAAAAGAAAAAGAAAAAATAGAGTGTCACAGTTTTCGATGAGAGTGTAGGAGATAAAACTACTCTTATGTTGTATAAGAGTAGTTTTTCCCATATATATATATGGGTTAAACTAATCTCATATTACATGAGAGAGTATGTCTCATGTTGTGAGATAAATTTAATGTGGGTCCCATTAAAAAAATAAAAATAAATATGGGACCCACTTTGATTTTGTCACTCACGTAAGAGAAGTTATCTCCTTCAACATGAGATTAGTTTAACCCATATATGGCTTATCGTTTCTCAAGTTGCTTGAGATAACTTTATCTCCGACCACTTAATCATAATCGTACAAAGATAAATCAATGGTAATAAAAGAAAAGAGAGAAAATGAGAATCATAATCGTTCAAAGGTGAATCAATCAATATAAGAAAATAAATAAATATAATAAGATTTTGAATCTTATTTTTCAAATTATTATTTGGAATTTGGATTACTTATTTGAGACTTTAAATCCTATTTATACAAGTGGTCATTACTAACTAATAAAACATTTATATATAGAAAATAATTAATAGGAACAAATGTATAAATCAAAGTACACATTTTTTATAATAATCTAATCCATCAATAAAATTTCTCATGTCATTCTTATTTTTTAATTTTAAAATTTATTATGCATATTTTTTCATTTTTTAGCCTTTATTTTTAATTAAATTTTTAATAATAATGTATATATCTAACATACTTTTAAATATTTTCTTTTATTATTTAATTTTTATTTAAATTAAAGAATATTCGTACCATGCATAAAATATTTACTTATTATTTAAATTCTTATGCAAAATTGTAATTCAAAATATGGCATATATAAAGAAATAACGCATAAATGCTGATCCAATAAAGCCAATGGTTGCAAAGTGATTACACACATCAACGTCACTACAAACAATTTCCATTTGTTACTCATGCAAACCATATGAATGATAAGTTGGTAACGCTTGAACGGGGTAAATTACCAAGATGAACAGATAAACACAAATGCTTCACCATGCCACCTCTTTTTGACACTTCAATTGTGTATTTATGTATGAGTTTATCATCTATCATTTAACATGACCACAAAAAGTTTCCTACACACAATATTTTGTGGGGCCCGCAGCAAAAAAAAAAAAAAAAACTTCGGCACGCAAAACGAATCTCTATAATATAACAATCACTTTTCCTACAACATAACTCTTATAAAACCTTTTTATGTATATACCAGAAATGCTATTGTTACAAATAACATTTGTACAATGGAAATCATGGTACAAATTTTATTCCATTGTAAATCATTAATCTCACTTATATTTTAATAAAATTAATTTATTAATCATATAAACTATTAAATGCAAATGAAATCAACAATTAATAATAAATAATAAATATAAGACATGTTAATTTACATTAATATAAGTTCATCATACACTTATGCTATATTATCATAGGCTCAAATGTCAAAGCATTGTCCACTAGTGTGTAAGGTCCATGTGAGATCATTTGAAAAGAAAAAGGAACAGAAAATAAATCTCATATACTTTTATATATGTAGGAGATAATTTTATCTCTTATAACATAAAATATATTCAACCATTCTTTTTATTAATGCCACCTCACTGTTTATGAGGAATCTGTACAGGTTTTGTTTGTAAAAGTAATACTGCTCTGTCTGCACCACATTTTCAGTTAGATTTCAATTCACCTATTTAAAAATAGGGTTTTATAAGAGTTATGTTCTAGGAAAAGTGATTGTCTAATGTTATAGAGATTCGTTTTGCGTGCTTTATTTTTTATTTTTGCTTTAAAAAGTGTGGGCCCACAAAATGTTGTGTGTGGAGGAAACTTTTTGATGTCATGTGACATGATAGATGCAAATCCCTTAAAAATATTTTGTTAAATGTCAAAAATGCCCATAAATTGTTAATTGGACAAATCTACCCCTTATGTGAGTTTATAAAACTTCTATGAACTCAAGAAAACTAGAAAAACATATACTCTCCAATTTTCACAAAATTCCTGGGAGGTTTGTTTCCTTACACTCCAGCCCAGAATTTTTTCAACTCTTAAACATTTAATCTTACAAATTTGAGTTATCTTAATCAAATTTTATCACTTTTATTATGAATGCAATCTAGATCTTTGGTAGATATTTGTTTTTAACATATAATCATATTTTAAAAAAATTACTAAAATTAATTTTGTATCATGGAGTTGTTATGAACCTGACAAAAGCCCGTATTCTAGAAGGACCAATAAAGGACAGCACAAAAGCAAGGGAATCTCCTATTGATGACAATCTTATCCAGACAGCTAAGCAATTGGACTTGGGCCCCCAATATTTCTAAGAGGCCCAGAATTACACTCCTTCAGATAACCCATCTATAAATACAGGGTTAAACCAATAAGGTACACACTCTTTAAACATTCTCTCTTAGCTTGTCACTGTGCACACACCCCACGCCTTGATTATATCGATTATTATTGTGCACAGTGATCAGCCTACCCTCAATGGTATTTCATTCATAGATACTTGAGAGAGGGCTACCGGTTGGACATCTCTTTCTTTCATAGCAGAACACAGAAGTGAATCATCCCCAACTAATTTTGAATAAATGTATTGTTGAAGTTGATCTTGAAGTGAATCATCGTGTCATCGAGATCTACGAGCAAAGAGAACGCGGTTGCTAAAAAGAGCTGCAAAAGCCAAGGTGTAATACTTATCTATTGTATTTTAACAATTATTATTTATTTATTTTGGAATAAAATTCTTATATCCATCATATCATTCTATTGTTGATCTTGAATTGCTTGAAAGTGAAAAGTTCCAAATTTTATTGACCATGTAGTGGATCATTCTCCTCTAGAGTTCTAGATATGTCAATAAAATAATAGATCAAATTTCATATATTTATTTACTTTTAAAATTTTTCAATTTTATCATATTTACTAAACTTGCTTTATATAAAAAGGTTAGATTTTTCCGGTCACAATTATTTATTCACTTGTAAATATATTCATTCAAGGGCGGATCTAGCAATAACCTTTAAAACAAAGGATGGTTCACATCATCCAAATTAATTTGCCCAGTTTCAAATTTTGAAATTTAGATCTAATATATTTTCGGTTCAGATTTGAGTTGCGCTTAGAGTCAGCTTGAAAATTTTTGATTTTTTTTGTCACATGATTGATTATTTAGCTGTAGGTATATTCTTTAAATGACACACCTAAGGGGGTCGAGATAGAGCAATGGCCTCCAAAACAAATAGTGGTTTACCCAACCCGAAGTAAATTGTGTCAGTTTCAAGTTTTGGAAATTAGATCCATTTTCGGTTTAGGCTCGGGCTGCACTTAGGGTTAGATTAAAAAACTTAAATTTTTTTGACCTAACTTAGAGGTAGATATGTTTGTTCAAGGGTGGACCTGACAAGGTCAAGATAAAGCAATGTCCTCAAAAACAAAGAGAGAATTACCCAACCTGAAGTTAATTGATTTAGTTTCATGTTTTGAAAATGAAATCCAACATATATTTTTATTTAGATTTGGGCTACACTTATACCTTATATATTTTATAGTAATGGTTTATTGTTGATATAAATTTTTTAAAAATGTATTGTCAAATATATCTTAATTTAGTTATTTATTTATAAGTTGACTATACTTAATGTTCAAATTTTAGATTTTAACTAATATGTGACTTCTTTATTCACACTTAGATTTCCATCATTCTTTCCTTAAAGTGTGAGTCTTAACATCAATATATTTCCCTATACGTGGAAGTTTTGCCAAAACTATAGGGTACACTCCACAACATGGATTAGGCGTAAACCAAAAACCCAACCACCATTTTCAAATGGGTTATATATCTATAATGCAATAGGAAAGTCATTCTTTAGTCCTGCACACACACTAAGAATGTAGGGCCCATGGGTTTTTTTTCTCTTCCCACTCATCAGACTTTCTCTCTCTTCGGTGTTGTATCTGCAGGAATGTTATTTTTTTTCTGTAACATTACAAATTCATTTCTCTTTTCAAATATTCAGAATTTAGTCAAACCAATGGCTTGTATACTCATATCTGATGATGCGAGATTCTTTATATATATAAAAAAATATGATTTAAATTAAAAAAACTCCCATTCAAATTTTCAACACAACGTCCTGATAAAATTATCTCCTTATTTACTCAAAGATATAATAAGATATGATTTTTCTTATTTAAGGAAACAAATCATTATTATATGGAATTAAAATATTTTGTAGTGTACGTATTACTGTTGGATTTTTACCTGGGACCTCGTATCCAATCTCATTATTTCAAATAATTATCAATTTAATTTGTTTCCCATTCCACTTGTCAACATATATTATATAATTTTTTTTTTTTTTTGCCGAGTTTATTCTCTTGTTTCTATTTTTATATGCCTAATCAAATATTTGATTTTGGGCATTAGAATCCAAGATTTTGTACGATTTTACAAATTTTTGGGCTTTGATAAATTGATTGGTACATACACGGATACAATATATATGTATATGTCCATTCAATTGAATTTACTTTTGGGTTTTCTTTGCTGTGTTGATTTGTATAGGAATTTCCGTTGTTAATTCTTTTGTATGCAACTGATTGAGACTCTTGAGAACGTGGTAAGTAACAAAACTATTTTCGAAGAGCTTTGCTAAATTGAGTACGCTTGTGTTCTGCATTTGTTGTTTGTCTTTAGCAGTTTTTAAGGTTTCTTTGGGGGTCAGTTAGTTTGGTAATTGAGAAGTGAAAAAAACTATTTGGATTGTGTCTTTGGGTTAATTGGTACTCTAATGAGTATAGTTATAACGGTCTCTGTTTTTGTGCAGGCATAGTAGCTAATTCAATTGGGTTTAACCATCATTCTGCATTGAATGGAACACTTCAAATTGGCTGCAGAATCTCACACCAATGAGGTTGTTTTTTTTAAACCGTAGCAATGTGTCTGTGTTTCTTGAGCGCTTTATATATGTGCTGCTCCTCTGTTCGAATTATCTATCCTCTGTTTTTATGGATCACAACCAATTGCAGATCTTATCTTTTGTTTATGGAATTTGAAAATTCTTGCTATTTTTGTGTATCTTTTCTTTTTTTATTTGTTGTGTCTTTTCTCATTTTGTCTTTACTAGAAACTCCAGAATTTGGCATATGATTCTAGTTAATGTAGCATGAAAGCTTGACTATCTCAATTTTTTATAGCTTGTTATTCATAACATTGCAATTTAATGTTGAATTTTTTTGTGTGTGCATTTATACTTTTAATTAATTACATTTCAATCTCTTTGAAATCAAGCTGTTACAGTGTTTATATCAAATCCCCACCCATATTCAGCAAATTGACTTGCTTCAGAACAGGGAACCCATGAGAAAGAAAAGTAGGGGAAGGAAACCAAAACGTAGAAAGTACTCATGTTACTTCTGAACCTGGTGAGAAGTTTGGATTCCAATCAGGGTCAGACTTCACACTTAAAGACTTTCAGCAGCATGCTAATGTTTTTAAAGATTGCTACTTTGGGTTGAATGCTGTCAATGAAGATGGAAAAGTTAGTAAAAATAATCACAAGAGATGGGAGCCCTCTGTGGAGGAAATTGAAGGTGAATTCTGGCGAATAGTTGAGGAACCAACCGATGAGGTTGAGGTACTAATTATGGTTTATTTTGATAATGTTATTCGTCTTTACTATCACATAATTAGGCAAACAGTTTATGTGTTGCTCTGTGATTTTGTAGGTGTATTATGGAGCTGACGTGGACACTGGTGCACTTGGAAGTGGTTTTCCTAAGCCATCATCCTTAACTAAGAGTGATTCAGATCGGTATGCTATGTCTGGTTGGAATCTGAATAACTTTGCGCGACAGCCAGGTTCTGCATTATATTTTGAAGGAAGTGATATCTCCGGAGTTGTAGTTCCATGGATGTATGTTGGAATGTGCTTTTCAACATTTTGCTGGGTAAGTGGTGAGAATTACACTTTTGTAAGTTTAAATCTATGAATGATGCAAACTTTAAGGCATATTGATTTTCTATTTCCATCTCTTTCTGTCTCTGTCTGTAGAGTCGTAAAGTTATTTTCAAGAAAGTTGAGTTGAAAATTTTAACATATGTTTATTTTATAAATATTTTAATTTAATTAAAGGTTCAACGGTGAAAAATAAATAGCTTCCAACTGAATAATCAATAAGTTGTGGCTGATGTTTATAGAATCCCTAGTATGTTTAGCACGCCCAACGTTTTAGGTTCACTGCCTTATTTTGATTTGTTTGAATGTAAAACAAGTAAAAGAGTAACACCTTGTTCTCATTTCCTGCTCCTTCAACAGCATGTTGAGGATCATAACCTCTATTCGCTTAATTATCTGCACTGGGGTGAACCAAAAGTATGGTATGGAGTACCTGGAAGCCATGCTTCAGCATTGGAAGATGCAATGAAAAAGCACTTGCCTGATTTATTTGAAGAACAACCAAATCTGCTTAATGAATTGGTAAGATACTTGAAGTTGTACTTTCCTTATTGATTTCAGTTTTTTGGTTGCTTACTTTATTGCCTCCTTGTAGATATTTCATGGACACACAGATTCTAGTTAATGCAATTTCTTTGTTGGCAGTTTGCTAGGAACACTTAATGCACTTATTTAGGTTAATAAACTAAAATCATGATGACGTTTTGAATGTTCAAAATGTCACTGCATGTTTATTTAGTTAAAGGTGTGGCACTCTGATTAGTCTATGTAGAAAAATATAGGGAAGCTACAGTGTTAGGTATCAAAAGACAGAATTTTTTCCTAGTTATTCTCCCTGTTGGAGATATAAAACTATCTTGGGCCTCCACTCGACAAAATAAGCTTTTTGGAGATAATTTTGATATAGTATTTGAGCCTCTATGATCTAGTGATCAAAGAGTTTAAATCTTACCACCTTCATTCTTCATAATCAAATTAAATTTTAGCATTAGGTATGATTGACTCATACACTATCCACACTTCAAGCCCCAATAGTTCTTGGGTGAGTCAAAGTTCAGTTTAGAGTCTACCCAGCAAGCTCCTATTGTGTCTAAGCATCATCTCAATGATTTGTTCCGTACTGAACATAAATTTTCAGCTCTATTATTTTTGCTGTAGTGCTCTTATGTAAGCTACTAACTTAGACAATAACTTATTTCGACGTGGTCATGTTTTGTATTAATATTCTCTAAATTCTTTTATTGTACATTTACGTATTGGTCACCTTTCTCTCATTATGTAGTGTCACTAGTGTGCTGAACTTTGACAATTATATTTCTACCATAGCAATCACACTATCTTACCTCCGAAACTCTCTAGCACATCTATTCAGCCCTCATGCATGTGTCAGTTATTTTAGTATTTTATGCGCAGTACATATAGTTTGGGATTCTAGTGGTTATGATTTAATCTTTGAGCAGGTGACTCTGTTATCTCCTTCAATTCTTAAATCTGAGGGAGTTCCTGTATATCGCACCGTCCAGCATCCAGGGGAATTTGTCCTTACCTTTCCAAAGGCATACCACTGTGGCTTCAACTGCGGATTCAACTGTGCAGAGGCAGTGAATGTGGCTCCTGTTGATTGGTTTGTGCATGGCCAGGATGCTGCTGAGCTTTACAGTTTGCAGTGCCGTAAGACAACATTGTCCCATGACAAGTTGTTATTTGGGTCAGCTCAGGAAGCTGTACTAGCCCTTGCAGAGCTAACTCTCCATGGAAAAGAAAATCTAAAATATTCAAAATGGAGAAGTGTTTGTGGGAAAGATGGAGTTCTTACCAATGCAGTTAAGGTAATGATTCTTGCATGCTTTCTCCTCCTTGATCTTAACCCCTTTCACATATTTGAAAGCTCCATAACATTTTGGATGGAATTTATTACTTTAGTTACCATGCAGATATCTGTTTCTTTTTTCTTTTTTAAATTTTTTTCTGTTACCCTTTTTTTGACAGACAAGGATAAAGATAGAAAAAGAAAGGCTTGACTGTCTTCCTACTAATTTAAAGATGCTGAAGATGGACAGTGACTTTGATTTGTCTGAGGAAAAAGAATGCTTCTCTTGCTTCTATGACTTGCATCTTTCTGCTGTAGGTTGCAGTTGCTCTCCTGGCAGATATTTTTGTCTTAAGCACTCAAATTTGCTTTGCTCATGTAAAAAGGACAAAATATATGTTCTACTTCGTTTTACTATGGATGAGCTAAGTACATTGGTCGAAGCATTGGAAGGAGAATCACATGCTATTGAAGTGTGGGCAAATAGAAACACCAGAATGGTTTCTGCTAATGCTGCAGATGATAGCATGTGTAGACAAGATGTGGAGAGCGCCATGTGCAAAACGAAGAGTCATGAAGGAAAAAGCTCAACTTCTTGTGCAGGAACTAATGAGAAGTCAAAATTAGGCCCCTCTCTTCACAGAGTCGCCTGCACCTATAGATTTTCCTAAGGACAATATGATCAACAAAATGATGACCGCGGACAACAAGCAGGGAGGTTCTTTGGATTTGAACCTTGATGTTGTTTCTGATGAACCTGAAAGTAGTTTGCTACGCATTGTTGATGGCCATCATAATAAGTGTGTTCAATGTGTGGATAAAGTCTGCTGTGCAGAGGCCAGAAAGGAAGGAGACGACATGGAACTTGGTGCTGGTGGTATCCAATCGGCCTCCAATACTGTCTTGGAGAAAGATTTTACGTCATCTTCAAGGGATGTTCGAAATTCTTGTAAACTTGATGGTTGTCAATTGTTTGGGCAAATGCTTTCAGGTTCAGGAGAGAAACTCAACAATGAATTTACAAGGAAAGTTGTAACCTCCTCCAATACAAGTATATCTTTGACAAACCAAAACTTTGGTATTTCTGTTGAGTCTGTACGTTTGGGCTCTGTTTCGTATGGAAAGTTGTGGTGCAGTAAACAAGCAATATATCCAAAAGGTATGCTGCAGTAAGATCTTTTCTGGATTTAGATTATACCTTCAATTGTTTTTTGTGGGATTTTAAATTTTCTTTTTACTGTGTCAAAATTGCGAAGGATTCAAAAGTCGTGTTAAGTTCTTTAGCATTTTTGATCCAAGAAGCACCTGTAACTATGTTTCTGAAGTCATCGATGGAACATTTCTTGGGCCTATTTTCAAGGTATCATCATTCCTGACCCCTTGTTTCTGTTTTAAGTTTAAAATCATATTGGCAAGCTTCTGTATCTAGATATATCTTATTTCTGGTTTATAGCCAAAAATTTTGTTGGTTTTAATAGTCATGAAATCAATTATCTTCCAGCTCCATTGCCTTTGGAGTTCATTTTTGTGCTGTCGTTTTCTTATTAGAATATTGAAGTTGGCCATTCAACACATAAAGGCAGAGTGTAGGTATCAGATTAAAGTTCAAATTTCTGAACATTAGCAGTCTTGTGGTCATAACTGGTCTTAAGTCAAATTGAGGATCATGTCTGCTTAATTGACAGCAGAAATTTATAGTCATCTTTGTCCTAGAAAGAAAGTGATAATTTCTTTTACAGCTATAAAACTCATTAATGGTACTAGAAAATACTGATTTCTTGCTAAACTCGTTTTTAATTTTATGATTCGGAGTTTGTATTTATTTGCATGGACACGTTTTACACAAAAGGCAGCTTGGTGCTATGAATCTCCCAGTATAAAAATGTTTCATGATTGAAGTATATTTCTTTCTCATTCAGTAAAATATATTTCAGGTTTACATGGAAGAATCAGGCATTGCCATTGATGAGTGTAAGTTAACTCATGGTACAAGTAACTCTCTAGGTGATGTCAAGACCAAACTTTCTGGTGTAAATTTAAAAAGGAAGAAGCAAGATAACATAAGAGGAAGTGTAGATTTAAAAAGGAAGAAGCAAGATAACATAGGAGGAAGTTATCATTCGTTTGAAGAAATGAAATTGGTGCTACATGGATTTTTGAAAAAGGCAAGTCCTGATGAGTTAAGTGCAATGCATAAGTTATTCAGCTCTGATGCACAACTCACTCAGTGGAGAGTGGCATTTGTTACGCTGGTCGAGGAAATCCAGAAAGCTTGTGCATAAAAACAAGAATAAGATCTCAATTTTATTTCACTCTGGATGATTATATATATGTATATTTTTTTTTTATAGTTTGGACTTTGGATGGTTATATTTCAATTCAGTCGTTAGTTAGGTCCATTATATCAGAGATAGATTAAACTGAAGAGGATGCTGGGTGAAGCCATGATGCAATTTTGATACTAGCCCAAGTGTCACTGACCTTGTTAGAGATGGATAACATTGATCCATTGTTTGTGCTACTATCATTCACCCATTTAAACTTTCCTTACGAATTTATATTTGTTTGTTAAGGTTTAAACCGTAGCATTGATAAGATATAGGTTTTACATCTTTCATGCTTAGTGATCTCCATACTTTTTTTTATTCTTTAAAACTGTTTTATAATATGAATTTTGAAAATGGATTTTCAAAAAATAAAACAAAATTTATGAATATAATTTTTGAGAACATTTCTAAATTATTCTTCAATTTTAGTTTTAAAAACTAAAAAATCAGTTATTGTTCTTAGAGTAATTTTTACAAAACATCTCTTTTCAAATAATTTTACTTTTAATTTTTTTCTTCTAAAAATTGAAAAACTGTTTTTAGCAATAAAATAAAAAGGCCCGAATTTGATAATGATAACATTACGAAGAATACAATAAGAATTTGAAATTTGGAATAGTTCAGTGTTGAAACTATCTTTTATGTGTCAATTTATTTTTAATAATTAGAAATAGTGAACAGTGCATAAATATCCATTCTATAATAATATATATCTAATTTGTAATGTCAAATAATTCTAAAAAAAAGGAAGGATTTAATTAGAAGTGGCCAAGATATCACTTATCACTCAAGTGACGAAAAATTTTAAGATGCACCAGTCGCATTAATTTTTGTGCAACGGTAGTGCATTTTTATTAGGATATGTAGGCAGATGCTAGGGTCCTAGAAATTTGTGTAGAATTCGTCTACGTATCTTAGTAAAAATATACTACCGTCACACTGAACTTCAGTGCGACGTGTGCACTGAAAATTTATTTCCAAATGACATCTTCCGCATATATAATAGCCCTCATTTATATTACTTATTGCTTCGATTCCAAATTCATTGGGACAATGAAAATGTCTCCACCAAATAAAATGCAACAAAATAACTGAAAATTTTTGTATACAAAATCCAATATATACTGATCAATTCATTCGTAAAATTGAAATGGGGTTGCTATTCTTTTTCTTTCCTACAAATAGATATATATAGCAAAGATGGAAAAAGGGTTAAGAAGCTAAAGGCTATTTGAGGTTGAGTCAGATCATTTTCGTCGAGTGGCTGCTCTTCTTCTTTGGCAGTGTCAGCCTTCAATGCATTCACATTGCCCATAGGCAATTTTCTTGCAAGCCTAATGATATGCAGATGTTTTGTCAGAAAGGTACATAAAAAATTTGAGTCCACATAAATAAATGTAATAAGTCATTCCTGATTTGTTTTAGAGTTTTAAAGCAGATGAACCAATTCAACTTAAAAGCTTAAGCTATTAATGATCTTATAAATTATATTATAGTTCTATAATACACTTTTCTTATCAGAGTCCATTGGGGTTGAAGGGTGGTTAATGTACAGATCCACCTATCTATACTAAGAAACTCTGTAGTATTTAATTATTATTGTTAGAATGAGAGCGGTGAGGTTCGAATTCATAATCACTCACAAAGGCTCTAATATTATGTTAAAAACTAATTCAACTTAAAAATTTAAACTATTAGGTGAAGGTACATTAATAATCTTATGTTTTATATTATATTTTTCTAACAATATACCTCCAACGGGGTGGATAAAGTGGAATTTTAACTCAAGTTAGTATATGCTTGGATTGAGGAGTTTACATAATTAGATTGTACTCATTATGCTTATCTGCAACTCCAAAAGAAAATAGATGTTATAATGATCTTTACACCTGTCATAATGATCTTTTTCAGATAAGTAGTGTTTTTAGATAATTCCATAAATGTTATATTGATCTTATTCGACATGAAATAATCTTTTTTTCTATACACATAACAAAAGTGGATCTCACCTCTAACTTTTTCTCCAATTATTTGTAGGTCCCTCTTATAATTTTATTTCATTAACATAAGATAATTCATCTCCAACAACATAAGAAAAAGATTTTTCAAATTTTAACTCTTTAAGTCGATTATAAAATAATCTTGAATCGAGATTTAATTACAATTAAGATTTTTTATCCTTTCTTTAAAAATATATTTGTTGAGAATAAAATTCAAATTTTCTTTTCACCTACTCGAACAAATATATTTCTCTTTCACACTTTTTGCCAATTCCCTTTTTTTTTTTCTCGCTTTTTGACCCTGTGTTTTACATGTGGCAGGAAAGACTCTCTCTTGCAACCATGTGACAATTCGCTACCTCCCAACTGAGATGATAACCTATGATGGTAGAATCAGGTTCCTTTACCACACGAAGAAGCATTTATCAACTCTTTGAAAATATTGTTCCCAAATTAAGAGTGGATGAAGATGTCATGGTGCCATAGCCTACCACTTTGACAAATAATGTTATTATTCACGAAAACATTTCTTAATAACGAGTCTATATTAAACTTATAAAATAAGAGTGCCTTTAAATTTGAAAAATTAAGATTACATTGTAATTTAAATTAAATTAAATTATAAATAAATATATCTTCAATTTTAATAAGCAATTGAAGATATATTTTAAATTAAAGAGCCTTATCAGTTATCACTATTTTAATTTTTAAACAATAAAAGCACGGACATACACATGATACTTTTTAGAAAGACATATTTTATTAGTTTACGTATTTTACATTATATCTTAACCAATTTATTTATAAATAACAATTTTTATACGAAAACAAAATATTTATTAAAATATGATAATCCTGCTTCAAAATCAAAGTTTTCAATTTAACTACCAAAGAAGAAATAACTATCAAAGAAGAAAACTTAGTTGAGGCATGCATGGATCTCATAATTGTAACTAATCAACAAAAGCAAAAGATTCCAAAAACATGCAATTTTAGAATGCAATGAGAGAACACTTTTTGCTCACTATTGCTATGACATGTGCGCAAAGGCAGTGGCACTTGATATGCCACCGAACCATAATGTGTCCACTTTCTTTGAGGCACAGGCAAAAAGCATTACCTAATTGAATGTTGGTTGAAGGCAATGTCTGGACATAGCTCAAGCTTCAACCTTCCAATAGTTTCTTACATGCCCACTGAGTGCTTCCCTTTATAAATACTATATTTATATTTAGATTTGATATAGGAATATTCCATCTTCAATATATACATTATATAGTAGGGAGTGATACAATAAGGAAAGCACTATCGCATTTATAACTAATCTTTTATAATTTAATTATAATTTTCATATATTATATGAAGGTAATAATGATGAATAAATTATTATTATTTTTGGTAAAAATATATATTATTTTATTATTACATAGATTGTATTTTTATATTCATATAATTATTCATCATATATTTATTATTTTAAAAACAAAATAAAATACAAAATATTTAAGTGATTAATAATTAAATAAAATTAAATTATAAAATATAAATTAAATTAGTAAAATTTTACATAACATCCAATAACATATATTAATTTGTAGTTTAAAGTCAGTATAAAATCCAATAAAAATTAAATTAGTAAAATTTTACATGACATCCAATAACATATATTAATTTGTAGTTTAAAGTCAGTATAAAATCCAATAAAATGAATGTCATCTTAATAAATATTTTCACTACTGAAATAAAATATTAAGTTATTTTTAAATTTTCATTATTCCAATATCATAATTTCTATAGACATAATTGTGAGATTAATTCCTTAAATTAAAGATGATGGTTAAGTAAAATTCTTTTTAAGATGACGAATCTAAAATTTAAAGTTTAAACACACGCAGATAAAATTGACCAAAAACAACAATTTACTTTCACTACAACCAACTATTATTATTAAACATATAGTTAAATAATTAAGTTAGCAAATATCATAAAATACTAAATAAAATAAGAGAAAAATGTTTATCCTTTTAAATGACACAATTTATATCCTTTCACTCTCACAAAGAGGCGGCGGGACTCACATTTTTATTTTTTGTTGGTTCCCTAACAAAAAACACGGTCCCCCACTTTAGTCCCTTACAAAAAGAATTAATCAGTTGGTCTCTAACAAATTCAAAGTGGACTTATTTTAGTCTTTTTGAGAGACTCATATGGGTCTTTTTTGAAATTGTGAGAGACCACGATTTCAACTAAATCGGTCCACTTCGAATTCATTAGGGACCAACTGACTAATTTTTTTTGTGAGGGACTAAAGTGGAGACAGTGTTTTTTGTTAGGGACAAAAAAGACTCCTCATTTTTTTTTTGTCAACTCTCTCTTTTCCTTTATCTATCTCTTTCTCTTTCACAAAACTTTACATCATTTAAAATGACAAAACTTTACCTCCTTTGCACACACTTTACCCATAAAATAAAGGGAAATAATTATCTCATGTTGCATGAGATAATTATCTCATGCAACAGAGACAAAATAATGGGGTCGACTATTTTTTTTTTGAAAAAAATAGTGAACCCCATAATTTTATCTCTATTACATGAGATAATTATATCATGCAAGTGAGATTAATAGATCCCTAAAATAAAATGTTCATCTTCTGATTGTATTCCATCTATTTTTTTTGTCGTGTGAAATCTGAATTTATAAAACGTTCAACTTCACACTTTCACTTTCACAACACCCAAGATGGTTTCAGATTCTCCATACTTCAGCTATTAATGCTGCCACTGCCATTGCCAGGCCTTCCCTCAAAAGTGACATAGTGCGTTCTTCCTCTCTCAGAAAAAAAGTACCCTGCTTTTTATCTTTATTAACATACTGCTGGGTTGGCTTCACTTTGCAAGACTTGACCTTTATTAACATAGTGCTGGGTTGGCTTCACTTTGCACTTTTATTTCAAGGGTCTAGAAGAAACTCCAAAATAACACACTGAATAAATCACTTTTTGTAAATGTTAATAAAGGTCAAGTCTTGCACTTGAGGGTAGACACTGCTTCCTTGTTCATACTTTGGTGGGGCTTTGCATTCCTAAATCCAAATGGGGAACATATATTGTGCATATTTAGTTGTGTTTTGTTTCTTGGTGATGATTGTAATACCTTCCTTATGTCAAGATGATTCACATGATGCAACTACAACTGTGTACATTGTTACTCTGAGACAAGCTCCTGCTTCTCACTATCATGATGAGTTGAACAGAGTGGGTAATAACTTCAGACATGGTTCTTCTTGGAGAACTACACTTCACAAACCAAGGTACCCCATCCTTTTTATTTTTATTTTTCGCTATCTTTGTTTTGAAGGTTTACAAAGTGGGTGTATACGAAGTTTTTGGCTGCATTTTATAGAATGTGTATTATTACATTCCTTTTGAATCACATATGCTTTTAGCTTTATAGTTCTTCTTCATTGGGGTTGAGGCTTCTTGTGTAAGTTATATACTTGTGTTATGATGATGAACATTTGTTAAAACGATTGCTTATCATCTGAATAAGTCATGGATAAATTGCTTGAAAAACTTATCATTATCTAGGTATTTTGTATCATACTTATTTTTATTTTTTATTTTTTTATCTTTTCCTGCTTTTTTGATTTTTGAACTAGCTTGTGAAAACAAATACATTCATTGGAGTAATTTTTTCTTTTGGTTTTTTCAGATATCGAAATGTTACAAAAACAGATAGGAGATATGGCTCTTCCATTGCTCAATTTCATGATTCGTTGTTGAAGAAGGTGTTTAAAGGGGAGAAATATCTGAAGCTTTATAGCTATCATTACTTCATTAATGGATTTGCTGTGCTGGTTACCCAACAGCAGATATGATATTAATTTTCAACATCATGATTCTTTCCTTATTCTGTTATGAAATATGTGCTTGGTTCTGTTTGTGCATTGTTTACTGTTTTTATCTGTGAATTGATAAACTGCAACTAACTTACTCTTGATTTTTGAAATCAATTAATCTTGAAGGCAGACAAGCTATCAAGGAGAAGAGAAGTGTCCAATGTTGTTTTGGATTTTACTGTAAGAACTGCAACCACCTATACGCCACAATTTTTGGGTTTGCCACAGGGAGCTTGGTTTCAAACAGGTGGATTTGAAACCGCTGGAGAAGGAATCACTATTGGGTTTATAGACACTGGCATTGATCCTACACACCCTAGTTTTGATGATGATAAATCTGAACATCCATTCCCAGTTCCTGCTAAGTTTTCTGGCATCTGTGAGGTTACTCGGGATTTTCCATCTGGTTCTTGCAATAGGAAGCTTATTGGGGCCCGTCATTTTGCAGCATCTGCGATAACCAGAGGAATATTTAATTTAACTCAGGACTATGATTCTCCCTTTGATGCTGATGGCCATGGCACGTAAGTATTTAGCATTTCCAAAATGGGTAATACTTGTTAACCATAATTGGTCACTCTTAGTCCATTCTTCCCCATTTTGTCCATTTCCTATTTGGATGGGCAATGGCGATATCAATCAATCTGCTTTTGTGTGATTTCATTGTCTTTTTTAAGTTTTCTTTTCTCTAATTGAACGTTGATGAAACATTTTCTAGCTTCTATTCATCAGAATTTTGAATACGTGAATCAGTTTTTTATCCTGTTCGTTTTAGCTTCAATACTATTGAATTATAAAAGTTAATTGTTGAGTGATGGTTTGGAATTGCAACTGCCCATAGTGATTTTAGCCAGTGCTTGAAAGTTGAAAATGAACCTATATTCTCATGTCATACTATCAATCAAATTAATGTAGTAGTTATTTTAATTAAGTCTAACACTAAACTAAAACTTATTAATTTTAGTTCTTTATCCACTAAATTTCCGTTCCAATGTATCTATAATATACAGGCACACGGCTTCTGTTGCAGCAGGAAACCATGGAATTCCAGTGGTTGTTGCTGGGAATCATTTTGGAAATGCTAGTGGGATGGCTCCTCGTTCACAGTAACTAATCTGGAACTTTATAAGTTAAAAGTTCTTGTCATTACTTATCTGTTTATGTATAGTTATACAGGTTATGGAGTTTTAAATCACTCTGCTTCGTCTCATCTTATACTCTTTCAAATCATTACCATCATGATAATACAAAAAACTTGTAGCTGGAGTGTGGACAGATCATACAAAAGTACTACATAAATTATGTGTATTATTTTGTACTGTTAAGCTTAACTGGGGCTGCTTATGGTTTCTTCTTTTTTGTACCACAGATTTGATCACTATAACTTTTGTAGAAGTTAGCAATTTATTTTTAACTTTTTGTTGTGTCCTCCTTCCATAATACTTGAAACTTGAAAGTGGGGATTACAGTGAAATCTGGAATTATTTTTCTCATACAATCCCATGATTGTAACTTTTGCTATTGTTGTTAGGCAAACTTATAAGCCATCAGAGGACCGGTCTTGATTTGAATATTAAAAAATTAAAGCTATGGTGAAGGTTTACAGTGCCAGCCAGTATCACATAAGATTATAATCTTACCTATAAAATGTGTGCTGTGAAAAATTGATGAAAGGAAGTGCAATCAGGGCAGTTGATGGGGGAAGAGGTTCAACTTAACGGTTAAAAGACTGGAAAATAATTAGAGAAGATGAGACAGAATGGACCATAAGACTTGAACAATTACAGATTTGAGAAAAACAATGGGAAAAAGAAAGAAGGTTGATCTTTGGTTAAAGAAAAATATTAGTTTATCTGAGGCACCCACCTTAATGCCTTTTGCTTCGCAGGGAAGTGCTTGACTAGGTGCTAAAGCTGAGTATATGAATGAAGATTCCTTGCATTGAGCATCAAGATAACATAAATGCAGTTTAAAATTTTAGACCTCTAGTCTAGGTATTTATTACTTGGCAGGATTCCTGGTTCTATTCTATGTATTAAGTAAGTCTGTGGTCTGTGCATATAGAAGCTGTTTAGAAGTCATATTTATGTCAGAGTGCATTAGAACATTTAAGGTCTGTAAATAATATTTGCATTGTGATTATTACAAGTGAAAAGAAAATATTTTGTCCCCTAAAATTATATGGTTTTCCACAAGAAAACTGAAAGAAAACTCCTTCAATTATATGGCCAGTTTCTGACCCAGAATAGATATCTGTACAAGGAGTTGGACTCCTCTGTTGTCTTTTCCCCTCTATACATTAACCCATAATTTGATCAATTTCCCCTATGTTGTGTCATAAGCTCCAGCTTATTTTCTCTTCCTTGGTCTCTATCACTTATCTTTTTTTGTGCCCCGTGGAATATTTCATCTCCATAGAATTTATCTCCACATAACTTGGCCTTCTCACTCTGACCATCAAGTTTTGTCGTTTAATAAGTTATTTGGCATTTGATAGATTATAGAAATAGTGTATGTATCTTTTTTATTCAAGGAAAAAAAAAGGTAACAGTGTGTCTATTTGAGCCTGGATTTCTAATCATTTAATGTGAGCATAATTAGTTTTTTATTTTATTTGTGTAACATTTATGAATGTTCAATTTCAATCTCTTACAGCATTGCTGTTTACAAGGCATTATACAGGAGATTTGGAGGATTTGCGGCAGATATTGTTGCAGCTATTGATCAGGTATATATCTAGATAAATGATACATTGTTGTACTTTCCATTTACATGTTTTTTTCTTTTTTATCATCATCTTTATGTCTTCCTTCGTCTAGTACGTCTGTTTGGGTATTTGCAACTTGATTTTGGATGATCCTGTGTTTGGGTGGGCATTGGCAGAATTAATGTTGTTTGGATAGTTTTGATCAAAATTACTTTTAGATGTATCATCACTAAAATTGGTTTAAGAGAAGCAAGCTGCACTGTAAGTGAATGAAACCAAACAACTCCCCTTTAAACCCCGAGTAATGAGGATAGGGATGAAGGCAATCATTGTACACAACTTCACCCTTATATATTTGCAAAGAGGTTGTTTCCTCTGATGCAGTGTTAATGTAAACGCCTGGTTAACTACATAACACTTGTTGGCTTGTTTATTCACTTCATATACTTCTGTTGTAGTGAAGAACACATTTTATAGAGTGGGATTCATATTTTAATAGTTAAAAAAATTACTGTAATTGTAAAGTGCTAGTAATTTCCCTGTTTATAAATTGCATCCACAATTTTACATTTCTGCTAAGGCTTATCGTATGATTAAATGTTTACAGGCAGCTCAGGATGGGGTTGACATAATGTGCTTGTCAACCACTCCTAATAGGCGTCCTGCTGGTATTGCAACTTTCTTCAATCCAATAGACATGTCATTGCTGTCAGCTGTAAAAGCTGGTATTTTTGTAGTGCAAGCTGCTGGAAATACTGGACCATCACCTATGAGCATGTCCTCCTTCAGTCCATGGATCTTTACTATTGGTGCCGCCTCTCATGATCGAGTTTATAGCAACTCCATATTTCTTGGAAATAACGTGACCATACCTGGAGTTGGACTTGCACGTAAAATTCTATTTCTCTAATCCTGGTTAGCTATGACCTTATTTTAGCCTAACTCTCCAGAGAAATTGGGTATTATGTGTTTTTAATGATTGAATGCCCTCTTCGGAATATTCTCATTGTCAAGAGCTTCAATAAGGTTCCAGTGTTGTCATTCATTATTGATAAAGATTCAGAGAAAAATATATAGAGTCAATCATTTGGGATTTTTTTTGTTTTGTTTTATTTTTATTAATTTTGATTTTAGGAGTAGATTAGGAGTATAATATGTTCTGATTGGAAATATTTTCTGTGCAAAAACAGAAACTTCTACATGGGAGAGCAGGGTGAAGGTTGCAAATTCTTTTTTAATGGTCTTGGCTTACTAAAGTTATAAGTCATTCTATGTGGATGATGGTAGCTAGGACCTTGGAGTTTGGCAGTCCTCTGCTTTGGTGGGGTTCTTGGGCTTGAATTATTGGAAAAATTGCAAATTGGAATTCCTGGTTAACTATATTCAATTTTGGAAAAATTAACCATTCTTTGAGCATCCTTAACTATTTGAGTGTTTAATAGTTCATACTGTGGCAATATTTTTGTTGAATATCGACACACACACACACAATCAAAATAGAAAGAGAAAGGGAGGAAGAGTGGACACACTATTTACCCTGGTTCGTCCAATGTAGGCTACGTCCAGCTTGTCTGTATTATATTTTCCTCACCGACACTTGTTACAAGAGTGGGACCCCAGTTGGCTATCTGCTGACCTCGCCAACAAGTGTAGTCATCTATATGCGAAGGATGAGCTATACCCAACAATTTTCACCAAGAATACCATTTTTGCAATTTTCCCTATTATATTTAGGATGCTATTAATGTGTAAGGAAACCCCCCAATAATTCATATGTATAAGAGAATAATTAAGCTGGGGGCAGAATTTGGACCGTAAAGGTAAGGAATAGCATTAGTTGAAAAAGGTGTTTTTTGGTTGGGTTGGATATTTTTAAATGTCGTGTAACTGAATAAGAAAATAGGTGGGAGTTTAACATAGGAAATGAGTGAGCAGTTATGGGTCTGTGGAGAGTTTGTTGTTGAGGAAGTGGGCTAGAGAATTCTCTAGAGAGGGAGGTTGAGAAGAATCATAACTTTTATCAGTGTTGGAATCTTCTTCATCTAAGTGTTGCAATATTATTCATCTTCTTCTTTAGCATGAACCTTGCTAGCAGAGGGAGATTTACTAAATTAAGTTCATTCTTTTCCATTCTTTCTCCTTGTTTATGTGAATTCCTTAACAAGTACATTTCATAATATAAGGGTAAGACTACGTACTATCGACCATCTCCCCTCCTTTGTGCGCTGGGGTTTGCCCTTTATTTAGGGTCTTCCTATGGTGCTTGCACTGCATGAGTATAAGCTTAGCTATGCTTGTGTTTTCTCGTTCTTTCCTATTTTTGATTGAAAATACACTAAGTTACTATCTTTCACTAAATGACAAACCCTAGCCAAGAACAAGAAATCCAAGACATAACGTTGACACACACTATAATTTGGACAAACAGTTCTTGTTGCTTTTAAGATTGTTCCTTAATCATGTTACATTGATGAAGTTACTCCGTGAGTGATAAGTTGATTCAATTGTTAACATGTGAATTATAATGTTACATCAGTATGCCTATTGATATTTGTTTATTATCGAATTTTTTCATTTGTGTTTTATTACCTTTTCCAGCTGGCACATCTGCGAACACAATGTATAAACTGGTTCATGCACAGCATGCTTTGAACAATGACACAACAGTTGCTGGGGATATGTATGTTGGTGAGTGTCAAGATGCAAGTAAATTCAATCAGGATTTGGTCAAGGGAAACCTCCTGATGTGTAGCTATTCAGCCCGGTTTGTGCTTGGGCTCTCCACCATCAAACAGGCCTTAGAAACAGCCATGAACCTTAGTGCGGCTGGTGTTGTTTTCTGCCTGGATCCTTTTGTGATTGGTTTTAAACTTAATCCAGTTCCAATGAAAATGCCCGGAATAATTATTCCATCTGCAAATGATTCCAAGGTGCATTATCTATTTTACCCCTTCTCTATGCATGATTGCATGATTAAATGCGCATGCATATTGTTCCTCTTATTTTCCTTGGGCTTGTATTTTCACTTAGAGCATATGTATATCAGCTTTGATTCTCTCTTTAAGTACTTAATGTCAAAACATCTATGTGTTGTCTACATAAAAACCAAGGCGCAAGTTTGGCTATATGCCAACTGTCAACTTATTTCTATATAATTTACATTTGCATGGAGAATGCTACCCTGATACCAACTATTCACTTTTCTTTCAACTGGACAGTTATTACTCCAATACTACAATTCTTCACTGGAAATAGATTCGGCTTCAAATAAAGTTGTTAAATTTGGGGCTGTTGCTAGCATTTGTGGTGGGATAAAAGCAAACTACAGTAATGTGGCCCCAGAGGTTATGTATTACTCTGCCAGAGGACCAGATCCACAGGATAGCCTTCCTCACGAAGCTGACATTTTGAAACCCAATTTGGTTGCTCCTGGAAGTTTTATATGGGCTGCTTGGAGTTCTCTCTCCATTGATTCAGTTGAATTTCTAGGTTTGTAGATACATAAGCAGGTTTTCACCTGAAAACAAAACATAGAGAAGTTAAGGTGTTATTTTGTTATCTTTCAAGTTAAACAAAACATAACATCTTATACAAGGAAATAGGAATTTTAATTTATTATGCATGTCCATATAATGAAGTTTGAATATGCGATCTGCACTGTTCCATCAGGTGAGAATTTTGCTATGATGTCTGGCACAAGCATGGCTGCACCTCATGTTGCTGGTCTTGCTGCACTAATTAAGCAAAAGTTTCCCAATTTCAGCCCTGCAGCCATTGGATCTGCACTTTCCACCACAGCTTCTCTATATGACAACAATGGGAGGCCAATAATGGCTCAGCGATCATATGCCTCCCTAGATGTAAACCAATCTCCAGCAACTCCCTTTGACATGGGAAGTGGTTTTGTGAATGCTACTGCTGCATTAAATCCGGGATTGGTTTTTGATTCAAGTAAGTCACTTAAATTATTATTTTTTGAATCGTTATGTTTATCATGTTAATGAATGTTCTAATGTTCATAGAAAAATTAGCAATAATTGCGGTTTAGGTTAGATATGTACCTATGATACATTTGACAATGGTGGAGCTAGGACCATCAATTCTAGATATGGTTAATCTTTTTTCTTTGCAGGTTATGATGATTACATGTCATTTCTTTGTACTATCAATGGTTCGGCTCCTGCAGTGCTAAATTATACTGGTCAAAACTGTTGGATTTATAATTCTACTGTATATGGCCCTGATCTGAACTTGCCCTCAATCACAATAGCAAGGTTGAACCAATCTAGAGTAGTACGGAGAACAATCCAAAACATTGCTGGAAATGAAACTTATAGTGTTGGTTGGAGTTCTCCATATGGGGTTTCAGTAAAAGTGTCTCCAACTCACTTTTCTCTTGCCAATGGGGAGAGACAAGTCTTGTCTGTGATCTTTAATGCAACCAGCAACAGCTCTGTTGCCAGCTTTGGGAGGATTGGGCTGTTTGGTAATCAAGGTCATTTTGTCAACATTCCTGTGTCAGTCATAATTAAAATCTCATGTAACTTCACTAACAGTTAACAGGGTTGGTGTCTTTTCTTCTTCAGTAATTCATTTTGATTTTGCTGTGTTTTCCTAATATTTTCTTTCTTTTGTTGGGTCACAAGATGTATTAAGCTATTATTTAATTCGTTATAATGTAAAGTTATATAGATGTAACAAGTAATGCTACACAATCTAGGTTATGTTTATACTCTATTCCACCAACCCCCCCCCCCCCCCCCCCCCCCCCCCACAAAAAAAAAAAACACATTTATTAGTTAGGCCTAGGGTTTATGCATTTATTGGACTCAGATTCCTCATTTTTGCACCTTATGTATCAAGTTTTCCCCCCCCTACATTTATAGAGTCATATTTTTACTTTTTTCTTTCTTTCTAAAAGTCTTCTTGTCTTCACATTTTTAGATGAAGTTTTTTAATATTACGTCTCCTTCTATTTAGTGTTGATAAATAAAATAAAATAAGAATCCTAGAGAAAATCTTAGGGGCAGAATTAAATAATTTTTGCATCGCTTGATTTGGGATTAATTTTATTTTTTGTGGGTCCCTTTCTCACATAGGTTGGGACACGTAGGAGATTTAATTTGTCTAAAAGAAGTAATTAGGGTTGTTAAATCCAAAATTAATTATTTTTTTTCATGATTTTGTAATGAAAATAAAATGAAACAAGGTTTTCTCTCTCTCTCTAAAGCTATTAATATTTTATAACAAAATAAGAATTTAAAATGTATTAGACAATTTTTTTCTTTTTCTTATTTTTTTTTCTATATTAAAGATACACTTCCCTAACAATTTTTCAAAAACTTATATATAATATTATAAAATAAAAAAAATAATATTTTTATCTCTCACCGACAAGAATCAAGAAAATAAAGTGAATAAATGTAGAGAATTAAGCGGTCTAGCATAATAAGGTTTCAAATAATTATTTGTATTACTTATTTGAGACTTTAAATCCTATTTATACAAGGGATCATTATTAAACAATAAACTCTTCATATATATAGAAAATAACTAATAGGAGAAAATGTATAAATTAAAGTACACAATTTTTAGAATAATTTAATTCCTTAATTAAATTTATCATGCATTCTTATTTTTTAATCTTAAAATTTATTATTTTAAAATTTATTAAACATAATATTTTGATAATATTAAATTTTTTAGCCTTTATATTTTAAATATTCTCCTTTGATTATTATTAAAATTTTATTTAAATTTAAGAACATTCGTAACATGTATAGAATATTTACTTATTATTATTATTATTATAAATTCTTATATAAAATTGCAATTCAAAACATGTCTAGGAGTGTAAATAGTTTGGGCTGGGTCAAGTTTCAACTTAAAATTAGATAAGATCTATATAAACTATTTTAAGTCTAGTCTGATTTATTATTTTATTAGAATAGCTTATATTTAAAAAATGAAAAGTCTAGTCTAGGCCTATTTAAGCCTTTTAGTCAGTAGGTCTCTATAGTCATAATTTTGACTTATTTCTTTGCAGTTTAGGTCTACATAAACCCACATTATTTATAAGTAACATTATTGTTATAAATCCCTAAATATAAAACATGTTAAATTTATATTGATATAAATTCATCATCCATCATCCATTTATGCTATATTATCATAGGCTCAGATGTCAAGGCATTGTCCATTCATTACCTCCCTTAACTTTTCTCTTTATATTTGTTTTCGTCACCTTGCTTTGTCAAATGGGATATCTGTACGTAGAAGTTTCGATTGTAAAAGTAACCCTTTTTGCTTAGATTTCAATTCATCTATTTAAAAATAGGATTAGGATCATTTTACAGTAGTGTAAGTTACACTCTCAATCTTGATTATTGATCCCACTTATATTTAACAGCTCTAATTTTTTAGTAATGTGAGTCATTGGATACAAATAGATCAATGCTCAAGATTAAGTATAAGACTTCTAATTCTCATATCCTGTATCTTAAAAATATTTTATTACTTGTCAAAAATGCCTATAAATTGTTAATTGGACCAATTTGATCCTTCTTTGAGTTTTGAAAACTTCTAGGAACTCAAGAAAACTAGAAAAAAATGTACTTCAAAATTTCACAAAATTCTTGTGAGGTTTATTTTCTTTCACTTAAGCTCAAATTGTTTTCAATTAAATATTTAATCTTACAAATTTGAGTTATTTTATACCTATCTTTTTTCGTATCTATTTTACCTACTCCTCTTATATTATGATCTCAATAAAAGGGATAAAGAATAAAAGTGAGTTGAAATTGTGATACAATAATGTTGGAAAAAAATAGGCATGGAAAAAAAGGCCTAATATCATATCTCAGTAATGCAATTTAAATCTTTTGTAGGCCTTTGTTTTTCACATACAATCATTTTTTATCAAGAAAAAAAAATTTCTCATGTCCATCATATCATTTCACTTTTAATCTTGAGTTGCTTGAAAGTGAAAAGGTCAATTTTCTTTTTTTGGTAAATAAAAGGTCAAAAAACCCATATATTTCTTGGTCAAGTAGTTAATTATTCTGTCATAAATTTGTTTGTTCAAGTCAATGGAAATGGGTTTATCCATCTGCATTGAACGGAACACTTCAAATTAGTATAGCTGCATAGTGTATTTTCCATCCTCTAAGTTGAATGGACTTTTGTGTAATATAAAATTCTTTACTTGACAGTTTAAATTTTTGAGTTAGATTTATTTTTTATAATTTCTTTCTTTCTTTCTTTCTTGATGTTTGGAAAGATTGGAATTTTTCACCTAGATGGTGATGGCTAGTACTGCCTTTGTTTAGCTTTTGGAATAACCTACATCTGGCATTCGGATCGCCTAATCTTTTGATTACCCTCTTTTTGTACTGAATTACATAGTTTGTTTTCAAGAGCATTGCATGCATTTGAAGTTTGAATATATTAAGAGGTAGCATTTTTTTCTTTTTACTTTGAACTAGAAAAAAGCAATTTACTTATATTTAGTGAATCCTTCAGTAACTGGTTGAATTGTTTTGTAATAAACTATGAAGCAAGTAACCTGAATGTTTCCAAAGTGTTAAGTATGAAAACTGTTTTGGTTTTACATTTTATATAGAATTTTTTCCCTACATGATTGTATCATGTAATCTTTTAATTCTGAGGGCCATCTCTAACCTTGCAGCTATGATGAGCCAATACTGCTACTATTCCATTCTTTGACATTTGACTTTGGAAATTTATTTGGGGGAACTTATTCAAATAAGAGGTCCTTCTTGAAGCTTCAATTAAATTTAATATCTTTCCAATAGTATAAACTGCTGATGCGTTACCAGTTTAATTGCAAATAAAGGGCATTATAGTTGCATAACTTGTTTGGGAAGATTAGATGGCCCCAAGTTCATTATTGAGTCACTAGAAACTCCAGTTTGGCACATGATTTCTAGTTAATTTAGCATGAATGATTGACTATCTTAATTATTTTTTCTTTAGCTTGTTTTTCATAACATTGCAATTAAATGTTGATTTTTTTGTTGTTGTGCATTTATACTTTTAATTAATTACATTTCAATCTCTTTGAAATCAAGCTGTTACAGTGTTTGTATCAAATCCTTTTGATATATTGGGGCTGTAATAACATTAATGTTATACTTTGCTAGACTTTGATGTTTAGTCCATGTCTATTTTTATTGAGTCCACAAATTCAGCATAAGCCATTCTATATCAATTCCCCCATAAAAGACATCAAATAAGTACTTATCATAAATCTATCCAAAAGAACGTATGAATATTAGGATTTTATTATCACTTGAATTTTATTCTTTAAAGTGCTTTCTATATTTTAATGCAGTGTCATTATTTATTATTTTTAGATTAAAATATTTTATTTACAAAGTTTTCCAAAGATAAGTTTTGAAAAACTCAAAATGTCAACTTATTTTAACTTATTAATAATATATAATGTTATAATTGTTAACCACTTATACATAACAAATTAAAATAATCTACGTAATGAACTATATTTATTGCTTGATTTACTAAGCAGCATTAATAATCATCTTGTTTGCACTAAGTGTGTGCCACAAGTCCACCATCCTTCTTTATGGCAATACATGAGTTTTATCACAGATCCACAGATGACATGGCTGATAATCTATTAATACACTATTCAAAGTTTGTGGTCTACAAGAGTATCACTTTGATCTACAGTAACAGTAGTATTATATATTATATATTCTTTGGTCATATTTCAACTAAGCATAGCAGCAGAGATCATACGGTGCCAACCTTCACTCTGGATACAATTCATTTTATTGAAAGTTGAAAGTTACGCTTGGTAGGATTAGTAGGACTCTTCTTAATAATTCAGAGTTTCAAAAGAGAGTCTCTAGCAGCTATTAGTTGGCGAAGAGCATCTCTAATGCCAATGCGTTCATTTGGATTGTCTGCAGTGCATGAAAGGCCAACTCCTACAATTGCTTCCATACAAGAGAGTTGTAGATTGGAACTATTGGCATGGTCATCATGAAAAATGAGGGATAGCAGCTGAGGGTCAATGACTTGCACAGTCTTATCTTTGAATGCTGTTTGCACCCATCTTGTTATGCTTTGTCCTCCTGTGAAGCATTCATCAGTTGGGCTTCTCCCAGAGAAGAGTTCTAGTAACACTATCCCAAAACTATATACATCTCCAGCTGCAGATGGTTTCTCTCCCCATCCATACTCTGCATTATTACAAATACTTTATTTGTTAAAAAAAGCATGAGAGAAGTAACAATAGTAATTATTTCATGTTTCAGAGTGTGTATTAAAAGTTTCATAAAGAGGGAATAGAGAAACTTAGATATTTTTATTGAGGATTTATACTTAAATCATAAGAGTTGATCTCATAAAGATATATAGTTGTTTTCTTTTATGGCCATATATACTTGAATGAGTTAAAAAATTTTGAAGAGAGATTTAACTTGGCAAGTTGTATACTATTATTCAATTGAAGAGGAAGCTATGAGGCTACTAACCTGGAGGTATGTAACCAATTGAACCTCTAAGGGCATGAGTGGAGCTGATGGAAACTTGATGAGTTGATCTTTGAATCAGCAACCTAGCCAATCCAAAGTCTCCAACCTTTGCAGTCATATCTTCATCCAGGAGAATGTTGCTGGGCTTCAAATCACAATGCACAATAGGAATTTCACTATCATTGTGCAGGTAATCCAATGCACAAGCAGCATCAATAGCTATATTCAGTCTCTCCATAAGGTTCAACCCATTTCCATTTGCATGCTTTCTCCTTCCCGTAATCCAATCTTCCAAGCTCCCATTACACAAGTACTCATAGACCAGAGCCAAAAATTCATTGTTTTTAAAGTCAACACTGGAGCATGATGTGATCAACTTAACAAGATTTCTATGCCTTGAGTTCTTCATAGCCTCGCACTCTGCAAAGAAACTCTTTAAAGAACCAGTTCTTAGAGTGTCAAGCACTTTCACTGCAACAGTATTTCCATGACTTAAATGGCCTCTATATACTGTACCAAAGCTCCCAATTCCTATTAAATTTTCTTGGTTGAACGCCTCAGTTGCAAGACGAAGCTCGTCATAAGAGACCATTAGAGCATGAGGCTTTAGCAGTTCAGAAGCTGGTGCTGCTGTTACCTTCCCTTTTCCATTCTTTATGTATAGTAGCAAGCCAATTGTGAGACATAGTATCAACGCTACCACAATGGCTATGATGATGTAAAGTCGGACATTTCTTCTTCCATGGCCATGAGGCACACATAAGGAATGCGAGCAGAGTTTTCTATTGCCTTCTACATGGACAGCAGTGAGATTTTGGAAAATTCCACCACTAGGAATAGCTCCTTCTAGATCATTGTAAGAGAGGTTTAAAAGCTTAAGGGCACGTAGATTTTCAAGCTCAATAGGAATGGATCCTGAGAGTTGGTTGGAAGAGAGGTCCAAAGTTTCCAAGCCTCTCACATCTCCAAGAGTTTTTGGAATGGGACCTGAAAGAAGATTCCGGGACAAAATCAATTTTTCCAAGCTCAGACAATTGCTGAATGAGCTGGGGATGCCATCATACAATTGGTTATTAGAAAAGTCAACGGAGGCAACGCTAGGCAATTTCCCAACTTGAGGTATTGGTCCACTCAAGAAGTTCATAGACAAGTTTAGAACATTGCTCAAAGTAGGGAGATTGAGGATTTCCATAGGTATGCTTCCATTGAGTTTGTTGCTGGATAAATCCATGTAGAGCAGGTTTTGAAAATTGCCAAAACTTGTGGGTATTCTTCCCACAAGTTCATTTCTTGACAAATCAATCTGGTTTAACTTTAGGAGATTACCAAGGGAGTTTAACTTGTGGCTCCTTGTTGACGCCAACCAGACCTCCCAATAAAACATACCCGGAATCTCCTTCCTTCAAGGCCTTTACCACCTGAAGTACAAACAAATAAGGAGACTCCATTTCTTCATCATGAGATGAGACATAAATGGTTTTACTGCAGCAGTCAATCTTCACACAGTACTTGGACAACCAATCCATCCCCAGAATTAAATTCACAGAAGCAAGGTGCAAGACAATAAAGTCGGCAGAATATTCCCTGCCTTCATACTTGAATTTCACATTTTCACAAACATAGTCTTCATTAAAAACTCTTCCCACAGCCGTAACAATACGCATAGGAGTTTTCATTTTTTTCACATGCAGACCAAATGCTTCAGCTACATAATCAGCAATAAAAGAATGCGTGGCACCAGAATCAAACAAAACACTAAGCATTTCATCACGAATAGAAATCATACCTCGCACCAAACTAGCTGACCTCTCAGCCTCTTGCTGAGTCACTGCATATACTCGGGCAACTGGAGGTGGGAGAGGTAGAGATGGTTCCTCAACCAAAATAGGAGCCGGAGTGGCCTGAATAGTAGAAACCTGTCCCCCATTAAAGGGGCAGTCCCTAATAAAATGCCCAGGTTGGCCACATTTGTAACACAGTCTTTGCTCTTTTCTGCAAACCCCTGCATGAACTTTACCACATGTAGCACATAGAGAAGCAGGCTTAATATTTCCAGGCTTAGAATTTCCCGCCTTTTTGAACTTACCATCAGACTGTCTAACCTGCAACCCTTTTCCTTTAGAATTCCCAGAGGTGTTTTTAGGACCAGAATTAGGAGCAGATTGGTCCTTATGCTTCCTTCTGTAATATTCTTGAATATTTTTACACTTTTTAACAAGTGCAGCAAAAGTATCAAATGAGTCACCTGCAAGTTTTTCAGAGATGTTATCATGTAATCCTCTATGAAATTTAAAAATCAAGTCATCTTCTGTAGGTGGAGCTCTCTGGAAATGAGAGTATTTGGCCAGCTTATTGAACTTATTCAAGTATTCATCAATAGACATCTGACCCTGCTTTAGTTCTTCAAATTCACCCTTCTTCCTTATCCGGGCTTCAGCCGGAAAGTATTTCAGCAAGAATTGCCTTTCAAATAAAGGCCAGGTAATAGCATAACCCTGACATTCCAAGGGCAGACGGGTATTTCTCCACCAATCAGCTGCATCATTCTGCAACATATAAGAAGCATACAACAATTTCTGCTGATCATCACATTCCATGACAGTAAAAATGCGATCCAATTCTTCTAACCACTGAATTGCAGCAATAGGATCAATGCCTCCTTTATAATTTGGTGGTGCATGTTTTCGGAAGGCATTTAGCATTCTTTCTCTTTGCTCTCTATTAGTGGCTGGCTGTGCCACACCACCCCTGTGACTAGATTCTTCATTCACATCATTATTTCCTTCACCCTCCACAACAATGGGATTATGAGGAGGAGGAACAGGCTGTTGTGGTTGTGGCTCAGGCTGTGGCTGTTGCAAAGGTTGTGGCTGTGGACCTTGCCCACCCGCCCTCACCTCAACCAAGAGTAATCTCATCATTTCAATATTCGCCATTCTGCTTGCTGCCATCATTTCTTGATTGGCCAACCTATTAGCCTCTAACAAATCTTGATTTGCTTTCATCATCACTTCTAGCTCTCGCTGCCTAGCTGCAGCCATATTTTGTTGCATCTCAGTTAAGGCCATTATCATTGGATCTGGCTGTGAAGTATTTCCCCGCTGGTTTAGTCGGGGTCTAGCCAAATCTGCTAATATTGGATCGGTCGGGTCAATAGGAGGATCAGAAGTCCTTCTTGGGCGAACCATAATTCTGCATATTTCACACAAAGGAATGAGTTAGCTACGCTCACACTCGGTGATCAGACATGCATATCATAGTATTCCAAGAAAAACTCAAGAATATAACAACCCGAACAGTTCATGCAATATTTCACAGGCTCTTCTAGAGAAACTGCTCTGATACCATAAATGTAACATCCCCGTCTCGAGCCGGTTCAATTAACATACATATGATACAAACAGAAACAGCGGAAGACTTAACTTACAAAAATATGAGCTAACTTTTTCTTTTTCTAACTTAATTCTTACTCGGCGTAAACGAAAATCGGGCAGAGTTTCCTCTATAAATCGGACAACTGGGGATTTTCCAATCCCACTCAGAAGCATTTCCTGATAAACAGTTTATACCACATATCAATTCAGAAATACCAGATATCCAAATATAATCAAATACCCATACATGGGCGCATGCATAACATGGCTCCGTGCCACTAAATCTAACAGCATGCCATCAAAACATAAACCTATCTGAATACTACATCATCATATAACGTTCCTGAATACTCAAATGTACATGCATCAAACTGATAGACATGTACAAAACATATACAGGCCATATACAAAATAAAGGATCAATATCATGATCCATCAAATGCGAAAATACTAGAATACATCAAACACTCCAAAAAGGTAGTAGCCTACAGCCACTCAAAATCCGGTCTGTCAACTGCCTCAGCCACGTGTCGTGTCCCTGCCTAGTGAGGACTCACCGGAAATCTGGGCCCCTGAAAATGTGTCCCCAAAGAGGGGTGAGATTACAAATCTCAATAAGCTCCAGGTTTATAGAGAATTCTCCATACCCCTGGCTCACTCCTGCATGAAATTCAGATACAGAGTATACAAATACAACATATAACAGATATCATAACAGAACAGAGCATATATCCATATCATATCAGAGATGTGCGTCGTCATTCCCAAGGGAGGACCCCAAGCGGAAATCAACGCACGTGTTCCCGAGGGAGGACCCCAAAGCGGAACCAGACATATCAGAGGAGTACACCATCAGTCCCGAGGGAGGACCCCAAAGCGGACGTCCGGGTACTATACAATCAATGGCCAGAGATTGTTACAGAAATCATATTACAGAAGTCATATCAGAGCAAAACATATCATGTTATCAAATAACTCTATATGAATGCATCTATACAAAGCATCTAAATCACAGTCATACAGTCCAACCATAGTTCACTAACCATGGTGGAGCACTCAAGCAGGAAAAGACTCCTTAAACATAGAGCTTACCTCTTGAAGCTTTACCAATACGCTTACTTGTGGAACAAGTTACTTTTATCACTTCAAGAGATTTCCGATCCTTCTCAATCCCTAGGCACACCTAGAGAAAATTTACAATGCATCAATAAAATGATGCAATACCATAATTATTTCATAAGCATACATTTTATCGCTTATTTTCCTTTCTTTGCATTTTTGCCAATCCTATGCCAATACACAAGTCTAGACCCCTTTATAACCGTTGGTGTTCTTTAATTTAATCAACTATTCCCTTAGGAATTTTCAACATAAATCATGCTACTTTTCTTCAAAACTCATCACTTTTATACAATTTATTACAACACATTTTATTTAAAATAAAATGTACAAAATATATCCCTAAATACCCTATAGGTCGAACTCTATAAGGAATAGGCAAGGGCTCTTTTCTTTTTAATTACATGTAACTTACACATACAAATGTATGTTTCCATATTGTTCCAACTTAATGTTGGGACATCAAGTCCCTCACCACTCTCCATAGCCGAAACATAGGGAGTCAAGACACAAAGGATTTTTCCCCCTTTGGCCTTCACACTAATTTACCAAATTCCTACTCACTCCAACACATTAGACACTCTAAATATATCAAATAAAATTTTGCACCATGCACCCTATGTGACTCATCATGGCCGAAACCTAGGGAGGGAAGTACCATGGGCTTTTCAATTTTTTTAATTACATGTTGATGCTTACTTTAACATATAACTTCCTAAACAACAACAAACCATTATCAATTTCAATTTCTAAAATCAATTATTCCCTACCCACACATGCTCATAGATTTCATGACTTAATTCATCAAAATAATATCATGGAAGTAGAGGTTTCTTACCTCTAAACACTTGTACAAAGCCTAGAGAGCAATCTCCAAGCCAAACTTCATCAAAACTCACTTTTTCTCCTCCAATGAATAGTAACTCGAAAATGAGAGGAGGAATAACTCTTCACACACTCAACTATAGCTCAAATGGATAGGTGCAATGGATTCGTTGAGTAGTTCCTAATCGATTTCATGTGGTGGGTCATTAGATTTGGTGGAAGATTCAAAGAGAATCAACAAAATCAAAAACAAACCCTAACCCCCCCTTTTTCCTGGTGCAGCTCGGTTTTGGAGTGAGGAGAGGAGAGAGAATTTTATTTGGAAATGAGGCTTAAGTGACTTAAAAAGGTGAGCACATGTGGCCTTTTTTAACAGATGTTTTTCTATCGCGTATTTTAACTTAAATTGACCCGGAACTAACTTAAAACTACGAACATATTTTTATTTTTCTAAAATCATTTACATTAATTTTTTATCTGTTACAAAACAATATTCATAATTCACAGTATGGTTTCTGCACCGTTTTTGACGAAATGCACTGTGAATCACTAATTGTACTTTATTTACTTTTAAAACTTAACACTTATACACTTATCATTTTCTTGGGCCTATATTGACTTGCTTGGCATATATTGGACTTTCTTATTCTTATTTCATCAATTATTTATTTCTGGACTCTACCGGTTGCTTAAACAGCAGTACAAAATACCCGGTAGAAACACTATTCACGAGATTTTCACGGAAAGTGCCAGACTATACAATTTTTCGTTCTGAACTCATATTTGTCATCAGAATTTTCAAATTATGTTCCTAAAATTATTTTGCTCATTTTAAGCTCTACCGGTTAATTCACAAAATTGTAAATTCTCCGGCAGAACGCACTGTTCATAACATAGTCATGATTACAGTCAAAATACTCGAAATCGCTCACTGAATCTAATTATGGCATTTAAATCCTTAAATTAAATCTCTAACTAAGATTTATCAGTTAGGGTCATTATATTCACCCCACCTTTTAAGGATTTTGCCCACAAAATCAAATATCAAATATACATATACCTGACATCAAACTCAGGATATCGCTGGAGAATTTCATTCTCCCGCTCCCAAGTGGCGTCCTCAGGAGTCAATCCTTCCCATTGTACCTTGATCATGGGAATAGTCCTGTTTCTCAACACTTTTTCATCACGTGCTAGAACCTTAAACGGTCCCACAACAAACTTCAAGTCTTTTCTTACTTCGATATTGTCCGGCTGTACAATGTGGGATTCATCCGGCACGTATTTTCGAAGTTGAGTGATGTGAAAAACACTATGCAAATTTGACAGATGTGGAGGTAAGGCAAGCTGATAAGCCACAGGTCCGACCCTTTTCATAATCTGGTAGGGCCCAATGAACCTAGGACTCAACTTCCTCACTCCTAGAGCACGCCCAACACCCGTAGTCGGAGACAAACGGATAAATACATGATCCCCTTCTGAAAATTCAAGGGGTCTATGCTTTGCATCATAATAACTCTTTTGGCGACTCTGTGCTTTCTTCAATCGATCCTTAATCATCATAATTTGATCGGTAGTCTCTTGGACCATATCAGGCCCAAATAACTGCCTCTCTCCAATTTCTGACCAACAAGTAGGCGCCCTGCACCTACGGCCATACAAAGCTTCATACGGAGCCATGCCCAAACTGGCATGATAACTATTATTGTAGGAAAATTCCACTAGAGGAAGATATTTATCCCATGCATTTCCCTGCTCTAAGGCACAAGCCCTCAACATGTCCTCCAGGGTCTGAATAGTCCTCTCAGTCTGACCATCAGTCTGGGGATGATAAGCCGTGCTCAGCCTCAACTGTGTACCGAAGGCCTGTTGCACTGCATCCCAGAGTCTAGAAGTAAATTTAGGGTCCCGATCACTAATGATACTTTCAGGAACACCATGAAGTTTCACAATCTCTCTTACATATATCCGAGCCAACTGCTCTGTGGAGAAACTCGTTTTAACTGGTATGAAATGTGCAGACTTTGTCAATCTGTCAACAACTACCCAGATGGAATCAAAACCAGCCTGAGTTCTCGGTAATGCTACTACAAAATCCATAGAAATACTGACCCATTTCCATTCCGGAATATCCAAGGGCTGCAGTAATCCAGAAGGTCTCTGATGCTCAATCTTAACTTTCTGACATGTCAAACACTTACTCACAAATAGAGCAATGTCTTTCTTCATTCCCGACCACCAGAAATTCCGTTTCAAGTCTTGGTACATCTTGGTAGCACCAGGATGGATAGTGTACTTACCCATGTGACCCTCAGTTAATACCTCATCTACCATCTGACCTTTTGGAACAATGATCCGATCCTTGTAAAACTTAAGACCGAACCTATCAGTGGACACAAAGTCCTGCTCTTTCATAGACTGAATCTCTTCATCAAGCAATTGAGCCTCTTTAATCCGCTCAACTAATGAATTCAGGACTACCGTAGTAGTCAATAAATGTGGACTATCTTCTGTATTCACAGGAATGTGGAGATCCCTGAATTTCTCAATCAAGTTATACTCGGAAATCATCAAATTGGCCATACCAAGCGTCTTTCTGCTTAAAGCATCAGCTACTACATTGGCTTTACCAGGGTGATATTGCAATTCAAAATCATAATCCTTCAGAAATTCCACCCATCGGCGTTGCCTCATGTTTAGCTCCTTCTGATCAAACAGATACTTTAGACTTTTGTGGTCACTGTAGACAATAAAATCGGCCCCGCATAGAAAGTGTCGCCAAATTTTCAATGCGAACACTACGGCTGCCAACTCAAGATCATGTGTCGGATAATTCTCCTCATGCGGTTTCAACTGCCGAGAAGCATAAGCGACCACCTGACGGAACTGCATTAACACACAGCCTAACCCAAACTTAGAAGCATCACAATACACCACAAACTTACTTGTAGGATCCGGCAATATTAATACCGGAGCTGTAGTCAACTTCCTTTTTAACTCTTGAAAGCTCACTTCACATTCTTGGGTCCACACAAATTTATCTCTTCATCCGGTATGATGTGCACCGGAGTAAAATTTCTAGGATTTAAAATTTTCATTTTATTTTAAATATGACCCTTTATATGAATTTTATCAGCAGGCCCAATGAACTGACTGTTCCAAGACAAATTTATCTAAATGTCACGTCAAAAAACAATTTTACCAAACTGACACGAGGGCAAGTTCGTCCAGAGCAGTAGCGAATTTGATATGTTGATGTGTCAACTTCCTAGTGGTGTCAGAGTTCGCTTCTGACACAAGCGACCTCTGCTGCATGCAAGCCACGTTGCCTGGCAGGTGAGGCATTAATTTCAATTGAGGTCGCCTGTGTCAGAAGCGAACTCTGACACCACCAGGAAGTTGACACATCAGCATACCAAGTTCGCTACTGCTCTGGACGAACTTGCCCTCGTGACAGTTTGGTAAAATTGTTTTTTGACGTGACATTTAAGTAAATTTGTCTTGCTATAGCCTATCTAGAACAAATTACATTTATATTCAGAATAGAGAAAATCTTGAGAAGCCAAACTCTTTTTTTTTTTTTTTTTTCATTATCTCAATCTGAATTTCTACCTTAGCATGCACTTCGATGTCAAAGCCGAAAAATGAGTTCGTTGTTGCGTATAATAAATTGTCAACAAGAAATGTTTTTCTTATTTAATAATGCTCTTGGATTAGGGAGCTCAAGATATGGTCCAACTGATTTAGTCAAGAGTTATTTTTCTAACACGTTGAAGAAAAAGCTCACGCAAATGCACTTCTTCAAGAGTCTTTTGTGGTTGGAAGATTTACGCCTAGAATCAGTTTGGTATACGTCTCGATATTGGAGGACAATTCAGGGTTGACACTAACTTTTCCATGGAGTAATGACTTCCATTTTAGTGTTTTATAAAAAAAAAATTAGTCTTGTAATTTTTATGAAATTCAAAATGAATTTATCTTAGTCTTTTTGAGAGAATAATATGGATCTTTTTAAATTTATAATGGACAATGATTTCAATTAAATAGATCCACTTTAAATGTTTTAGAGATCTCGAGTCTATTTTTTTTTTTAAGAAACAAAAATGGGAATCGTGTTTTTTTGTTAGAGACTCAATAAATTTACTCTTAGGCCCTGTTTGGTTCAAGAGATTTTATAATTTTGCTAGTAAAATGAACTTGGCAATCCAGCTTGTCTTCGTTTGGTACACAGGTTTGCAAAGTTGCCCATATATCCCATTTGCATGGCATGTCTCCTTTTGGTCTATGAAAGATGGGCATTTGCACTATTCAAAAAACCAACTTGGACATGGGTTTTTGGTGATAGCCATCTAAATTGAAAAGTGCAAAATTGAAGCTCCCCAAATTACCCTCGTTGTGTGGTGAGCAGCCCCCCCCCCCCCCCCCCGCCACTTGGTTTTTTTGAAGAAAGAAGCTTGTCTTTGTAAAGTGAAGGTTAATTTTGTAAACTCGCACACATTTTCCCATCTATATATTACTTACACCCAAACATAGAGTTACCTAATTTTCCGAATAAATTTTTTTCTCATCAAACAACTTTTTTTTACATTTTTCTATCTATCTCACTTTATCTCACTTTCTTACCATTTCCCTATCAATTACATTTACCTAGTATTCAAAAAATTTCTCCTTAACCAAACGCCCCTTAATTCATCTATCGAATAATGGTGTGTTTGGAAGGAAGTTTAAATTTAAACCACCCAAAACATGCATTTTGGATATCAAACGGGATATTGACGAAGAAAGTATATTGTTTGGTTACATAAACCACGTTTCAAACTTAATTCTTATCCCAAACTTGCTTTTGGTCTAAACCAAGACTGACTTGATTTTCCGTTGACAAATTCAAGGTTCAAGATAAATATATTTAAATAAAGGTTTCGCTTTTTCTAAAGTAAATGTAGATAACTTATCTACATTGAGCTCAAAACGATGTAATTATAATATATATAATTATAATTTATTTCAGGGTTATAATAGTCCTTTTCATTATAATTTTTTAATTTTTTTACCCAAAACGACGTCATTTTGGGAATGAATGTAAATAACTTATCTACATTCACTTTAGAAACATTAAAGCCTTAATATAAATTGTTTAATTTCAAATTCATTTTTAATTAAAATCAATTTTATCTACTACGAATTATTTGGTACAAATTTATTTTATTTTAATTAGTGATCTTGAATTTGAGTCCGAATATGCAATTTTGTTAAAAATTAGTAGGAAAAGTCCTACACCATGTAGACCTTACTTAGTTGAATTAATCGAATAATCAACAAATGGACAAATTAAAAAAAAAATCAATTATATAAATTAATATAATTTGAAATTGTTTATAAATGCTCGTGCAAACGTACAAGTTAAATCTTCATCTTCTCAGAGAAGAGCAATTACTCATTTGAATGGACTTTTTTTTCTTCAAAAATTACTTTTTTTCAAGAAAAAAGTATTTCCTACTTTAAATTCATTTGGATTTCTGCTTTTACAAAAAGCATAAGTAAAAAAGAAGAAAGCTAAACACTACTTTTTTTAGAAGTTAAAAATTTTAACTTCTAAAAAAAAACAGAAGTCAAAAGTCAATTTTTTTTTCAAAAATTAAATATTTTTATAAAATATAAATAACTTTAATTTTTGTAAAAAATACTTCTAAAATAAAAAAGAAATAAAAATTACTTTTTTTTAAAGTCCAAACAAACAGGTTAAGTCAAGGAATAGTAAACTGAAACCACAAATTAAGGTTAATATACTGAGTCTTAAAGCTAAAAGACCGACTTGTTGACAAAAAGCAAAAAACCCAAGTCTATACTTGCGGTGTATTTTATACTAAAATGGGAGATATGATACAGCCTTTGAAAAGGGTCAATATAAAATTTATATATGTTGGAAGCTCTGTAACATCCTTATGACCTTATTTCTTCCTTTATGTAAAATAGATTCTTAAAATGTTTACAAACGTTGTTAAAATCTTTTTGGTAAAGCTTATTATTAATTTTTAGTATAAACCGATTTAATTTGGTTCGAATATTATTGAACCCGTATTGGGCGATTCTTTCACACGAATTTGGTTCGAATATTATACTAGAATTTTTTTTTATTTTAATAGAAACGAAAATGAAGTAATTGAGAAAAAAAAAATGTCTATAAAGTAGAAGGAAAAGTATTTTAGGACGTGGACATGGTTTAGTGATTTTCCCTTTTAAATATGTTCAAACTTCAAAAATTTATTAATTCTAGTTTGTTTTTATAGTTGCATATTACTATCCTTGTTTTATTCTATCAATTGAGCTGATTTTTTGTTTTTTTTTTTGTAAAAAAACTGACATAATATGTGTAGGTTTATGTTTTTTTTCTCTTCTTCTTACATGGCCCACACACTTTTATGTGTATTTAGAAGATAAAATTATCTTTTACAATATGAAAAATATTAAACACTTAAATAAAATCAATAATAATATATTAGAATAAAAGTTTTACTCTTATTATGTTAACTGTCCTGGATCCATTATATATATATATGGAAAAAATGTTTCCGCAGTTAAGGCAGAGAAGTTATCTGCATTTATTTCTAAAACGACGTCGTTTTGGTATTAAAATCTTAAAAAATTATAAATATAAAGATTATTATAACTCTAAAATAAATTAAAATTACAAAAACACCATGATTTCCGTCCCAAAACGACGTCGTATTGGCTTACTGCAGATAACTTATCTGCAGCAACTGCAGAAAAAACGAATCCTATATATATATATATATATATATATATATATATATATATATATATATTTTTTTTTATGTTGCATGAGAATTGAATTGTTGTGACTCAACTAGTGGTGAGCCTCATATTTATTAAAAAGAGAAAAAGAAAAGAAAAGTTTTGCACGCAAATTGAAAGGTCACAACATGAGAATTGAATTCTCATGCAACATAAGAAAATATTTTTCCTATATATATATATATATGCGTTTACATTTCTGCAACTGTTGTACGTGCAACAATTAAATATTTGCCATATATATACTTGAAAGCATTAAATGAAGGGAATCATAACCATACAAAAGATGAAAGCATTAAATGTGAAGAATCATAATCATACACATGTCGCTGATGTATGTAAAGCGGCTACAGAAATGATTTTACTATGTATATATATATATAGGGGAATGTTATATTTACAACCTATTTTCGTTTACAACTTCTTACAACCATATCTTAACCGTTGATTTCTATCAATCAACGGTTAAGATTTTTGCAAATCAAATTTATTAATTAATTATTAATTCACAATAAATGACAACAGTTGATTGGCGAAAATCAACGGTTAAGAAATGGTTATAAGAGTTTGTAAACTATTTGGGTTGTAAATATAACTTATCCTATATATATATATATATGAGTTCTCTTTTTCTGCAGTTACTGCAGATAAGTTATCTGCAGTTACCCTATACGACGTCGGGGTGAAAATCATTGTGTTTTTGTAATTTTAATTTATTTCAGGGTTATAATTGTCTTTATATTTATAATTTTTTAAAATTTCAATATCAAAACGACATCGTTTTGGAAATAAATGCAGATAACTTATCTGCTGCAGAAACATTTTTCCATATATATATATGACATGTTAAATGAAATTTGGTAAACAATTAAAGTATTATTTTATTATAGAGAGATAGAATAATCTCAATTATTTAATTTTATATAAATAATTAAAAAGTTAAGATAATTACCTAAAAAATCATATTTATGTTTTGATCTTAAGGTAATTAAAAATGTTACCATGTCGCGAACTGCCAAATTGGGAATTGGAGTTTGCTTTGACAAATGCCATCCTTTTGCATTTCATTTTGTCTTCCATTTATTCGTTTAAATGTGAAAACGGGAAAATTAGTTCATTGTTGCGTATAATAATTGCCAACATCAGAAATTTATTTTATTTTATTTTTCGTGTTTTGATCTTAAGGTAGTTATCATGTCGCGAACTGCCAAATTGGGAATTGGAATTTGCGTTTGACAAATGCCATCCTTTTGCATTTCATATTGTCTTCCATTTATTCGTTTAAATGTGAAAACTGGAAATTAGTTCATTGTTGCGTATAATAATTGCCAACATCAGAAATTTATTTTATTTTATTTTTCGACTGAGGGAGCACGCAAGAATCATGAACCTCACATTCTCTTCTATTTTCAATTTTGTTTTTGTCCTCATCCCATTTCCATTCGAACACGGTATACGTATTTTTTGGTCAACGACCAAAATATCATGTTATTCACAAAAAAAAATTATCTAAATGTTACGGACAGATTTATTTTTTAAAAAATACTATATTACCTATCTTACTACAACACTTAACAAGTTAATTGTGCATATATGTCAGCAGATTTATGACCACATAAACCCCTACACAGTACAACAAGATTACATGACAGATAGTTTTTGCTTCAACCTGTCACACGACCTAAATGTTAGATTGCTTAGTATGTTACGTGGACAAAATTATTGGACTGCTTAACATCTTATGTGGCCTTCAAACTAAAACTGCTGCAATGATTAACGTTTTTAATGGTCCCCCTCATATAAATCGTTCCCCTCCCCCTTTTTTTCATTCTCTCTCACTGGTCTCCCCTATATATATATATATTCACCGTTTCAGGTTCAAAGTTTCTTATTAATTTACTTCTATGAATATTTTAAAAGTTTCTAATTTTTGTAAGATTTTAGATATTTGAATTAAAAAAATCATGATATTTAATCTCACATTCTCTTATATACTTTCTAATTTTATTTTTTTTCCTCGTCCCTTTTATTCGATTCGAGCATTTTAACTTATACCCACATTATGGGAAAGTTGAGCAGCCATGGTGGCCATGAATTTTTATTTCAACTTCTAAGGAGAAGATCAATGCCAAATCAAGGAACAACAAAATAGCTAGATTGTATATAAATAATGATCACAACAAACCATTGCTTACATTGTTAAGATAGTCAGGGTAATTTTTGCTCTCTTAACCATGTATATGAATAGGCAAGGTATTTATAAATATCGCTAAAATGAAAATTTGTATTTTGATAAATGGACGTTTACAAATTTCAAACTAATATTATTACAAATACTTCTATTTTTTTGGTACATTCTATTCATTATTTCTAATTTCTAATATAGTATATAACTGCATTATTCGCTTATAAAAATAATAAAATTTTGATACAAAATTTTTCTATTTGACGAGATCTTTTTTGGCGGACCGGGACCACCATGGTCCCTCCCAAAAATGGAAAGGGAAAGGGGATTGGGAGGGAAATTATTAAAAAAATAAGAATTTAAAAGTCAAATAATTTACCATAAAAGGTAAAGGACCATTAATAGTTATTGTGCTCGTGGAGCATAATAAAAAATTCGCTATTTGACAATATCGCGAACTGTGAGAACTTAAGTTCGCATGGGCCAATGTCTACCTTGCACTTCATTTTGTTATTGACGATTTTGTATTTCGATGTCAAAGCTGAAAAATGTGCTCATGTTGCCAAAAGTAAATAACAAGTTGAAAATTTTGATCCTGAATATTATTATTGAGTTTTGGACAGGGAAATATTTTTGGTGCTCTTATTGTATTGACTACTCGGTATATTATCTATCAAATATGATAAAATAATATTTTTATACTACATTTACTTTTATGGTTATTTTCACTCATATTTTATTTTTTTTCCTTTATGAAAAAGAAGTAAATATTCCAGTTGTTTCGAAAATGAGCTCCTTTGATAGGTAAATTTGATATGATGATGACGTAGTAAAGTGTCATTGACTAAATCTATATTATTGAATTAACCTTATATTATTAAATTAAACCAGTCATTGACTAACTTGAATACTTGGTAAATAAGCTACTAGTTCAACTAATGAATCCTCCATACACAAACAATTGTTTAAACTCTAAATTGATTAAATCAGAGAAATCAAGCTCAAAAAATAAAATTAGCACAACAAACAGAGAAATCAGTACCCAAAACAAGTTCAGAAAGCCCAGAGATAAAAATCTCAAGCCCAACACTTTTGCATTAAATTAGGTTTACAAAAAAAAAACACACACACACACACAAGCGGTAATCGATCCCCTTTTGTGGTCTCTAGCCCCAAAAACGGCACAACCTTAACCTATTGTTATCGAACTCAACACAGACTTAGAGGTAGAGGCTGAGCAACACTACAGCGCACCACCTTCCACCGTGAACCACCGAGCCACAAGCCGCTCAAAATAAAAATATCTATATCATCAAGTTTAACCCAATTACACTCATGATCAAGGTAAGGTAAAATGTTACAAAATAAATTTTGTATATGAAACATGTAAATGACGTTAGTTTCTTTTAATAATTCAATTTAAGATATGAATAAACTCATTAATTGCATTTTCCGTTAAAAAAATTAAAATATATCTAAATAATTTAATATCTCAACTCAATTAATGTAGATTTTCCGGTTAAACTGTAATCATATTTGGACTCATTTGTTATCCAAAAAAATATATATATATTTGGACTCATTTATTATTATTATTATTATTATTATTATTATTTGGCTTATTAACATATCATTTTTTTATTATAAAAATATATGTTTACCTGCTGGTCCCACCATTTATATCCGTTCCCTTTCATTTTTATTTTTCTTTCCTTTTCATACTTTTCCCTTTGATTCGGTGCGCGCATATCCTTTAGCTGACCAATTGAACAATGTTAACTGATATCTCACAAAATTTAGCTCACGTAATTAAGAGAATTATTTAATTCATCAAAATATAAAAACAGAGAAAAACACTAACACAATACCTTTTGATTTCAGAAATTAGAATTATTTATTCCTTGTATTTAGTTGTGTTCTTATTCAGCGAGACTCAACTCAACTTTAAAGCACAAACTAGTAATATGTATACTATAATTGTACGAATATATTTAAATGTATGTAAAATATAAATTAAAAAATAATATTTGAAATTATACAGTTGACATGTATAATTAATAAAAAATTAAATTTAAAATTTATATGAAGAAAAATTAATGATATATATATATATATATATATATATATATATATATATATATATATATATATATATATATATATATATCATTCTTTAAGGAAAAATATACTAAAATTTTTAGTCATTTGAAAAACCAAAAACTCTAATTAAATATATAAGAATGAAATGTAGGCTTTTTCACCTTTTTGCCCCGTATTAATTAATTAATAATCATTTTGCCCCTGATTCGAAATTATCTACCAATCTGCCCCTCTTTAATCGACTACCTTGCATTTTTAATCGACTAAATGGCCAAAACAGGCAAAAATGGCTGTTGGGAGATTTAGTCGACTAAATCTCCCTATTTAGTCGACTAAATCTCCAACAGACAACAAAGGAAAACAAGTCGGTATGATTTTTTAATCGATTAAGTAGGGAGATTTAGTCGACTAAATCTCCCAACAACCATTTAGTCGATTAAAAATGCAAGGTAGTCGATTAAAGAGGGGCAGATTGATAGATAGTTTCGAATCAGGGACAAAATGGTTATTAATTAATTAATGAGGGGTAAAATGGTCAAATAGCCGTGAAATGTAACTCTCATTAAACATACAAATGTCAAGGTAAAGATAATATATGTTATTAATATTTCTCCAAAGAGAATGAAATTCCAATTAATTAATGCCAACACTAATGTCTATTTTAATATGTCGTTCCCGTCTACGTACGTAATCGTTATGCAAAGCTATGTGATTGGTATAGCAGGATAATAAATAATCATATTGAAGGACCACAACAAATAGCATGTGAAAATGACAATGGAGATATACAAACAATAAAAAAGACAAGACACAACATTAATTAATAATGCAATGACAATATACACTAAAAGAGATACCGAAAGCAAAATAATAATTGGTTTAGTCATGGGCGAATTGAGTCGGGTTAGCAAGTGCTTTCGCCCCTAGGCTCAGATTTTAAAAATTATATTTAAATATCAAATAGTTGAAATTTAAACTTTTAATTTTCACAAAGATTTTATCCCTTTACAAAATTTTTTGAGTCAGCCACTCATTTTAAGATTAATTTAAATTCATATGTCACACACACAAAGAGTAAACTTACACTCTTTTTTTTCTTTTTCTTTTTGGTGTAGTTTGTTTTTATACTATTACACTATTGTGATACACTTGGCTTTGATTAAAAATGAGTGTGGTCCTATTTACCAAAAAAAAATTAAAAATGAGTGTGGTCCTTGTGATTTTTTTTAATAGGCAAGACTATTAATGATCTAATCACGATAAGGAATTTATTTTTTAGCCTAAATTCTTATTTTCATCGTTAAAAAAATACAAACATTGTTATTATCTACTCGCCACGTCATTGAGGATAACTAAAGAACTAAACAATAAGGTATTTTAAATTATAGAAATATTAAATCAACCAAAATTAATAAAATTTCTTAAGTTTAAAGTAATGATACTAAGATTATTTTCCTATTAAAACAAAGGAAAATTATAAATTGAAAATATCTATGATTGGCTTAGTATTTTAAGCCATATTATTCAATTTACATAAATTATAATCCTAGGTTAGTTTTTTTTAAGCTAAATTGGCTTAGTATTTTAAGCCATATTATTCAATTTATATCGATGATCGACTCAGTTGCGATGTTGAGTTAATAAATTATTGATTTAATCAGTAGATCATTAGTTGAATTGTTTGAACAAAATTTATATAATAAATATAAAAATTAAAATAATTATATCACATATATACATGATTTAGTGGTTAAACCTACTTTTCTTGATATTAGGTCACATAGTTTTAATTCATAGAATTAATTTTTTTTTAAATTTCAAAATTTGGTTCAAAATTCCATGGTAATTTAATAGCGGTTAAAGGCAAAAAAATTAATTTATTGTTTTTTTAATAAACATTTACGAAAATGTAGTCGTTTTGAAATTAATTACGAAAATATAGCAGTCAAACACGCCCACATGGGACGTGTTCCAATAAAGACAAACACGCCCATGTGGGGCGTGACCTAAGCGTGAGTCACGCTCACATGGGGCGTGACCAAGTTGGAGAAAGACACGCCCCATCTGGGCGTGACCGAGGAGACAGACACGCCCAATCTGGGCATGACTGAGGAGAGAGACACGCCCCATCTGGGCGTGTTTCACCAGGTGCTGTCACGTGTCACAAAAGTCAATAATTTGACCATAAAACTTTAGAAGTCCATAACTTTTGACTCGGGTATCCGAATTAGGTAATTTTTTTTTGATTCCACATAACTTTTCGAGATCTACGTAATGACACATCATTTGGCATATTTTGTCTCTCAAAAAAAAAATTAAATTTACAATAATACCATAATTATTAAAAATGATACCATAATTATTAAAAATGACACGACTTTGTTACCTTATAATTAATACTAAAAATAATCTAACATTTTTATAATCATGAACAAAAACTTAAAAATCAAAATAAAACGAAAAGCACTCACTTAACTTTTTAATATAAATTATTCGATATTCTGTCACCGATAGATGTTAACCGAATAAAATTATAAATTTCATAAAATTCTTCATTCAAATTTTTAATATATATCTCAATAACATACATAATTAACCTTATCATAACTTACCATAATCATAAGGATCTTTATTATGAATGTTTCTAATCATAACAGTAGTTTTCTGCTTATTAATTTGAGTTTAAACGTTCTTATGATATTATTATTATAAATTCAATTTTTTTTGTGAGACAAAATATGCCAAATAAAGTGTCATTACGTAGATCTCGAAAATTTATGTGGAATCAAATTTTTTTTACCTATTTCGGATACCCGAGTCAAAAGTTATGGACTTCCAAAGTTTTACGGTCAAACTGTTGACTTTTGTGACACGTGGCAGCACCTGGTGAAACACGCCCAGATGGAGCGTGTCTCTCTCCTCGGTCACACCCAGATTGAGCGTGTCTCTCTCCAACCGGTCACGCCCCTATGGAGCGTGTTTCACTGCTATATTTTCGTAATTAATTTCAAAACGACTAATTATTTATAATTTTTTATTAAAAAAATAATAAATTAATTTTTTTTGCGAGCGGTTAAAACCGTTAGACCTGCTGGTCCGATCCGATTAGGCTCTAATAACATTATTTTTTGGGAAAAAAATTTTAAGGTTATAAATTGGGGAGTTCTATGTTACTCTTACTCCCAAGGAAAATTTCTCTCGTTAAGTGATAAGATATGTGAAAGGGAAAAATTAATGTGATAAATTTTTTCTTACATACCTTTTGATAATTGTGCCATCTTTTTTTTTTTAGGTAGTGGAACTCACAAGTTTATTTCTATGTCATGAGATAACTTATCTCCTTTAACATAGTTAAATCATTTGGTTAATACATTATTTTCTATAAATAATTAAATCAATTGAGTAAATAATTAAACCAGTTTGATATTTAATAAAAAGATATATGTATCCTAGATGGGGCTAAGATTGTGCAACTAGGCTCAGAGCTGCATTTGCGGCTTGTTGAGAATTCATTACTGTGTAAACAGTATAGAGCAATAATGCTAATGGTGAATTACTCAATTCGTAAAATTGAATAGATTTAAAACATGTTTTCTTCTTAAAATGTAACAATCTATTATTACATTTTTTTAACTTTTTGATAAAGGAAAATACAATATAACAACAACTAAGCCTAATCACATTATATAAAATTGATTTCATTTTATTTTTTAAAAATGATTACTTTGATCTGGGACGTTTGGTATGAGAGATATATTTTATTTTACCGAGAGAAGAAGACTGTTAGGAATGTGGTAAGAATTTTTTTATTCCGGAAAAGTTACAAAAAAATGTTTGGTTGGCCAAAATTTTGCCAAGAAAGTTGAGTTAATTTTACTAATGTTATGTTTGGTTGATGATAAAATATTGATAGGAATATGAATGAAAATTATCAAAATACCCTTAATTTTTTGAATATGCGAAGTGAATCAAATGTTATTTTTTGAGAATCCAACATCAAGGAAAAAAAATACCAAAGATTAAGTGGGAAAAAAATTAACCTTTGTGTAGTTCAAAAGAAAAATATGGGATAAAAAAATTTGCTGACATTTTATTTACTTTTTGAATATGCGAAGTGAATCAAATGTTATTTTTTGAGAATCCAACATCAAGGAAAAAAAATACCAAAGATTAAGTGGGAAAAAAATTAACCTTTGTGTAGTTCAAAAGAAAAATATGGGATAAAAAAATTTGCTGACATTTTATTTACTTTTTCACTGTTCCATACACCCCCCCCCCCCCCCCAATACTCGTACCAAACACCCGCATCATTGAAGTTTGTAAAAAAAAAATCAAATCTACGCATGAAGCTTTGTTTTATGCAAAAAAGTAGAGTACGGTCAGATAATAAAAAATAACAAGAAAAATCTAGAAAGAAATCATATGATTTCAGCTAGAGAGAGAGAGAGATGCAGAGTGGCATAGTGACCTATATAAAAAGTAGTTCAACACTACCATTTGTCATGCTAAGAACTTCTGTAGTTTAAAATGGATTTTTTCTTGCAATCCTTATTACTAATTTTCATAACCTTGATTGCATCTATCTATGTTTTCCAGCAAAGAAAACCAGGTGGCTCTAAAAACTTGCCTCCAGGTAGTTTTGGGTGGCCTCTAGTGGGTGAAACCTACCAAATTTTGTTCAAAAAGATTGAACATTTCCTTCAAAAGAGGGAAAAAAAGTACTCCTCAGAGATCTTCAAGACAAATTTACTAGGAGAGCCAACAGTTGTTCTTTGTGGTCCTGGTGCAAACAAATTTGTCTCCATGAATGAGCCTAAGCTTATCAAAGTTTGGTACTTGAAAACTCAGCGCAGGTTCTTCAATCTTCCTGATCAGAAACATGCAGCTATGCCAAAACAAGCAGCAGTAGCTGCAGCTCCAGTGAAGATCTTGGGGTTTCTGAAACCTGAAGGACTAGTTAGGTACATGGGGAACAACATTGAGTCCATCATAAACCAACACTTCTTGACACATTGGGAAGGAAAAACAGAACTTAAGGTGTACCCTTTGGTGAAAGCCTTTTCCCTTACACTGGTCTATCAATTCTTCTTAGGCATTGATGAACCCCATCATATACCAAAATTTGCTAGCAAGTTTGACAGCTTGTATTCTGGACTTTATTCTGTTCCTGTCTCTCTCCCAGGCTCTACATATAGTAGGGCACTGAAGGCTGCAGATGCAATTCGGAAAGATATCCAGTTTCTGATCAAAGAGAAGATTGATGCTTTTTCCAAGGGGCAAGTTATGGATGACCTACTAGCACACATAGTTGGTGCAGAGCAGGGTGGAAAATATGTGCCAAAAATTGAAATAAGCAACATCATGATGGGATTGATGAATTCCAGCTACACACCAATAGCAATTACACTGGCTTTCATGATCAAACATATTGGACAGAGGCCTGATATCTACCAAAAAATTGTATCCGGTAATGTAATATAGCAATTATAATATATATATATATATATATATATATATATATATATATATATATATATATATATAGTGTTCGGATCATTTTACACCAGTATAAGTTACACTCTTAATCTTGTTCGTTGATCCTATTTATATCTAATGGTTCTTATTTTTTAGATATTTGAATCGTTAGATACAAACAAATCAATGATCAAAATGTGGTGTAAGATTTTTTATTTTTATACCGGTGTAAGAATATCTTACCCTATATATATATATATATGGGGTAGGTTATATTTACAAACTTTTTTGTTTACAAACTCTTACAAACTACACTATGTTCTTCCCGGAGAACATAGTGTAATTTATAAAAAAAATTCAAAAAAATTTGTAAATAGATCCTTCCCCTATATATATATATATATATAGAAGAGGTTATACTTATAACTCTTTTTTCCTTATAATCTCTTATAGTTACATGTATTATCGTTGGATCAAAATTAAATTAACAGTTACAATATGATATCAAGTGAGAGCTATTGATTTCATTTTGATCCAACAATAATAAAGATGGTTGTAAGAGGTAGTAGTAGAAAAGAAGTTATAAATATAATCTCCTTTAAAAGTAGTGTGTGATAAAAACATTATTTTGGTTTTAAGCCACGAGATTTCACTTTGTGTTTCTGCCTCTCTCTTTTGGGACCCAAAATGCAACTTTATAACCAAATTAGAAATGGCTAACATGCTTCATAACCAAAATATAAGGGCAGTGACAAAATATATATTATATTCTGCTTCCTTTTATTTGAATCAGAACATGCTGATATTACAAAATCAAAAGGATCTGGTACTGCTCTAGATTGGGACAGCATACAGAAATTGAAATACACATGGGCTGTTGCACAGGAGACCATGAGACTCTACCCAACTGCACCAGGAGCATTCAGAGAGGCTGTATCAGATTTAACCTATGAAGGTTTTACTGTTCCAAAGGGATGGAAGGTACCTCGATCTCATGATAGATTATTAGGAAATTTATATACATGTAAATTAGCTTGTAAATTAAATTTGTTACTAACTTTTTGGTCAATTTATACTTTGACAGATTTTTTGGGCAATTAGTGGAACAAACAAGAATCCCAAGTACTTTCATGAACCTGAAAGTTTTGATCCCTCAAGGTTTGAAAGTAATGTTCCTGCTCCATACACTTACATACCCTTTGGAGCTGGACCTAGATCTTGCCCTGGAAAGGACTACACAAGATTTGTGATTATCACTTTCATTCACAATCTTATAACCAAGTTCAAGTGGGAAGTTATGCTTCCTGATGAAAAAGTATCTGGTGCTTTGGTACCTCTCCCAGCAGAGGGAATTCCTATCCGTCTTCATCACTTCTAAGTCTTCATGAGTGCTTATACTGTGAAAATGAAGTGTAAAAATTCTAATAAGAAATCTTCGGGTTCATAGTTTATCTATCAGCATATATAGATTATATAAATATATGTTCATTATAGTCATAATAAAAGTGGTAGTACAATTTCAATATGTAATTGAGGTAATAGAATGAGAATATTATCTTCCTTGTACGTTAATGTATTCTTGTCATTTTCTAGAGGGAGGGGACCAAAAAAAAGATAATGTTAAGTATCTATTAGCACTTAACATGAATACATAGCTCGAAAGGAAGTTAATAAAAAAAAAAATGCAATTAAGTCGTAGTCCATCCGTATAAATCATAATAAAAGAGTAGTTTATATCAATCAACAGTACTATTGGACCATTGGTCCCGACCCTGGTATGTATTTTTGTGGCAACATCTGAATTTAATTGTTATTGAAAGCAGCGTGATTAGTAGTCAACTAATAATCCACATTCGGCAACGATATACTGGACCACAAATTCATAAACCAAAAGCGACAATGTACAACAGTACGTAAGATAACCCTAAAGTCCCCGCCAGACCATAACATGCATTAATGAAAAGGAAGAGAATGCACATCCAGAAGCATAATCAACGAAGAAGTAATAAACAAGAGACAACAGAAGATACAACTCGTGCATTATACACGTCTCTTATTTTCTAGACATTCATGTGGTTGAATTATTCACGATTGCTACATGCTTCTATCTCGATTAATTGGTATGACATGACACTTACGTTACATTTATACAGATTTTATTATTTGATAACTTATCTCACCAAAACTTCTGCATACATGCATGTATTCTGAGGCTACCAGATGATACGAGATGTGAACCTTTTATTAACGTATATGTAACATGCATTTTCCGTTTTTAAAAGGGAGTTCTATTAATATTGGACAATACCTTAGTTTACTTAACCGCCTTAAATTCGTTATTACAATAGGAATGTATTGAGTCCAGTCACGTATAAATTACAATGTATTCTAATTATAAAAGTAATGCTCATTTGCACGGTAAAACATAAAAAGTCATATTCTCACTGTTTCACTATTAAATGTAGAACGTGTGGCCTTGCTGTTTCATTATTCTCTAGAGTAATGTTACACACATACTATTATAATTTGTCAAGATAATCGATAGTTAATTAAGATATGAATCACTTATATTAGCTATTCAAAGGTTAATAATAATATCAACTCATTCTAACCAAAAAATCTTCCAACATAATTGACTATATAGTAATTATTTTTCTCTTTTTTTACTTTTGTACGACCACCAGATTTCGTATTCCTGGAAGTCCATCGGTTGTTCCAACCATAAATTTTTAATTAATATATTCCAATCAGTGTTATAAAAACAAACCTGAAAGAATTGAACCGGTTCAACCAATTGACCTGTAAACCACTGTTTAAAAACGCAGCCTGACTATCGACAAGCCGAGGCTAGGGGTCACGGACTCACGGGTTCAATCGAAGGATCATGAAGTTACTTCGCTGACTCGATTTTATACATTAAAAAAATATAATATATCATATATGAAAAATTCAAAAAATTCAAATCACCAATCATAAAAAATTCAAAATATACTTAACTTAATTCAACTAATTTCATCCATAAATCAATATTACACAAGCTAATTAAAGTATCAAACTATCAAAGTATAAAACACATATTCCAATGAAGTTAATAAAAAGTTATATCATCAAACTTAGGCCCTCCTTGTCCTTCTCACGCACCTACAACAGAATGTGATAGGAGATCTATTACCCAAGAGAGAACGGCGGAGGAGAGGCGACGGTGTTACGAATCAATGATGGCGAGAGAAGAATCAGCACGACGAAGGAGAGGGGGAGAGAAGATCGAAGAGGATAGGAGGAGATAACCGGATCTGGGTCTGGGAGAGAAGATTTGAAGAGAAGAAGAAGAAGAATGATTCATATTTCAGATCTAGTTCTAGATCTTGACAGCAACGAGTTTTTGTTTTTTTTTTTCCACACAAAATGACGTCTTTTGTGTGTAATTTTTTTTTTTTTAAATTGCTCTGACCCGAGAGTCACAAGTTCAACCGGGAGATTTTGGGAGTCAAAGGGGTCAACGTTCATGTAGAGTCTAACTATTGACCCAACCCTTAGAGAGAAAGGGTCAGTGCTCCAGCTAAGTCGACCCCGGAGCAGGGTGGAGTTTTAAGTTTTAAAACACTGCTGTAAACTGGACTCGTAACTGGTTCGGGTTAGGTATTGGACTAGTTATTCATTTGACCCAGTATGAAATCGGTGAATTGATCCTGAATCGGGTTCAATCGGTATTAAACCAGCACCAGTTTTTTTTAAAAATTGATTTTGTAAAATTTTGGACAAAATGCTTGAAAAATATCAATAAAGAGATTCAAACCTAGATCATATAAAATATAATTTATAGCACTTCTCACTAAACCAATTCTAATTATTAGCTAAAATGCTTTTAATTTTATATTTATTATACTAAAATGCTTTTAATTTTATATTTATTAGATTTATTTATTTCATGAAATTAAACTAGTAACTCATTAATTAAACCGGTGACTCATTTATTCAAAATCTCAACCGAATCGATGACGTGATAACTCTAATTCCAATAATGGCAATTTTTGTTTTTTGTTTTTTTCCCCTTCTAATAATAGCAAGAGGTTTAGACTTTTAATTCATATATTGTAGCCTATCCAAATCCTTCAGCACTAGCTGACTTCTGATAGCTTAACATTAGTTTATTTACATCAACACAAGACACACTCTTGGCTTATAATGACGATAAGGAAAGAATCAAAAGATAGAGGAGCCATATCATAGCCTCGCCATTATATTATTGAATCATATTATGTGGTCAATACATGTAACGAATGAACTACCACCACCTAATCACAAACTACACAATACCAAATCACTATGAGTGAAAGTAGTAAAAATAAAAAATAAAAATTTCAGCCCCTCTTTCTAAGATAGGAATAGAAGTGCAGCTGACATGAATGCTGCTGGGGTTTCTTCTAGTCTTGTGCTATGTTAGAATTCTAAATAATTCAGTATACTGCATTTGGAATCCCATAACCATCACGATGAGACTTCTGCCATCTCCATGCAATCTGCAAACTCTCTTGAAGAGTGTGCTTTGCACTCCAATTCAATTCACGTCTAACCTTTGATGGGTCACTATACACCTCAGCATAATCACCAGGACGACGAGGAAGGAAGTCTACTTTGATATCCACACCAGTGGCCTTTTTACAAGCTTCCACAAACTCCTTCACTGAACTACCTGATAAACAGAACCACCATCATGAGAACCTTGAGTCATCTAAGAAATATGCTAAGCTAATTTTACTACCCAAAAAAATTAAAGCATACATTCATAAATAGTATATTTAACCTACCCTTTCCGGTGCCAACATTGTAGATCCCAACTTTACCAGATTGTGCCTTTTCAAGAGCTTTCACATGAGCATCAACAAGGTCAGTTACATCAATATAATCTCGTACGCAAGTTCCATCAGCTGTCTTATAGTCTGTCCCTCTAACCTGCAAAGTAACAAAGAACACATGCAATGAGCACGCTTCTTCCATGTACTGCATGAATTTGACATTATTGAATGAGTTTTCAACATAATCAACTAGACGGCTTTCAAGGAGGTTTCAAATGACTGAATAACATTGAAATAAATAATTATTCCTGACACACGATTTATATGTACTGGAGAATTAAATTGTTTATGCTTCTCTAAACTGAAAACAGAAATACATATAAAACGGACTTAGATGGCCAAGGTCTTTCCAAATTTTGTAAAGGAGCTTATAAAACATAATTTCTTTCTTGGTAGAATTATAAAATAACATTTATCTAACAAGATTATCTATAAAAGAAATGCAATTACAAAAACCTTTAAAGGATAACATGAGCACAAAACAAATTTGGAACGAAGCTTATGACTAAGCCAATATCTTGCATGAATACTAAAGCAGCCATAATTAACCCAACAGCTATAAAGTTTTTCTCTTCAAAGAAAACCTGTACATTATTCCTGATATAAAAAATTTCAGTTAAACCCTAATATTCTAGACCAAAAGCATGGAAAATAGAAGAATTATCAAGAATTTGATAACTACTTAAAATATAGCAGCTTAAATTGGTTGCCTCTTATTGGTTGGTTCTCACGCACTGCATCAAATATACCCTGCCAATCTCCTCCAACAAGAGGGATTTTGTAATCTCATACTTCTGTAACGAATTCCGTTTTAGTCAAAAATAAAAATGAAAATATCAGCATACCTTTAAACCAGGTATAATACCACGAGCTGCATCGAAGCAGGCACCTGATATTCGACCTTGCTCTCGGAGTTCAGGTCTTGGAGCCTCACCCAATCTTCCCTCAGGGTCTGATCCAATCACATTGAAGTACCTGGTAATTTCCCAATGAGAAATTATCAATAATTACCATTTACCAGCATAGCTAATTCTGAAATATCAAGTTCCAGTGATTGTCTATAAAGGAGGAACTTGATATATATACCAACAAAAATGTAATTCGTTTTCCTTTTGGTATATGCCAATAAATCTTTTTCTCATATAAAAGAACATGTCTGGAAGCTCACAAGATTTATTGAAATATCATGTTCCAAACTGTATATCAACAGTTCAAACAGCATGAAGTGGACAATTTTGTTATGCCAGTAAATACAACAAAAATATTATTCATTATCCTTTTGATATATATATACAAATAAATCTTTTTCTCATATAAAGGAACATGTCTGGAATCTCCATAAAATCTTCCCAACAAACCAAATCACAATATTAAAAACAAGGAAAAGAACAGAAAGAGACAGAAATCAAAGAGAAATATGCATTGATTAAATGGATCCATAACACAGCTATGGAAGCCCTCTTGCAAGGTTTCTATATATTTCAGAAATATTAAGAATCACTTATAGCTTAAGCAGCAAAGGGCACATGGAATAAGATAAGTATAAGCTATTTTTTTTTTGATAACAAAGTATAAGCTATTTAAAATGTAGGGAAAATGTAAACGTAAAATACAAACCTCAAAATCATTACTGCCATGTCTGAATTTCTAGAAAAATCAAGGATGATATCTTCTGCCATCTTCTTGGCTTTCCCATATGGATTAATTGGGACCTGATATATTGAACATAGATTTTAATACTAAATTTCCACAAGCATTAAAGCCAATTCAGGATGCAATGAAAAAGCATAAATGCTATCAACCGATCCCCATGATTCAACTACCGTTAGATTGCCCACCTGCTTAGTTTCTTCTGTAATGGGCATCTTCTCAGGCTCCCCATATGTTGCACATGTACTTGAATATATCAATGTCTTGACATCATGTTTAGCCATAGACTCCAATACCAACAAGGTATTTGATGTAATATTGTGATAATACCTGACAAACATGCAAATTAGAAAGAAAATAAATAAAATAAAACTGAAGTAGATGAATCCAACCATTATGTAATTCTCGCAACTACATTTTGATCCAACTCTGGACAGAACCATAATGTATTTCTTAGAGTTGCAAATATGGGTTCACTCTCAAAGTAAAATTCTGAATTTGGTTGAATAGTATACAGTGATTTCCCCGACAGCTTTTGATCCTCTTGATATTTTTAGAGATGTCCCAACTTATCTATCCCTAGTCTGGTATTAATTGCAAACATTATATCAAAAACTACTTTGTGTTTGCCTTTGCGTGACCTTGAACTTTAAATAGAAAATAATATTATACCCAATATATTATCAGAAACACACACATATCTAGCATCACAATTTCTGTGTACCAATGTGTGACTTTATTAACAAAGCCAAGACCATACTAGAAATCTCTGTACCAAATTTCAAATGTTGTTGAAAATGTCAATTTTTATCTAAAAATACAATGTGATTTGTGCTACTTAGACATAGATGGAGAAAATTAGAAACTGAACACAAGTGCTACTTTCCACAACTTCAACTGAGACTAATGTCTGAATAAAATCCAGAAGTACTTACTTAAGAGGATCCGTAGTGCTTTCTCCTACATATGCAACGGCAGCAAAGTGCATCACGGCATCAAATTTATTCTCAAGAAAAATTTTATCAACCTGATAACCAGTCAAGTAAACAATCTTTCTTGGGCTTTACCCACATATGCTTCAATAAAAGTAAAATTGTGACACCAAAATATTTCTTGTACAAAGAATGTAAGGATACAGATTTTGCATCTCCCAAGTCAGCGTATATAAATTGAAGCCTTCCAGCCTCTGGAAATAATTCTTGAAGAACCTTGATGGCACCCAAATTTCCTCGTGACAAATTGTCCTGCCAGAAAGAAAAATTGTTATGCCTGTAGCAACACACTTATCAGTCCATTTGACTATATCAAAGAACCATTCCATTTTATTTATAGACATACTACTACGGTGACACGATAATTATCCTTTAGAAGTCGTAGAGCAGCATGTGAACCAATATAGCCTGCACCCCCTGTTACTAAAACATGAGTAACCCCAGGTTCGTGAAAGGAAAACTGAAAAGGAGAAAAAGAAGAATTAGCTAGATAAATAAAAGAGAAAAAGTACTGTAGATTTGAATACATAAATAACCAGAAAATTGGATTCAGCGAGAGAAGAAAATTACGGTTGAAATAAAATCTCACATGAATATATATAGTGGGGGATGATCAACTTACACAAGCATAAGTCATAAATCTATTATTAGTTATTGATCGCACCTGCATCTAAAGGCTCAAATTTATTAGTCCCGTGAGCTATTAGATGCAAGTGAAATCAACCACTAATAATATTAGATATACACTTGTGTAAGTTCATCCTCTCCTTATATATATATATATATATATATATATATATATATATATATATATAGAGAGAGAGAGAGAGAGAGAGAAGGGGGGGGGTCATTTTAAACCTATATAAGAGTAAAATAAAAAGTCTTATACCAAATTCTAAGTGTTGATCTACTTGCATTTAATGGTTTAAATTTATTTGTCAAGTGGATTATTGGATTCAAGTGGGATCAATGGCTAAAATTGAGATTGCAGCTTACATTAGTATAAAATGATCCTACCTCTATGTGTGTGTGTGTACACCCTCTATCTTTCCTTTCACTATTTTCTTTCTATCTTTGTCGTATCTCTCTAAATGCCAATTAAACATACCCAAGCATTCATTCTTTAGCAGGATAAACGGTAAAAATAGTCCATCATCTATATCAGAGATCTACAATTTTAAGGTATCTTTCAAAAGGTAAAAATTAAAAAGCCAAAGAAAGTAAACAGGACTTGTATATCTGTTCTGTTGTAGGAACAGTTGTTATAAGAACTACTCAAGAAGCATTATCTTCATACATTTCAATATTATCCATACACAAGTAGAAAGATGGAAACTTAACTACATTTGATAAGTTCAGTTAACTCAACAAGAATACATTAGTGTTAGTGTGTGACTCCCCCCCCCCCCCCCCCTCTCTCTCCCCAGCAAAATAAGATTGCACCAAAACTATCCATACATAAATCACATTGAACAACAACCACAACAATCAAGCCTCATTCCACTAGGCCTCATTATGCAGTAGATATCTCAAATCTCAATGGCCTAATAAATGTCTCTTCTATGATCCTACACAATCAAATAAAATGTCACAGATCATTGCTGTTAAAAAAAATAAAGATTGTATTTACATGTGTAACATGGTTTATACCTATGTCTTCAAAGTCAAATTTAGATTGTTATGTACAAATGTATTATAACACCAAATACAATAAACACTATAAGGGGTCAACTTGTATACTACCTCCAAAAAATGCAGTACCATACTCCCTTTTTTGAAATTATAATTGAGTAACAAAAGCTAGAGACTAAGTACTAAATGTCTGTCATTTCAAAAAGATAGTATGATACTCCTTTTTTGGGAGGGAGTACCAAAGTGAATCCCAAAATATAATCTACAGATACAACAAACATAACAGCTGCACATACGTATATAGGTTGAACATGGTAATGGTGTATAGGCATTTTAATGGTATCAATGGCTATAGGGATTACCGGACTAGGGGGATTCAAAGATGGAGATCGCTTGATCATGATGATGCATAGTGCCGTTAATGCAGCAGCAAGAAAAACTTTTCCAACAAAATTGCCCTTCCTTTTTGGATCCACATAATCCATGCCTAAAAGACAGAAAAACACAAACAAGAGAAACTACATTTTCAAACACCACTTATATGACATATATATATAAACACACATGAAATAAATAACAGAACTTTGACAATTATGAATTTACAAACACCTTATTTTGTCATATAACTGCGTCCAGACTATCCAAAAGTGATAAAAAAGGTAAAAATTTCCCATCCAATTTTCAAATTGGTTAATCCTTTAAGTAACCAAGATTAATTCAAGGAAAAGAAGAAGAAGAAGAAGAAAGAGAGAGTTGGTCATACCAACATTCAAGCTAAAATTTGAAGGACAGAATCTTACCTCCCATTGAATTAGGTCTGGTTGCCCTTGGCTGACTTCTGGACCTGACAAAATTTAGCATTGGCAGAATCCCTATTATTTAGAGTGGTGAATAAGGTTTTACTCCTTAATTTCAATGATCAAATGTTGCTCCGCTCCCCAGACAGATCTTGAGAGACAAGCTGCAGAAGTAAGAACCAGACCACGTAAGATGTTTTCTTTTCTAGAATGGAAAAAGAACAAAAAAAAATATGGTTGATCCCCGAATCCACAGAAAAGGAAAAAGGATTGACAGTGAATCAAAAGAACCAAAAGGAGGGGAGCAAATTAAACTAAAGAAAGAACATATAATTCAAATGACCATAAAACTTTTGGAAATGAAAAAGAACCCCTGCAATTCCCAAACAAAAATGGAAATCATAGAGCTGCTGGATGAAATAGAGGGTATCCAGAATTCTGAGATACGCAGCAACCAGCAGAAGAAGAAACCACTAAATGATTGTAAGAAAAAAAAAAAAAACACACAATCGCTATTAAAGTCAGGCTCTGCACAATTCACAAAACTAATAAACGATATGCAAATCAATTGTTTGTGAAAGCATTAAAGACAAAGGAAACAGGGGAAAAAAGAACACCCGTCCGCAGAGGACCACATCCAATTTAAGCTACAACAACGAATGAGAAAAAAGCTTCAAAAATTCACAGAACACCCCAATAGGCAATAGCAGGAAGGAACAGAACAAATCCAGAAGACTCCACAGTTTCAAGATCCAGCACATAATAAAATTAAACAAAAACCCATCATTAACTGTTTAAGTACGATCAAACTTCCAACACACACAATCCCGCGATATTTTCAGAAAACAAAAATTAATTGGAAGCTCAGATAACGCTAAAAAAATGGTTGAGCAGCACCGACCGAAAACCCAAAACCGTCACAACAGTTATTTCGAAGGAAAAGCAACGAAAACAGAAAAAACATCAGCTTTCACAGTTACCCACAATACCATAAGATCTTAAAAGGATTACCCAAAAAAAATTGAATACAAGGGGTTCTGAAAATTAATAAAAACAAAAAATAATAATAAAATGATAATAGGAAAATGTGTACCAGAAGGAGATGGTGAAGAGAAACTGAGAGAAAATGGAAAGAGAATGCGAGAAAACGCAAACGAATATGTAAGGTGGAAGGGGTCCAGAATTGTGGGGTGCTGTTGAAATTTGATGTAGAGAGAGAAAGAAGTGAGAGGGAGGGAGAGAGAGAGATAGAAGCGGAGAGTTCTGTGCGTGAAGTCCATGTTGTCAAAGTGTTAGAGGCGGAGAGACCGGACCGTGGATGAAACAAACAACATCGTAAAATTTCATTTTTCATTTTTTTTTTCTTTTTTAATTAATTTTATTTTTTTAATAAATAAATAATAAAAATATGGTCGGGAGGTGAAACTTGAAAATGAAACACCTTTATGAATGTCCAATCATGTGCTACCATTTGTTGTGTCCTTTGCGCGGCGACTGCGGGACTTGATCTTTGTGAAATTACATTACAATCTGCATGCCATTATGCGAGGTTGCGTCCTGCCACTTTGGGACCTACGTGTTTTTGCTAAATTCAACTTTTTATGTGGACCTATTTATTTGAATTGCGTCTTTGTTCCATTTCAAAATAATTAATCATGATGTTTATGCTTATTCTTTGCATAACTGCACTCTGTTTCCGATTATGATGTAGTATTTTTTTTCCACATATATAAATAAGGTGATTTTATCAGTATTTTGAAATTTTTCTATTTCGTATAAATATGGATTAATATTTTGTATTTACATCACGTCATATCTCATCAAATTAATACCAAATTCATCTAATAAGGTGCCTAGATCTTGACTTTAAAATCTTAATTTTGGATGTATCCCGAATAAGATTGTCTTTCATAAGAAAATACTTGTGGTTTATAAAAAAAAGTATCATATATATTGTAACGTATCGGAGTTTAGATGTTTTTATTTATTGAGGAAAATATATAATGCTCTCTTACCACGGGAAAATTGATGAAAATGCAGCCAAACAAACAACATTAATGTTTTGTCTGCTCTTGCGTTCACATGTTTTGTCATGTTCGTATTAGAAGACAATATGGTGAGTCTTGAGTTAGTTTTGAAGTGGATTCGGTGAGTTTTTTTTTGGTGAAAAAGGTGTTTCTTTTTTTGCTTATGTAATATTGGGTTAGGAATGGTAGCTGTATACGAAGCCCTCTTCAAGTTTGCATTTCCAATATTTCTTCACGTGAATTTCCTTAGCATCACAGTTAACTATCACTTGTTGTTCGATAAGGTTATATTATTTGTTTTATATATCTCTAATATGTCCTCTCACACGAGAATTCATTGGGTTTAAAAGGTAGATAATGCATAGGCTCATCTACCTATGTTAAGAAATTCCACAAGAGAAAGTAAGGGCGGTGAGGATCGAACTCCTGACCACTTGATCACGGAGACTCTGATATTATGTAAAGAACCAAAGGCATATGGGTTCAAAGGGTATAAAGGTTGATGAAAGAACAAAATAGAGTGAGGTACGTAGTTATGAAAAACCGAAAAGGGCATGCGATTAAGGAAATAGCATGCAGTGAGAATAACATCATCCCCGAATTTGTAGGAGACATTGCCATCAATTAATAATGCACAAGTAGTCTCAATAAGGTGACAATTCTCGCGTTCGGCTACACCATTTTGCTGGGGTGTACGAGGACAAGATTTTTGATGAATAATGCCACTAGATGGAAAGAATTGTTGAAGTTGATGAGAAAAATACTCACAAACATTATCACTACAAAAAGTACGAATAGGAAAGTCATATGCATTCAGCATATAAGGAAATCTAAGCCAAAAAGATAAAGAATGTTGCTTAAATCTTAAGCAAAAAGGGCAATAATCAATGTTGATCTGTCAAAATCTTAATCAGAGATTGCATACTGATTTTATGTTGATTTCGTAGGAAAAACAGACACACTGGAGCTAAAAAGGAAAAAGCTAAACTGAAGGCTCACGCTCATAGCGTGGGTATGACGCTCAAAGCATGAAAGGAGCTTTTCAGCCAGAGGCATCCACGCTACTAGTGTGGGATTCACGCTAGTGGCGCCAGAAATCCAATTAGGGCAGAAGCTACCACGCTACTAGCGTGGGATTGACGCTAGTAGCGCCAGACCCTCAAACAGTTCACGCTTGCAGCGTGGCAACCACGCTAGTCAAAAACTTGTTGCGTAAAATCGGCAAGTGCACCGATCGTACCAAGTAATAAAAGTGAGTAAGAATATCGTCCCACGAGGATTGAAGCACCAAATTTAATTTAACTATTCTTTTCTTATTGGATTAACAAAAAGAGGTTTTTGAAATAATTGTGTTGTGACAATTGTGAACTATTCAATATTTCGTGAACAATTCAAAAAGAAGTTTGAAAACTTAAAGTAAAAGGTTGAGATTGAGAAAAATATATAAAAAGATATTGCAGTAAAGGACTCCAACACCTTTCCGATCCCCACCTTGTAATATTGATTAATGTTTATATTTAATTACCCAATTGATCAAACAATTCACCATCTAATAATTAATTAGTTAAGCCCTAATCCCTTAGTGATCTTAACTTTATTAACCCTATTAGAATCCTAATCCCTTAGAAATCCTTTTTCAAGTTAATCCTTTTACCCAGTGAATTTTCCACGTTTGCAGTTCATGTAGCCTATCCCTAGTGCATACATTAACTGTTATTTTACCCTTTTCAGGAACTAGAATCTCAATATTCCTATTGAAAACCCTAACCCTCGCAATCCTAATAGAGTGATCAATTCTAAAAGAATTAAAAGATGAAGAACAGGATAAAATAAATGTAATTTGAAATAATTAAATATAAATTTAACCAAACTACAAGGGGTTGACATCAAGGGTTGTAACCATTACCACAATAATAAAAACTAGCAAGACATATTAATGTCTGACAATTCAAAATATTCAAAAGAATTCATAAATAAATAAAAACCAGAAAATTGGAGAAGAAGCTTGCTCTACGTTCTGCCTCCGTCAATCTCTGTGCAAAAGTTATTTTTCTCTTGAGGTCTGAGTCTCTATTTATAGAGTCTTTGACCTGGTGTAGAATCTTGATTGAATCCTTGTCGTAATCTCAGTGTGATTTGTCTCTGATTTAAAACAGATTTAATGCTGATTGACGCACCTCCCACGCCACTAGCGTGGGAGGTTTTCTTCAAAATCCTGGAGCACCACGCAACTAGCGTGGTTGCCACGCTGCAAGCGTGGACTGTTTGAGGGTCTGGCGCTACTAGCGTCAATCCCACGCTAGTAGCGTGGTAGCTTCTGCCCGAATTGGATTTCTGGCGCCACTAGCGTGAATCCCACGCTAGTAGCGTGGATGCCTTTAGCTGAAAAGCTCTTTTCATGCTTTGAGCGTCATACCCACGCTGTGAGCGTGGGCCTTCAGTTTAGCTTTTTCCTTTTTAGCTCCAGTTTGTGTGTTTTTCCTACGAAATCAACATAAAATCAGTATGCAATCTCTGATTAAGATTTTGACAGATCAACAGCGATTATTGCCTTTTTTGCTTAAGATTTAATCAACATTCTTTATCTTTTTGGCTTAGATTTCCTTATATGCTGAATGCATATCAGAAAGTAAGTTAAAAAGAGAATCTGAAACATAGAGAACATTATCCAGATATAAATTGGGGAAGAGAAGAACTATGACGAACCCATAGGATTGGACCAAAGATCCATTGGCTATGGTAATATTAGGAAAGGAACCAGTGGTACAAAGAGAGGTAAATAAGGACTTATTATAAGAAATGTGATCAGAAGCCCCAGAATCAAGAGTGCAAGGGCCTAGAGATTGTAATTGAAAGATCCCACCAAAAGGATTACCCATTAGAGCAATGGAGGCAATAGTACTAGATGATTGTTTCTCATAACACTAATTCATGAATTCATTAAGAAGAGCTACAGGAGGTTGTGCTGCAGAAGGTAACCCTGGATCAACAACACTAGATTGAGCCTGAGCAACATGAGCACTCCGAGGAGGCTGAGGTGACTTGCCATGAAGCTTCCAACAATAGTCAACAGTATGATTGGTCTAATGACAATGAGTGCAGAGTAGCCAACCCTTAGAGGGTTTAAGTCCACGACTAGAGCCCTAAGCAGCAAAGGCAGAAGAGTCAGAGGTGTCAATCGGATAGACATGGTGCATAAGAGATGTTGTTGATGCAGAGGGTTTAGGTGGAATCCTAAGCAAAGTAGACATCATAGAATATAGTGTAAGAACATTAGTAGATCCCAAAATCTGATCCTGATTGGCAGACAAATGGGAAGGTAAACCATATATAATCAATAACATAAAAAGAATACTATGTTGCTTCCACTCTTTATCAATATCACTAGTAGGGGGCAAAAGTTCATTGAGATCATGAAGCAAACTCTGAGCTTTTCCCAAGTACTCACACATAGGATAATCAAAATCACGAGGGGCAAAGATAGATATCAATTACTGACACACACCTCAGAGTCGTTGCGTGTCATTTGTGTACAAAGCCTTTGCCTGACTCCAAACAGTCTCACAAGTATCTGCATGTCGAAAAATCTGCTTAATAGAATGATGAAGAGTGGATTTGATGAGTGCACAACTAAGCATTAATCATCTTCCATCGTGTGCGCTCATCAGACGCAATAGATTCAGCCTTAGTAGTGATATGAGAAATATAATTATGCCCATCCAACCAAAGTTGGAGATCTGACGACTATGAATCATAGTTCGACCCATCCAATTTATGCACACTCAGTGGAGCAAGGATATAATTGATAAAAACAGTAGACTCTGACTTAGAGCCAGTCGAAGTCCTGGAAACAAAAGAGGTAGGAGAATCCATAATTATCCAAATAAAAAGAGAACAAAAAACCAGAAACGTCAGATCACAAAACTGACCGGAAGGAGTGAGATTTGTGTGTCGCCAAAAAAATGTCGAAACACCAAAACAAGACCAAGTCCAAAATCATCTCGGAGAGAGGAGAAGAACGCAACCGATCACCGCCGGAAAAGCTCCTCTAAGCACTGCCATGTGCCGGTTGATTGAAAGGAGGCACATTTCTTCCACACACATGTGAGGGTGGGTGCATGATGGGATCAAGAAGAAACTTGGACGGACAGGATCACGCGAAAGGGACGATCACAACGATGTATTGGTCGCCTGGAAATGTCATCAAAAAAGCATAGTCCATGGCGGAGGAACGACGGTCAACGACAGTTTCGATGGACGTTCGCGAAGAGAAGCAAAGACGATCTAAGAAAGAGAGAGATTTCCAAAAACTAACAAGAAGACAATATTCGGAAAAAAAAAATTAAAAATCCAAAGAAAAGTGGCTTCACAGGAAAAGGAAAGAAAAATGGATCAATGTTCCTCTCAGTAGGCTCTAGATACCATGTAAAGAATTAATTCTATCAAAAAGCTTAAGCTATTAGGTGATGTTATATTAATGATTTTATAAATTTCTAACAGGTTTATTGCTTTAATTTCATAAGTAAAGAAGCCAATGATCAAATTTCCAAGCTTTGTAATGAGTTGTTGTTTTATCTTATCTCATAAACTGTTACCAATTAGATGAGACTTATTCTACTTCATATTTACTGAGAATGCTCCAGTTGTTCATCAAACTTTCTATAATTACATAAGAAAGGTACATGAATGTCAAAGGCCATGATCATTTGGAAGAATCCATGGCTTTTTCTAGAGGAATGTTCCTTCAATTTAAAGATTTTGTTTATACTTGGTTTATCATATCATGGGTTTTGTATGATTAGTCTCTTTTTCATTGCTAATTAATGATGTTCTCAAATAAATTCTCTTCTATGTTGCAAGTACCTCAACAAGGTGAACCCCGTTCATTTTTATCTCCAAAAACTAAAAAAATTTATGCAATGATACGTTGTTAATGTGTGCTGACAACTAAATATTCTCTGCAGGTTTGATCATTTACTTGCATTCATAATAAACATTGTGTGTTGACTATTTTTTGTTAAAAACTAAATTTCAAAACGTGAGAAATTAGTTAATTACCTAATAGAGAATCCCTCCCAACTATGTTTTTATACACATATATTTTTGAGTTGAAAAAAATATTTAAAGAACTCAAATTCCTTAGAAGTGAATATACGGGAGTATCTAAGTATCCCATTATTTCAAATTTTTCTTTTCAAAATATCCTTGTGAAATTATATACTAAATTGCTCCCTTTTAAATTTTTTGAGATTAGTGTCGTGAGTGAAGCCAGAGAAACTTGGTTATCGGTCGTGCCTATGGTAGTTAAAATCTCAGTTTATCACTATATTTTTATAATTTTTTTTTCATCAAAATATTTTTATCAATATTCCAAGCACTTTTACATTTTTACAAATTTTTTTTTACTTTACGTTTTATGATTTTACGTAAAAATTTACTAGGTTCTATCATGTTGTGAAATCCTTACCATATATTCTAAAATTTCTTATTTCTCTTATCATTATCTTCTAATTTTATATAAATTACATTTAATTATTATTATTTAATTAAATTAAAGTTTCAAATTAAATTAATTTAAATAATAATTAAAAATATAAATAATTCTCAACTATATCAGTCTCACTGCCAAGTAAGATTCACCAAGTATTGCCACATTTATCGATTGAAAAGAGGTAGTTTGGCATATAATTTCTACTGAGGAGTATATTAACATAAAATTTGTAAAAGTGGACACTATTAGAAAAATTCTAATTATCGATGGAATTTATCAATGGAAAATATTCTACTGCAAATGGTGATAGAATTTTTGACGGAAATCAAATTCCGTAAAAAATAGAGACGAAATATATTTCTGTCAAAAATAGAGACAGAATTTATTGACGGAAAACATCCCGTTGAAAAAAGTGATGGAAATTTTCAACGGAAAATCAATTTTGTAGAAATTTTCGACGGAAAATCATTTTCGTAAAAATTTGCAATGGAATATTTTTCGTCGAAATTTGCAATGGAATATTTTTTGTCGAAATTTGCAATGGTTTTTTTCCGTTGAAATTTGCAACGAAATTTTAAATTCCATTGCAAATATCGACGCAAAAAATTTTGTCGCAGAATTTCGAAAAAAAACTCAATCAATGTGAAGCCTCGTTAGATTGAATAATTTAAAATTTGCAACTGAATTAAATTCTGTTGCAAATTTCAATAGAAAAAAATTTCGTTGAAAATTTCGAATAAAAACACAATCAACGTGAAACATATTAGCCAATAGGAACTCTTGAATAATTTAAAATATTCAACGAAATTAAATTTCGTTGAAAATTTCAAAGGAAAAAAATTTCGTTGAAAATTTCGAATAAAACACAATTCGCGTGAAACTTCATTAGCCGATGGAAACACTTGAATAATTTAAAATTTGCGATGAAATTTTTTTCCATTGAAAATTTTGAAATAAAACCTTTATATATCAATCCATTTTATTAATCCCCAACGTTTTTCACAGTTCTAAATAGCTAATGGGGAAGCAAAACGCAGCAGAGAAGCAAATGCAAAGGGGAAGAAATCCATGGTGGCAAAGAAGCCACAACTGGTGGAGAAGAAGTCGAAGGTTGGCAAGAAGCTACCGAAGGAGGGTTGTGCTCCGCCAGCGAAAAGAAGAAAAGGAGAAGCAAGAAGATGATAGAGCGATGCTTTGATAAGAAAGTTTCTGTAATTTTTTTTCAAGTTTTCTTTTTTGTTATGATGATAAAGCCATAGTTTTGGGTTTGTATTGAGAAAAGGAAAAACAAGAAGATAAGGCCATAGTTTTTTTTTCAAGTTGCAGTTGTAGAAATTGGGTCTGGTCAATCCTTTTGTTGGTATGAAAATGATTTAGATTGGTGACGATGCACTTATGTTGTTTTAGTTCTTATGTTCTTTTTGATTTTGTCCGTCTGTTTTGTGAAGAAGAAGATGAACAGGTAGAAATGCTAGACCAATACGAAATGTGCTCTCTTTTTTTGTAAGAATTTCCAATGAAAAATTTTTCCATTGGTATTTTCAACAGAAAAATTTTTGTTCGTATTTTTAACGAAAAATATTTTCATTGGTATTTTTTACAGAATTCTAGTTAAATTCTGTTGCAAACTGTGATGGAACTTTTGGACAAATATAATTTTTGTCGAAATTCTCGACATAATTTATTAAATAAGTATTATATTATGGCTTTATTTGTCAAAGGAAAAGTAAGGCTTTTGACGGAAAAAAATTCTTTGAAATTTTCAATGAAAATTTTTTCCGTTGCAAATTTCGACGGAAAAAAAATTTCGCTAGCTTTCGACAAAGAATTTTTAGATTAAAAGTTTTTGTTGAAAATTCTATTCAAAAATGTATTTTCAACGGAATTTTCATCATTTGCAACAGAATAAAAATATGAATTTTTCTAGTAGGGAGAGTATTTTAATAGTTGAGACTTGAGACTAAATATAAGTCTTATAAAGTATATTATCTATTTTGGTATTTAATAGTCTAAGAAAACTACCATTATTAGTTATATATCACAAGATATAAAGATAAATGTAAACAATGTGTAATCATAAATACATTTTACTTCTCGTTTAAAACTTAATTGCTATTATTTTTTTTTTTTTAAAAATATTTTTTTGAATTGACATGCATGTAAAGTCTATTTAGATGTTATTTTGTCAACAGTTTATTTTATAGATATAAATAATTTTTTTATTTCTTTATCAATTTATTAATTTTTCAATTAATTTGGTTCAAGTAGACAACAAAACTCTCACTATTCAGAAATCAAACTTGAAACTACTGATTAAGTTAAAATAATCTTATATCAATTGATCCACATTCTAAGTGATTTGTATAGATATTTTTCAACTACAATTGACTAAAAAAATTATATTAGAATAACTACTAAAAATAAATAAAAAATAGCAAGTACAACCTCCCCTTATAATTTGTATGATTATATATTTATATTCATAAGCTAAACACGCCTACCACAGTTTAATCTTATTTTAGATGCAATTTGATGAAAACATCATTATTAAAAAAGAAGAAGAAGAAGAAGCAGCTAGACTTGCTAAACCATGGGCTACTTTGCTCCATTCCCACAAATATTATTTATAGAAAAATATTTGAAGAACGAAGTAGAATTTTACAATCAAAGATGACAGTACTGTGAGAAGGGAGACCAGAGTGGAATCCAAGATTATTGAGATTTTTTCTAACATTATTATTTGAGAGAGATTATGAGAAATGTCGACTTTATATTACAGCTATAGATATATATTAATATAAAGTAATAAAAATTAACAGATAAATAATAATAATAATATATTTATTATTATTATATTAATTGCAGAAAAATCATCTTTCTCTAATAAAAAAGAGAGTTATTTCTTAAAAAATGTAGATTAGGGCCTGAATTCTGTTTTTAAAAATAATTTTTTAATTTTGGGAATAAAAAAAATCTGTTTGATAATGTCTGTTTTATAAAAGTAGTTCTAAAAATTATAACAATTTTTTAGTTCTAAAAACACATATTTCATTGATTACTCTATAACAAAAAAGAAAAAAAAAAAACCAAAACACATTCAAATAGGAATTTTCAAACATCCCACTCCCACGGGCATAAAACAAACCACGTTTAGTCCCCTTTTTTATTTTACATTTATTTCGGGAAAACCAAATTTACCACACCCGCGTATGATTTGAAATTCCGATGCATAATACATGAGCTATAATTTACGTAATTTTTTATTCAACAAAAATAATGCAGAACAGAGCAAATACAGAGCTTCTGGCAAGTGTTTGTGCGTTAGTTATTTAAAAAACGAGGATGTGAATATTTGTGTTTGTCTATGGTGCCCACTCCCTATATTGTTTTATGCATTCTTTCATGTAATGTGAAAAATCATAATAATTATATATAAAAAAAAATCACAATAATTGATTTACATATCAACTATTATAATTTTAATAATAAAATTTTGAAATATAAAATAGGAAATAATCATCTTAATTACTGATAATTTGTTTATTAATATATGACCTAGACTTTATGAGAGATCATCCCTATCCCTTATACTTTTTATTTTCTATTTTTGTCGGTTACAAACGCAAAGTACCTCCCTCCTGCTTAAAGCTTACATTTAAAAAGTCAAACAAGAAAATTTGACACTGCCACATGAAGTTTGACACCTCATTCTCAATCATTGTGAAGCACATGAACTTTATGGTTTCACGAGCCAACTAAAATGAAGTAGTCGAGCATATAGTATTTCGATTATTCCTAATTTTTTTGGAAATATAAGTATGAAACTTTTTATGAGCGAAGACCTATTATAATTCGAGCAAATTAGTGTCTTAAAAACGAGTGAAAACCAACATAACCATCCAAAAATGATGAATTACTAGCTTTTAGAGGTTATTTCTCTTCAAAACTAAAACTCGAGCTTAAGTGGGGTCAAACATTGACTAAGTTATCAATATCATGGCCGCGCCTATACATGTTGATTTCAATTATCACGAGAAAAATTTAAAAGGAGCGCCACCTAGTGTGTTTTGATTATCAAATTAGGTAGATTTTGAATTTTTAATGTCCATTTGCAAGGCTTTCCACCAAACATGATGTGGACTTGAAAAGCACGAAGAAGCCAATTAAGAGAACAGCGTGTACCAAGAGTGTTGTTTGGCCTATTTCATTGTACCCTGCGATGGCGTTCAAATTCGAAAAAGACAACTCAATGTGCCACATGCATATTTTTATTTTGCTTTCGAAGTACTTCAGTTCAATCTCAATTTACCCTTTGACAAATTCAATTATTTTGCGGAGAAAGCAATAAAGGGAAACTAATTGCTGGGATATTAAAGTGTGTTAAATCTCACGTTACTTAGTAACAAGTTAAGTCAAGTGTACATAATGCCTTAACATTTTGGGTTATGATATGGTGTAAGATTCACTTGGTGTGGTTGGTCTAATTCAGTCAATTGGTGGTAATCTCTCGCCACATGCTCCTCCTGGACCCGCGATCTACATGCCTAATAGTAACAAGTGGATTCGATACCATGTCTCAACCTAAGGCCTTAATGTCTCAACCCAAAATCTTAGCATTGGGTTGAGTCGGGTTGGGCTTAGACTAGTCAGATGTTTGGCAAGGAACCGGGTTGAGTACTTTGATCTTGGGTACTTGGGTTATTCAATTGGGATGAGTCCCACATTTGTTGAAATGAGCTAAGTGAAGTAGATATAAGTGGATAGATCAATGAACCCAACACCTTAAGGTCTTGGGTTGAGATATGGTGTAGGACCCACTTGTTACAGTTGGTGTAGCTTAGCTCATTGGTTGTGGTCCCCCGCTACGGGCTCCTCATGAACCCGCCTGACAGTGGGTATCGGAGTCAGGTTGGGCTCGAACTAGCCATGTGTTTGGGTAAAGGGTGGGTTGAGTACTTCGAGCCTGGGTACTCGGTTGAGGGAAAACATATCAATGTAAGATTTCACACTTGAGGGGAAGATTGTTGGGTTATTCAAGTGTAATAAGTCCTACATTGATTGGTAATTAGCTAAGTGAAGTAGATATAAGTGGATGGATCCATAAACTCAATGCTTTAAGATTTTGGGTTGTGACATAGTGTCGACTCACTTGGTATGGTTGGTATAGCTTAGCTCATTGGTGGTGATCCCCCGCCATGGGCTCCCCGACGACATTGTTAGCTCTTACTGAAAGCATTCTTTTATCCTTTCAATTTTATGTTTTATCTTTATATATGAGTTTTATAAATATAATGTTGCATGACCCAAGAAAACATACACAACAAAAAGGAGAGAGAAAGTGGAAATACGAAATAATGAAAGAAAAAAAAATATATGGATCACACATCTTTGATGTATGTGTAGGAAATTTTTTTTGAATCATTCTAACATTGTAACGTTAAACCCTTATCATATAGGAAGAAACATATTTTACCTTACATTAAGGGTACTTACTAATGAATTATACAAAAAAATGTTATATCATTAAGAGTTGTCGAATTGGGTTTGCGAGTCCGATTGTACATATGCCGGAGCTCGTATAGGTTACGGCGACAAAAAGTCTATAACACCAAATGACTCATAATTATAAAGGCATGTATGGGTGAAAAGCCCAACGAGTTAGGGTTAACTCGCTGGTCATGATTTTATAAATAATTAGAATTTTTATGAAGAAAATTTTTTAGCCCATGGATAAGCCTCAACCTTATGCGCTACCATAAAATATGTTTAGTGGATTAGGATCAAATGTAAAGTTTTTAAGCTTACCCGTGGCCTACAACCCATTTTAGCATCTTTGTTTATATTGTTGAAATGTCATAAGCTCAAAATATCATGGTTATCCATTAAACTCTTTTGTGGCCCGTGGCCTATAGTCCATTTTAACATCTCTAACGTAAAACAAGTGAAAATTTTAATATTAGAAGATAAGAGGATCGCGGATTCGCGATCAACCACACAAATGAATTTCGTTCATTACCTTTTACATTGTATTTGATTTGTATATGGTATGTGTTTTTTTTCTCTTCATTGTTTTAATTATGTATGATGATATTTTAATGGGCAATACTTCTCTCATTTAATATGAGATAAGTTTTTTTAACGCTAACAAAAAATGTGAAACCCACGAGTTAAAGAAAAATAAAAAAGAAAAGAAAATGCAGACACATATTTTATGTTAATGTAACATATGATTATTATCTCCTACAGCTGGAGAAAACAATTTTCCTATTTTAATATAGGTTCGTCGGATGTTCTGTTGCAAGATATCCTGTAATCATTTTTAACTATGTACTAATTAAGGGTAATACATGATTATAATATTATAGTTACTTTTTCTCTCTTCTCCACATCAGTAACTTTAATATTTTAACTATGTACTACTCTTAGTACATAGTTAAAAAACAGTTGCATTTGTTTTAACTTTATAATTGTTTATCTAATACAATTTTAAAATTTGTATTATCTCTGTTGTTAATTAAAATAAATTAAAAAAAAAAAATATTTTCGACGGACCACAAATTCTTTGAAAATACCAACACAAATGTTGTTTTAGACAATTGATCACTATTTTCGTCGAAACTTATGACAATAGTTTTGATGAAATTTTATTGGAAATTTCGTCAAAAACTATGCATCAGTTTTCACATAATATGTTTCGAATGTAGTGTATTCCGTTGAAAATTTTGATAAGAATTTTCTATTATTATTATTATCTTCTTGGTAGTAAGCATAATTTTTATTTTTATTTTGTAATATCCGAGGTTGAAATTGCATTCCTCGATTGAGAGAAAGTGTCCTGTCTTTTTTTTATATATAACAAAAGAGGGCTAAGCCTAAAATAAAGGAAACCAAACAGCCAAATAAAAACAAGACCGAGACGAAACCATCTCAAAATAAAATCCTTATGCCTGGAGACTCTTAGTGCATCAGCCTGCAGGAGCAAGCCAAGTGTCGTAGGCGGTCTCAGGAAGTGCCAAACGCCATCCAACTCCGAGTGGTCCAAGAGGTAATTAGCCAACCAGTCCGCACAACAGTTCGCTTCCTGGAATACATGCACCAAACGAAGGTGTCAGTTGTAACACCTCGTATATATCCGGTTTGTTATCATATCATCGTATTAAACGACTCTTAATTTAAAATGCGGAATATCTTTTTCTTTTCAATTATGACGTCATTATTCATTACCAACTTGATTACTTAAATCATTTTCCAAAACATCGCTTGTATGTAAATTGCAAAAGGCAGCTAACTGAAATACCTCATAGAATAAATAACATAATTATGTCTCTAGTCACGGAACTACAACACGTAGACCGGACAACTCTGATAGTTTATACAACTCAAGCTAAAAGGTACTAACATCAAAGCGGCATGGACAAACCCCATGCTCACCAAACAAGGCAACAAGTCCAAAAAGAGTCTCAACTTAAATATCAATATAAAGACAGAAAACATAAACAGCATCCAATATCCAGTCATGTCAGCATACAACATATATAATCAGCTAAGCTCCGACCTCCTGCCGCCAGAGGCATCAGCCTCCAAATTACCTGAACCTGAAATAAGCGTCCCCAAGCGTGGGGTGAGATCTCTAAACAAGAAATCTCAGTAAGGCAAGGGGTCCTCAAGGATCTTCCACCGCAAGCTCACTTACATGTGCAATATAAGTTCCAAAAACAGTTCAATAGTACAAGTTACAAAATAGTGCAATGCAACAGATAATCATGTCATGTGTGTTATAGCTAATCTACTGGCCCGAGAGATGCAGGAATACATCTATTATCCACACTAATGCAATACGCCACTTGCACCCACCCACAGTGTCACCGTCTTGTATAACGCCACATACTCAGGCTAACCGTCTAAGTGGAACAACACATACATATTATAAGCAATTGCACATAAAGCTCAACAACATTTTCAATTATCAAAGCATGTAAACACAGCATGCGTATAAACCATTCCCCATGGGGTATGGTGGAACCACACAATGGCTAAACTGAGGACATGAAAGCTTACTTCTTAAGAAATCAATCCACGCCAAGTCCACACAAGCTCAAATGTCCAAATACAGCATAATCACAATCTGTTTCGGACCAATAACAATATCAATATTCATACTCAACAAGCATACGGTATAAAGACAACGCCTTTCCTTTGCGTTCCAAGTCTTAAGGCTTCTCACAAAGCCACAAGCCCTTAAATCCCTTGATTCTGACTTAGTTCAATTATTACAGAGGTTCAACTTAACCAATCTAGGGTCCACAAACCCCAAACATCATTCTGTATGAACAGTGCAGCTACTGTTCTTCGAAAATCCAGAATATCCGGATATTCGTCGGGGGCATATCCGGATATTAATATCTGGATATCTGACTGGCAATATCCGGATATCAATATCCGGATATTTAGAACCCCATATTCGGATATCAATATCCGGATATTCATATCCGGATATCAATATCCGAATATTCATATCCGGATATCAATATCCAGATATTTCTAACCCAGTATCCAGATATTTCGTGACAGTACTCAGATTTTGCATTTCGCGAGATATCAATCCAAAGGTTCCATTTTTACTAATTACATAAGCTTAAACATGCATTTCTAGGTGTGTTTAACCTTACCCAACCTTAAGTTATGATCTTTAGCTTGTTACATGCATCAAGGTTCCACTTTTTACTAAGAAAATTCAAGAATAAGAGTGATGATCATACCACAAGCTCAAACAGAGGTGGATGATGCTCTTGGAGCTCTCACAACAGCTCCACGGATCAGACCTCCAATGAACACGAAAATGGTGATCAAGGTTGGTCCTTTCACCACCAAGATGGCTCCTTCAAGCCCAAAATGCTAAGACCAAAGCTCCCTCCAAGAGAACCAAGAACTCAGCCAACACAACCCCTCAAACTCAGAACATAAACCCAGAAATGGAGTCTCCTAGTCACTCCCAAGGCAAGTCCTCACCCACTCAAGGTGTTTTGGAGAAGGGAAAGGTAGAAGAATGGCACCTTAGGCTCACAAAATGAAGAAGAATGCAATGGAACAGTGCACAAAGGCTGGTCAGCTACCTCAAGGTCACGTAGCAAAAGGAAATGCCTAGGGTTTTGTGCAAAAGTTGTATTTATAGCCGGTTAAGCTTAATCGCACTATATTAGCGCTAATTGCTACGCTTAGCATTTTAATCCCAAACTTAGGATTCTGAACCTACTCATTTTTCTAAGATTTATCATATTTTTATTTTATTTTTCGCAGCACCTTTCCGGTACGCGCTTTTCCATAGCCAATATTATTTCTGGCACCAATTCTCATTATTTTAACTTGAAACTTGTTTTACAAGTCCTATATATTATTCTAGTGACATATACACATTTTTTATAATTTTCCGGGATACTTCATCGGTACGCATTTATACCGAGTAGCAGAACTGGTATCTGCGCTTTTCGTCAGAAAAGCGACTTTCAGCATTATTAATTACTTACCATAATTATTAAAGCCTTATAATAATTATTAGGGTCAATTATGGAATTATTTCCTAATTTCACATAATTAATTAATTAACTTCTTTAATTAACGGTGCGAGTTCTTACATCAGTCATGATCCAACCATTCCCATATTCGAGTAAGCAAATGAGACTCACAAACATCATCACCAAGCTTGGTGAGCAAGTAAATAACCGTTACCGTATCACATTCAACAATTAGATTCCTCTGCCCCACATTCCAGGCATACTCCAACCCCTCCAAAGTTCTGTTAGTAGCGTTGAACATTGCCCTACCCTATAGGAAAATCCACGTAGCCAACTTCCTTACGAATCCTACAACAGACCACCACAAGCTGAAATCCCTGGATTACCTCTTGCGGCACCATTTGAGTTAAGTTTCACCACATCACCTTCTGGTGGTTGCCAACATATCACCCTATTCAAGACTTTTCCTCTTAAAATCCTTCTATTTACCACTTACAAGACATTATGAATCTCAATGGCCTTGTCTCCTACCGTCTGTGCAAAAATGCCAGGCAAAACTTGCCTATTGCCATGAACCCTTTCATTCGTCCACCCCCAGATCATCCAACAAGTTATCATAAATGTAAAATACCAAGGAATATCATTGCCAACCAGTCTCTGACATTGTAAGTTCGCAGCCAACCAATCTTTAGTAGAGGTGGAGAAGAAATCACCCCCAAGTATCGAGCCAAAGGTCTTTCTAGATTTGCTGACAGAGATAGCAGTCACGTAAAGCAATGTTGTTAAAATCGAAATCTTAAGTAAAATCGGAAGATGAATAAAAAATCGTAAAATGTAAAATCGTAACGTAAAAAAATCGTAATGTAAAAAAATCGTAAAAATTCATAAAAACGTAAAAGCGTTTGGAATATTAGTAAAATCGTTTTGATGAAAAAAAAAAATCGTAAAAACGTAAAATTGTAGTGATAAATCGAGTTTTTAACAACAATGATGTAAAGCATGCAACAATGTTTTGTTCTCCAATGCGCAAATAGGAAAAATAGGGTTGTCATGACCTCATTCCGTTGTTCTTGTCTTCGTCGGGATATGCTCATGCATCACCTTCCACATGAACAATTTAATTTTTTGCAGCCCCTTCCACTTCCAAATCAAATTCCAAACTTTCCCTTCCACCCTCGAAGCCACAACCTCCCTATCGGCTGTAAAAGAGAGATACAAAGCTTTAATTGAAACATGAGAACCACCCTCTAAAAGTTAGAATTTCCTATCCAGCCCATCTCCCGCCCTTGGAGGAAGAATACTTTGGAGGCGTTGGATAACCTCTTTAGGGAGAACATCTCTCAACAGGTTTAATTGCCAATTTCCATTACCATCCACAAACCTATCAAGTCTATCATCAAGAGTATCTACAGGAATCGAACATATAGAAAGCTGAATAAGAGGCGATAAATTGCCTATCCAACAGTCTAACCAAAAAGATATAGATCTCCCATCTCCTATTTTCCACACTAAATTGTCCTCCAACTTGCGCCACACCTTACATAAAGCTGCCCAAAATCGAGAATAACCCGTTTTTATAGGAAAAAGGTCAATATCGCTAATCAAGCCTCCGTACTTACCCATTAGCACTTGAGCCCAAAGGCTCTCTTTTTCATGATGTAGTCTCCGTGTTGCTTCTGCTAGGAAAGCAAAATTCATCTCTACCACTCTTTTGATACCCAGACCACCAACTTCCTTTGGAAAAGTCAATGTATCCCATCCAATTGTGTGCCATCTCCGCTGCCCTTCTTTGTTACCCCAAATAAACTTACGTTGAATCTGCTCAATTTCGGCACACATCGTAAGAGGGATCTGACCATGGTGCATGTGGAAGAATGGAATAGACGAAATAACAGATTGTGCAAGAGTAATTCGACCAGCTTGAGAGAGGCACTGCTCTTGCCAACCAGATAACTTATCTCAGACTCTATCAATGATGGCCACGTAAATAGAGAGAATATTATATTTATAATTTTTTTCGTTTACAACTTCTTACAATCAAATCTTAGCAGTTGATTTCTGTTAATTTGACGGTTATAATTTATTGAGTCACACTTATTAATTAATTACTGATTTTCAATAATTTATAACCGTCAAATTAACGAAAATCAACAGTTAAGATTTGATTGTAAGTAAAAAGAGATTATAAATATAGCCTTCCTCTATATAGTATATTAAAATTATCTCTTCAAAGATTTCTAAATCAAATGTTAGGTTTGTTTATGCGACTTTTTTTGAATTTTTTTTCCAATTATCTAATTTGTTAGATGGTAGTGTGGCTCTTTTTCGCGGAATGTTAGGTGTAATATCACATTATTTTAAGCTCGTTCAAGTCATCAAATATAAAGGGAGTAAATCGTTTTGTCCAAAGATTTTATGTTTATTTCTCTAAAAATTATTTTGGTGAGATTCTATAAAAAAAAGTATTAATATTTATGAAGAATGAAATAGATACAAAAATTTAACATCACAGGAAAAATTTCAAAGTACTCTATAATTATTACTTAACACGTATGGTTATGCAATCCAAACGTTATGATTTTATTGCACCAATAGCAGTACTTTCAAAATACATAAGAACTTCTCCAAGTGTGACAAAGTCTCCTTGAAATGAATTTAAAGTTTTACTGGAGAATGAATTTCTGGTATTCACTTAGTGATTTATATTTATATAAAAAAGAGGATGATAACATAACATCACAAGGGTGCATAATCATGGAAGGTTAATCGATAAAACAAAACCACAGGCCAAAAGCATTGCACAGCATGAAAAATATGAAAATAAATTTTAAAAATAGTTTCCTCAAAAAAAAAAAAAATTAGAGAAATGTTATATTGACAAACTTTTTTTTTTTTTTTACAAACTATACTATGTCTTATCTATAAGACTTCACTCAAGAATATCTTACCGGAAAGACATAATGTAGTTTGTAAACAAAAAATTTGTAAATATAACCTTAAAAAAAAAAATCTGTAAATTGAATATGTAAACTACCTATCACTATAAAAATAGTCGTAAGTTCTATTACAATAATTAACTACAAATATTATTATAAAGACGCTAAGTAATGTAAGTGCAACGAGTTTATAGAAAAGGCTTACCAAAAAAAAAACGAGTTTATAGAAAGGAATTATAGTTTGAGTGCTAACCTAAGCCAAAACCTTACAAAAACCAACCAATAAGCCAGGTGGAAGATTGAGAGGAATTTACAAGAAAAGGAAGCAAAATTCCTAATGGGTATCTTATTGGCGAGGGATCAGGGGTCGTACAAATTCTCAAATAAACATCAAATGTGGACAGATAAAAACCAGCTTTATATATATGGCAATATGCATGCAAAAGAAGACGATTAAAGGAGAAACTTTGATAGATTAACCTGTTTTCATGAAGGTGTCAATATCTCTTCAGGAAAATATGGACAAAAACTACACATTTTCGTCATTCTATTTCTAAAACTTCGTTCATGATGCGGTTGTTTTAGCTTTTTCATCCTCCGATAGCTTTTTTATTTTATTTTTTCATACAAAAGTGACACTGAAATTCAAACCTATGGTCTCATACAAATTACTCAAACCCCTTATTGATACTAGACCAATCCAAGTAGCTTATAGCTTTTATTAGTTCACAAGACAATAGCCACATAAACCTATTTGTTCTAGACCCGTAATTAGGACCCATCTTAGACCGGGTCATCACGACTTTCTTTGATCATCTAGTAGGGCTGCTCCTTAATGCCCATTTCAGGCCCAATACGTTGATCCATTCCCTACGGATTACATGTCCTCGTGAGCACATGGCATTTGATAGAGAATCATGGACTCCTAACGACTCAAGTAGAATCGTTACTCATAAGGATTTCTGAGAAGAAGGAACCATTTTTTCTTATCCTTTAGTTCCCTATATAAGTCACCTCGATCTTCAACAAGAGATCAAAGGATCTCCAATCTCCATACAACCTTGCTATCATTCTACCTTTCCATAACCACAAACACACACATTCCCCTCAGAATTCACTTATTTACTAGGTTTAAACACACTCAGATCTCATTGAAGTTCTAGTTTATTAATACCTTGATTCCATATTGAACCACTATTATATTGAAGTACGATTCCCCACGTGAGAACATATATTACCTACGCATCATACCCTCTTAATACCTTAACAGATCACTACTTGATTTTGTAAAATTGAGAAACTGACGGGAACCTATCCAATGCTCCAAAAGAACAAGCAGATTCCAAGAATTCATTAGGAACAAACACTCAGTCATCTCAATATCTTTCTGCAACTTACAAAATATAGATAAGTGAGAAGATGATAGCCAGGTTCCATTCTTATGGTCGAATAAATCTTTGGTGCATTTGTTGTACCTAGATTCAGTACATCCCACCAATGGGAGCATTACATATCAGAGGAGAGAGAGAGAAAATTTAACAGAAAAAAAAAAAAATTTAACTGACATGTAATGTTTTCATTGATAGGATGTATTGAATCTTTGGTGCAACAGTAGCACCAAAGATTTATTCCTTATGGTCAAAACAAATGAAGCTACTCAAAGATGGAACTGGTAAAACTCTTACAACACTAAGTGTTATTGGATCTTGAGCAGCATAAGATTTGAAAGTTTTTAATGGATATAAGAGTATTAGTTGAAAGAAAGGAGAGATAAGAAATCCTCCTAATAAGAAAATAGCAAGCCACCGTTGCTAAAAAATGCAACAAAACTCCTTTTATCTAAAAAAGAAGCAAGAAAGCTATCCAATCTTGTTGCACTTCAGTAATAAATTCCCTTGAGATGATAGTGAGTATAATACCAAAGAGAGGCCACAAACACAATCCTATCCCATACCAATTAGCAAACACAAGGTAATGAGACAACCTTGAAAATATGGACTATCCTCTCCAACCAGATACACCCTTGAAATCAACTCAAATACTCCACATCCATAAACGATACCCGATAGACAGCAGCATCTTCCTTAACTTCTTCAATAATCCGCTTGGAAATTGGAGTAAGAAAAATTCAATTTGAGGCCTTAAATGACTTATCATATTCACTAAAAGTAATATTACCATATAATGTTATGAGTACTGTTATCGTTAGCTCAAAAATATTGACTGTTTGTTAGTTTAAGCTTTAATGAATGCATGTTGGTGAAAGGTATGAGGTATCAGGTATGAGGTTAATCTCCCTTAATACAGAAATTCTCAAAAGCATACTGTTATAAGGTTATCGTTAGCTTGCTCTTTCTCTTTCTTCCATTCTCTTTGTATTTTAACTTTGTACCAGCTCTTTATAAATTAGGGCTAGTTAAAATTTCCGATTTACAACATTGATCGACTTAATGGCCTAACCATTGTTTAGCATCGCTGGACGTACACTAGAGGATTTAATTCGGCTAGTTTATGTTATGATTATTTAATGATCAAGCAATTGTTTTTTATTTTTTTTCTTCTTAGGGTGTAAAAAAGAATATTAACATCAATTTAAGACCGAATTACTAATATGTTATAAGTCTTTTTTATTAAGTTTATATTAAATGACTAAACCAATAAATTTCAACAATTAAAAATTAAAATCAATCCTCCGCTCAAATCCATTCAATTATGATTACATTTCTCTATTTGTAGACAGCTAAAATAAACGGTCAAATTAATTCCTATTTTATAACTTTTCTAACAAAAAATTTATTTATAAATCAAATCAATTTCTCAAAACATGCATGATTCCAAATCAATTCCTTCGCTTGCCTTCCATTTTTTCTAATTCCTACTCTCCCAAAGTTCCAGAAATTAATCTCATATGAAATTAATTCACATCCTTTTTTTATAAAAAAATATTTCCGTAAATCATCAAGTAATAACTTGATCTCACTCAAGATTTTCTGAATGAATCAAATTACTTCCAGCCTTCGGTTCAAACTAGATAAAAAAAAAAAAAAAAAAAATTATTATTCCAAATGAAAACATTACCCACTTCATATCAGTAAATGTGACTCATATATACATGATTACTGATTCTAAACATATCGATCATAAAACAACAAACACCAACAGCACAGACATAACTTGCAGGTTCTACAAGACTCATACGAAGGCTTGAATTCAAAAAGTCCAATACATATCACAAGGCAGTTTGTAATATATTGATGAAGGGTACATCAATGAACCCTTCTATATATGTAGAAGTACCATCTGCTTCAAAGACGAATGCATCCAGGGCCTATTTCATTGCTAGGTATTAAGTTGTTCACGTTATGGAACAATAACAAATCTTCTGGGGATGGCTCATTTGGTAGCCCGAGATTGTTCCACAAATCGAGAAATTGTTTTTGAATCCTTTCTATTCGTGAGATTTGCGGTGAACGTTTCTTTGAAGGAATTTTAGGGTTCCATATAACTGGATTTTTCTTGCCTAAGAAAAGCTACTAACTGTTAGAATTTAGAAATATAAGAAACAATAAGTGTAAATTTTTTTTTTTAAGAAAAAGATAAGTTATTACTACTAGTACCATTACCTGAATTTGGATCAGAGCTTGAAGGTTTGTCCTTAACATCGAGCTTTGGATCACGACACTTTGGAAGATAGTTGTCAAGGGTTCCCCGTTGCCTGTATCTTGATCCACATGCGTTGCACAAAACTGGCTTGTTTTTTGGTCCAATACGCCACTGTGGAGTAGCTGCTTGAACCATGTTAGTGTGACACATTACATCGTTGTCTGTTAATTTTGCTTATATAACTTTTTCTACAGACACAATGGTTTGTAAGCGCTATGTCTATTCAAATGAAAAAACATGAGTACATGATTGTTTAGGACAGTACTTATTAATTTTAAATAAATAGACATGTTTATACATATGGTTTTTAATGATTGTGTCTATACATTTAAAATGAACAAATATATGCATGTATGCAATAAAGACATGTGCCTACTAATATGTGTCTTTCCATATAGACACAAATTCTTGAGAAATATGTCTATTTTGTATCTTATCCTGTTTAATTCGGATTGAGATATGTTAGATTCATATTGGGACTTTCCCAACACAGTTTTTTTCATTTTAAATCTCGAAACCTTAAATTAAAGGTGACGAAATCCTTGTCCCTTTGGTAATATGTCTATTTATTTGAGAGATGTATTTCAAATGGGAGTGGATCCTCTCATGTGAAAAAGTGGTCATGTGGTCATGTTATTTGATCAAAATCACTCATTGGTGATGAGATAAGAGAGAGAAAAGTGTATAATTTTTAAATGAGTGGTTGTGATCAAATAACATGATCACATGACCACTATTTCACATGAGAGGATCTATTCCCATTTCAAATACACCTTATTCACATCACTTATTGTGAATCATAAATAGTAGTGGTGCAGAATTTGGGAAACCCAAAATTCCTGTCCTCCGTAACTATGATCAAACAGTTCTTTAACAGAGATCTATGAAAATTGCTGGTTATAGGTGATTACGGAAATTCTAAAGGTGTATTTGCAGTACTCGCTAGCAAGTAATTAAGGCAATTGCCTTAAAAGCACAATATTTGTGCACATTATAAATATTAAGGGTGTTTCAAAATGAATCAATCCAATAAAAAATAAAAAATAAAAATAAAAAATTAAAAACAAAATAATTAGAAAAAATGAAAAAACAATAATTAAAATAGTTTACTTTTAATTCATATTTAAAATTGATTCAATATATATATATGGGGAATGATCCGTTTACAAACTTTTTTTACAAATTTTTACAAATTACACTATCTTCTCCCGGGAGAACATAGTGAAACCTAGTGTTCTCCCGGGAGAAGATAGTGTAGTTTGTAAACAAAAAAGTTTGTAAATATAACATGCCCTTATATATATATATATATAATATTTTCTCCAGAACAATTCTAACACCTCTATTAAAGATAAATTTTTTAAATTTTATGTTCTTCTGCCTTATTATTTTTCTAGTAATAATCACATTCTAAGCATACAATTATTCAGATCCACTTTCTTCTACCCTACTATTTATTTAAGGAAAAAATGTGTATCATTTTAAAGGACGTAAAGTTGTGTCATTTTAAGTGAGAAAAAGAGATAGATCATGGAGGGAGAGAGTGGACAAAAAAAAAAGGTGTGGATCTCACTGTGAGAGTGAAATGACACAAGTTTGTGGTTTAAAAGAACAAATACTTTTTCCTTTATTTAATAGAAGAAATAGATACAAACTTGCGTGAAACTTCGAAATTCTTCGTAACTTCTTTTAAATTTTTAAGAAAAACTTATAATTGGTTGGAATTGGTGAGCATTCTTCGGAAATGGATTCTCTCTTGTGCAAAAAAAATGATATGGTCATGTGAAAAAATCACAAAGGTGAATTAACGGTTATGATTTTATAGTTATCTATTTCAATCTTTTTCTCTCTTTTTTTATTACCATTGATCCACCTTTAAATAATTATGATTCTCCACATGATCATGTTATATTTTTTTGAACACGAGAGAATCCAGATCCACATTCTTCGCAACATATCTAAATTATACATGAAAGATGAAAATTAAGATTTTATATTGAAAAAATTGCAAAATAACTTCAGTTAGAAAATAAAAATTGAGCGCTTTGTGTGAATTAATCATAAAATATTATATAAAGTAGGTTGATTGATCATTTTGCCTTTATGTTTTAAAAAAATTATCACTTTTATTCATTCTAATCTCATGGATGTCACTCCATTTTTTTAGTGAAACTAGAATTTAAGATGTCTTAATTAAAATTTATGTCATATAATTATCCAAACTTAAAAATTCATTAAATCAAACAATTAATATTGATTCAATTCACTTAGAAAGGGGAAGAAACACAAGGGCACGACGAAGAAAAAAAAATCAAACAAAAGTTCCAACCACAAGAAAGGGACTTACCATTAATTCCGCAATGCCAGCACGGACCGGTTCTCGTCATTTCCGTCAAATTCCTTTTCTCCGAGTTGCTGTTATAAATTTTAATTATTAGAAAACCAGCTTCAAGAAAACCTTGAAATGAAAATCACAACTTGCAGGGATAGTGGGATAAAAAAAAATTAAAAGGTCAGTCAAATAATTACATAAATGCAGAAAATTCCAAAATTTTATTGCCTTTCTGTTCTGCTTGTTTTCCTTGTGAGCCTTTCTCACTTTTGCAATTTGTTGAGTTCTTTTCTCTCTTCAAGTTTTGCTTGTGTGCATTTGATCCATGCCCATTTAAGTTATATAAATTCTTAATGTAGGTACAAAAAGTTTCTGCCGTTACCTTCTAGAACTTAATAAAATTTATTAGGAGATTAAAAAAAATTATAATATAAAGGAGAGAAGAACGAAGGTGGAGCAGAGGATAAAGAGAGTGATGTGTAAATCTCCTATAAGTTGTCAAACCATATAAACTCACTAATTTTATATTTTTTTATACAAGTGGGAATTGAACACATAACCTAATATAACCTACTAAAATTTCTCATCACTAGACCAATCTTTGTGGCTTAAACTCACACTAATTTTTTTTATCACCAATAAAAATGTTGTACCAATTGAGAGATTGCTCTTCATATTCAATTCTACGGTCAACCAAGACAATAAAAATTATTAATAACAATGACTAGTTCGGCTCTACATTTGGTATCTAATTAATTGTTTTCCTTTAGCCGTTACTCATTGAATACTTATGGTCTTCCCAGAACTGCAGTAATATATATGAGTAAAATAAGTTGTTTCTAGATTACCAAAAAAGAAGAAGAAGTTGTTTTTATGATATAATAATAATTATACATACTTTCTATTACAAAAAGAAATAAATAATTAATAATTAGTCAACGGGGTTAATTCAGTTCATATGGATTGAAATGGTTTCTCTTTGTAATGCTTAGGTTCAATTTCCATATACCAAACAGTCACACACCCACAAAAAACCAAATTTTTGATGCCACTAAAATTATTGTTTTTAATTTTTGGGTAAAAATTTATAGTTTTTCTTCCAACACATATTTGTAAATAGATGGCTATGATTTAAGACAAAACAAGATCATATCAAATTTTAACATCAGAGGTTCGTATTTCATCTCTTTCACAAAACATTAGAGCTCCAAATAACAAGTACTAATGTGAATTCATGAATGTGAACCAAGTGTCACGAGAAATGACAAGCGCAAAACCCAGCCCATTATGGCTGGTTACGATCAGTTTCCCTATTTCCTTATTTATATATATATATATATATATATATATATATATATATATATATATATATATATATATATATATATATATATAAATAAAGAGGGGCTAAGCCCCATTTCCTTATATATTTTGTATTACCAAGACCCAATTAATTGTATTACCAAGAACCATAGCATCAAGATCAGTAACTGAAATCCAGGAGAAACAATTCTTTCCTTAAAGGAAAGAACCACAAATTCAAGTTTAGGGTCCATTTGATATGTTATATAAGGCATGATGGAATAAATTAATACAATAGTTATGACTTTATTTGTTATTTATTGTGAACATTGTATTGTATTAACTTATCCATCAAAAGTTTACCAAAAAAAAAAAAAAAACTTATCCGTCAAACTCTTTTCTTACATTAAAATAATGAATTGAATAATTTAATCATGCCTTAGGGTCTAGGGATGAGATTAGACTTGACTAGATTTTGATATATAAGTGTATGTAAAGACTTTTTCATATGGTAGATGGATCTAGAAATAAGCTTTGAGGGAATTGTATTAAAAAAAAAAATATTTAAATATTTTTTATTTCAAAAATTAAATGTATTGTAATTTAATTTTATCAAGAGTAAGCATGATATTTTTTCATAGTATAATATTTATTACAAATTGAATTAGTGTCAAAGTTTTTAATGATATTCTGTTTTAAAATTAATCAAAATATACATATAAATAATAAAAAACACAAGAATAGAATTAAATTCTAGTACTTAAATGTAATACATAGATAGTAAAAAAAATGCGTGTTATGCAACTATTAGATCTGTTTCTATTTAGAATTTTATTATGTTTGGTTGCGGACCTGTTTTTTTTTTTTTTTAAATGAAAAATGCTATGACTATGAGTACATTTCTGTATTTGTAATAGTCAACTAAAATAAAACGTCAAATAAATTTTCATTTTATAACTTACCAAACAAAAATATATATTAATAAACCAAATCAATTTCTCAAAATGCGATTCCAATTCAATTCCTTCCCGGGCCTTTTATTTTCTCCTAATTCCTACTCTCCCAAATCCCAAACATTAACCTCATATGAATTTAGTTCACATCCATTTTAATATATATTTTTTCTCTAAATCATTAAATAATAACTTCATCACACTCAAGATTTTCTGAATGACTCAAATTACTTCCAGCCTTGGGTTCAAACTAGATAAAAAAACAATTATTATTTCAAATGAAATCACTACCCACTTCATATCAGTAACTCGATGATTCATACATGACTAATTATAATAATCTCATAAAACACAAAACACTACAGACATAATTAGCAGCTCCTACAAGACTCACACGAAGGCTTGAATTCAGAAAGTCCAATATATATCACAAGGCAGTTTGTAATATATTGATGAAGGGTAATGAACCCTTCTATGTAGAAGTACCATCTGGTTCAAGACGAATGCATCCATGGCCTATTTCATTGCTAGGTATGAAGTTATTCACGTTATGGAACGATAAATCATCTTCTGGGGATGACTCATTTTGTTTCCAGTGATATCTCCACAAATTGAGAAGTTGTTTTTGAAACATTTCCATTTGTGTCATCTGCTTGTACACCACCCGTGAACGTTTCTTAGTAGGGATTTTAAAGTTCCATAAACTTGGATTTTTCTTACCTAAGAAAAGCTACTAACTGTTAGAAATATAAGAAGCACACAGCACAATTTTTATTTTTTGATGAAAAAGTTAACTTACTATTAGTAGTAGTACCATTACCTGAATCTGGAACATAGCTTAAAGGTTTGTCCTTAATATCGAGATTGCTTCTACCCTTAAAATTTGTAAGGTTATTGTGGCACTTTGATTTAAAACACTTGGGGCGATAGTTCTCAAGGCTGCCCCATTTCTTATATCTTGATCCACTTGCATTGCACAAAACTGGTTTGTCTTTTGCTTCATTGCGCCAAATCTGACCGGTCATACATTCTATTAAAGTATGAACGGTCAAACATAATATAATTTGTAAATAAAAGTTTGTAAATATAACTTTTTTCTGATAAATATATCTATTTATTAATAGACATGTATTTTAAAAAAACAGTATTCACATAGTTGTAGTCCAGAAAGTTTTGGAAACCAAAAATTCCTCAATTTCGTAACCGTAAATCTATGAAAGCATAGTTCTTGATCAGAGATCTATGAAATGTATTGGTTATAGTTATTTGGAGCTTAGGAAATTCTTAGGGTGTATTTGTAGTACTCACTAATGAAGGCAAATGTAATGACGCTTGAAAGTTAGGGGGTAAGTGCTTGTTTGATATGTTGCTTTTCAATGCACGTTGATATGATACAAATAATTTTTTGGTAACAACTATAATTAATTACGAAAATGTGGGTGAGTGTAATATTGTGGGCTGACATACAATACAATATGAATTTTTCTGTATTATTTTTTTTCTTAACACAAACACAACATCAATTTCAATACGATTTAACCCAGACATGAAAATCTAGTGTTGTGTTCATATCAGTGTGAGTGGATCATGTAATAAATTATCAGCCCTATTGAAAACACAATATTTGTGCACAATATAAATATTAGGTGTTTCAAAATGAATCATTCCAATCAAAGTAAAAAAATTAAACTGAAAAATTAAAAATTAAAAATTTCCACATAAAGAAGAGGAAAAACCAAATAAATAAATTAAAATAATTGTCTTCTTATCTAAATTCAAAAAGTGTTCCAATCTAACTCAAACTAAATATATATTCAAATTTTTATTATTATATATTAAACCAAATTTAATTCATTCTCTTGAATTTTCATATATGTTGTTCAATTGATAAATAATTTAAAATTATATTTAAATTTGAACTTATTTTTTTATGTATTTTAATAAATAATTAACAAAACCAGTTTCGTACATCAAATTATTTTTCTTCGCATTTTCATGTATGTTGTTCAATAATCTAGCTTCTTCATACAACCAAAACAAAAATTGATCAAACATATAAGAGAAACAAATTAAATATTGATAGAGTGGTTAATTTATCTCTCTATTTCTTTTTTTGATTAGTGGGTATCTTCAATTTTTGAATTTTTGGAAGTCATATTCTTTTGTCATGGATGTCACTCCATTTTTTTTATGGAACTAGAATTCAAGATGCCTTAATTATATTATAGTTTGTCATATAATTATCCAAACATAAAAATATATTAAATCAAATAACTAATATTGAGCCAATTCAATTAGAAAGGCGAAGAAACTCAAGGGGTTGACGAAGGAAAAAAATCAAACAAAAATTCTAACCACAGGTAGAGGACTTACCATCAATTCTGCAATGGTGGCATGTACCCTCTTTTTCACCATATCCGTCAAATTTCTCTTCTCCTACTAGCTATTAGAAATTTTAGCTAGTAGAAAATCAGCTCCAAGAAAACATTGAAATGAAATCCACAACTAAAAGAAAAACTTAAAAATTATGTTACAGATCAAATTCAAGTGGCAGGGGTGCTTGTTGTAAAGAAAACAAAAGTTCAGTCAACTATAATCACCCAAATGCAGAAGATTCCAAAAATTTCTCACCTCTATGTTACGTAAGTTTTCCTTTGTGGGCCTTTCTCACTTGTGTAACTTACTTAGCTTCTTCTCTTTCTTTATTTTTTTTTTTCTTGATAGCTTATTTTCTTTCCACAGGTGATATTTCTTCTATTTTTCTTTAGTAGCTTTCTTTTCTATTCCAAGTTTTTCTTCTTTTCTTATTTTTTTATTTGATAAGGCTTAATTACTTGGAGGCTTTTCCATTTCATCAGAAAAAATGTGGTAAGTTGCTTACATGCACTGTATATGTCTATCTATCATCATATAGGTACAAAAAGCTGCTACAGTTACCTTCTAAAGCATATGTAATTTATTAAGAGATTCAAAAATATATATTATAATATAAAGGAAAATAGAACAAAGGGGGTAGAGCACTAGGGGTCAACAGATTTGAGAATATTTATTGTTTCCTGTGAATTAGAAGTCCATTTATTGGCAAAAACACAATTCATTAATAAATTATGAGTAGGTTATATTTACAAATTACATTATATATTTTCATGAATACATTTATAGCCGAATCTATTTCCTAAAATACACTACTAAAAAAATGCTATTTTTTTGAATTAAAATTTCGTCAAAAATAAAATTTTTGACTGAAATAAAGCCGTCAAATATTTCTTGGTGGGTAATACGTTTTCTGTCAAAAAAATTTACTTTTCTAGCAGGGATAGTTAAGTTTATAAATATAAAATTCGTAAATATAACCTTTCACATAAACTATATATAAAATAATATTTTAAGTGAGTTACTATTAATTTTGGTTTACAAAAAGTTATGGAAAGTTATTTCATTCCAAGTCAAGGCTATACATGTCAAAAAAGATCATTGCTGGCAGTGAAATCAAATTTAAGTGTAATAAGTAAAGTGTTTCCAATCTTTACTATTAAAACAACATTTTTTTCATCCAAAATCTAGATTCATATGATTTTTATTTTATTGTTGTTACAGTGAATACAAAAAAAAAAAAAAAAAAAAAAAAAAAACAATCAAAATACACAAACAGAAAAAAGCCCTACCCCATCACTATAAATGCCTCAGGAAAACTACATCTATTGCATTAAATAGCAAGGAGAAGGAGATCCAACTCAACACGTGAAGATTCAAACACAGTCCATACAGCTATTAATAAGAATATATAGTTATATAAGAGTTTATAAATTATAATATTATAAAGGATTTATTGTCTATGATGCACCGACACTAACACGGGACACAACACGCCGACACGTTAATTTTAAAAAAATATCATATTTTCACACGTTATTTGATATTAAATAATATTTTTAATATATATATAATATAATTTATATTTAATATATATAACAGCCCATAATAAGTCATATAACCAATAAAATATTCAAATTTCATAATATAAATATAAACAAAAATAATTTTTCATGTCAAATTTTAAAACAAAAAAATCGATTTATAAAATATTTTTCTATGTTTAATTAATAAAATAAAATTTAGAATTAAAAAAAACGTGTCGAAAGCATGTCGGAGGATTGACCGCGTGTCGAAAAAAGTTGATTGCGTATCGAAAAAAACGTGTCAGAATGTTGTCTGCGAGTTCTAAAATGTTGACCGCGTGTCGGAGCGTGTCAGACAACATATTTTCAAATTTTTTGCGTGTCGGTGTTGTGAAGTTTATTGTTGAGATAAAGTTATCTCCAACTAGGGGTACGGTGAAAGTGGGCTGGGCTGGGCCAAGCTTTGCCCCGAAAAGCCCAAGCCTACGTCAAAAAATTTTAATTTGGCCTAGCCCAAGCCTAGTATGAGTCTAACTATTAGCCTGGTTTGGCCCGTTTATAAATAAACAAATGGCCTGGCTTGGCCCGTTAACCTGTTAATTTTTAACTTCCAAGCAGAACCATAAATCAACTTTACAAAGTACTCAAATTATGTTGCTATACCAAAAATCATAATTTCAACGTCCAAACAGAATCATGAATCATAACAAAACTCATACAATATGCATTTAAGTCATTTTCAAAAGCAAAATGCTCAAACTAAATAACATATATTTCATCAGATCTAACAAACAAATTCATACTATGTAAATTAAAATAACTACATGAATCCAACAAACACATCATGATTCTTGTAGTAAGTACAACCTCATCCAAAAATCTTTTAATATATTCATATACACAATCTAACATGTTGAGATGTTGGTTCCTCCTATATAAGAAATAAAGTAAGATTTCTATTAAAATATAATCGAATATAATTAAGTTATAAATAATTGCAATTGATTAAATTTATATCTTTTGTTTTTTCTTCAAGGCATATTTACTCTATTTTATTTAAAATAAATAGTACAATATAGGCCGGCTTGTAGACTTATAGACCCGGTCTTTTGAAAGTCGGCCTACGGCCTTTTTATTAAATAGGCTTTTTTAAAGTCCAAGCCGGCCTACTATGCAAAATATACTAAGTCAGGTTTGACATGTAGGCCGAGCCGTAGGCTCTGTAGGCCGGCCCGGCCCAGTTTCACATAATAGCTGGTTTATAGGAAAAAGTTACGTCATTTTGTGTAAAATATTATAATTTATGTGTGTTGGAAGAATTAATGAATGTTGGTTTTGTAAAATTCATATAATAAAAAAATTCCTAAATATTCTTCATTAATTCTTTCAATCCCCAAAATATATAGTTTTTAGAGATAATTTTTTCTTATGTGGTAGAAGAAATATTTTTTCCTGTTATAAATTATAGGAAAAAATTTAAAAATTCTCTTATAATTTTGCTTTGAATCGCTTGCACCCTTATATAATTTTTTAATAACTTATCCCCTATAATTTTTTCATCCAAACTCATTCTTTTTTTTTTTGGTAAAATCCAAACTCATTCTTAACACCATTAGAAACTAAATTAATCTGCCTATTTTTTCTTTCTTAGAAAATAAAAATAAACTGAGGACAAAAAATAAAAGTAAAAGAAGAAATAAGAAAAAATATGTTGAAAACTTATCACATTTATAAAAAGGATAAAACTAAAAAAAATAAAAAAAAAAGGAAAAAAAAAGATCAAATATGGTTAAATAAAAAAGAAGCAAATAGACAAAGGACAAAAAAATGAAGAAAAAATAAGACAAATATGCTGAAAACTTATAATATAGTAGAAAAGAATAAAAGAAAAAAAAATAGTGTAAATAAAAAAATAAAATAAAGACAAAAGAGAAATAGAAGAAAAATAAGATAAACTATGTTAAAAATTTACAATTTTTTATTTTTTATTTCTTTTTTATCTTATTTTTTTTAATTTTTAACAGTGATAAAAAAGATTAAAAGTGAAAAAATAAAAATAAAAGAAAAAAGACCAAATATATCTAAATCAAAAAGAAAAATTAAACTGAGGATAAAAAGGAAAAAATAGAAAAAAATTAAAATCAAATATATTGAAAACTTACAACAGTGGTTTCTTTTTCTTATATTTCTTTTTTATTGTATTTTTTATCTTATTTTTTCTTCTATTTCTTTTTTTATCTTCATTTTTCATTTTTCTTTTGTTTTTTTATTTTTTATCTTTTCTGTCACTATTGTAAGTTTTTAGCATATTTAATTTTATTTTTTTCCTTAATCTTTTTCCCTTTTTATATTAAAATATATTTGGTATTTTTTCTTCTTCTATTATTATTATTACTATTTTATTCTTAGTATTTTCTATAGGTGCTGTAAGTTTCCGGTTAACATATTTAGTCTTTTTTTTATCAAAAAAAAAGTTTGTAATGGTGTTAAGAATGAGTTTGGAGGAAAAAAATCACATGGGAACAAGTGATTAAAAAAATTAAAAAATATAAAAACGTAAGTGATTCAAAAAAAAATCATAAGGAGATTTTTGAATTTAATTTTTTCCTAAAATATAATACAAGCTTAAGTGATTTTATTTAAATTTTCTTCTTATAATAGTTGCTTTTACTATTTGGTTTTAATTATTGGTGATATGGAATACTTACACATAGACATATAAATAATATAAAGGAATCAAGTTTATAATCTTTTTCGTTGTTAATAACACAACAAATATATTTAGTTTTCTAGATTTCTAGAGCAATGTTATTAAAACCGACCCGGTCAATCCCGGTCGAGGTACCGAGTCACTGGTTCAACCGCATTACCCGGTAATTATATGAAATTTTATAATTTATATTAAAAAATTATAAATATACTCAAATATATAAAAAAATGATAAATGTAACACCCCGTATATATCCGGTAATGTTATCACAATATCGTATTAAGCTGCGCTTAATTAAAATGCGGAATTACTTTTTCTTTTCAATTATGATGTCATTAACATTATCAACTTGCTTAATAATCAATTAATAAAACATCGCCTGTATGTAATTGCAATAAAACAGCTAACTGAAATACCTCATAACATAGATGATATAAGTGTGGCTCTAGTCACGGAACTACAACAATGCAGACCGGACCATCTAACAGTTATACAACTCCAAACTAAAAGTACTAACAGAAAGTGTCATGGACAATCCCCATACTCACTCAAATAAGGCAACATGTCCAAAATCAGTCTCAACAACAACATATCATAAATAGCGGAAAACATAAACAGCATCCCAAATCCAGTCATGCTAATATAAAGCAGTAAAACATAATCAGCTAAGCTCCGGCCTCCTGCCGCCTGAGACATCAGTACCCATACTACCTGATCCTGAAATAAGCATTCCCCAAACGTGGGGTAAGATCTCTAATCTAGAAATCTCAGTAAGTCAGTGAGTCCTCAAGGATCTTCCACCCCAAGCTCACTTACATGTGCAATATAAGTTCAAAAACAGTTTATCATTTATCATTTCTAAAACAATGCAATGCAGCAGATAATCATGCCATGTGTGTCAATACTAATCTACTGGCCAGAGACAGTGCAGGTATACGTCTATCACCTACACACCGTGCAAGTACCACTTGCATTCACCCCGGTACACCGTCTTGTATGGCGCTACATACTCAGGCTTCCCGTCAAGATGAAACAACACATGCATATTAAAAGCCATTACATGTAAAGTTCAATCAACATATCAAATATCAAAAAGCATGTACACAGCATGCATAAACCATACCCCCATGGGACATGGTGGAACCACAACATGGCTAAACCGAGGACACGAAAGCTTACCTTGCAAGCTAACTCCAAAAGCCAAGAGTCCACAGCTCAAAGTACAAACACAGCAGATTCACAATCTGTTATGGACCAACAATACATCAACAACATGCACCACAAGCATACAATATTAAGACAACGCCTTTTCATTACGTTTTCAAGTCTTAAAGCTTCTAACAAAGCCACAAGCCCTTAATCCCATGATTCTGGCTTAATCCATTAAATACAGAAGTTCAACTTCATCAAACTAGGGTCCATAAACCCTCAATAGCCTACTGTACACACAGCACAGCTGCTGTTCTGCGAAATCCCAGAATATCCGGATATTCCTCGGGACCATATCCGGATATGCAATATCCGGATATCTCACTGGACGTATCCGGATATGCAATATCCGGATATCCAGAATCCCATATCCGGATACCTAGTATCCGGATACTCAAAACCCATATCCGGATATCACATATCCGGATATTCATCGGGCACATATCCGGATATTTCACGACAGAATGCAGAAAATGCATTTCGTGAAGATATCCTTCCAAGGTTGGGTTTTTAACGATTTAAAGCACCTAAACATGCATTTACAGGTGTGTTCAACATTACCCCACAACAAGTTATCATCTTTAAGCCTTAACATGCATTAAGCTTTCATTTTTAAGCCTTAGAACTCAAGTTAAAGGTTGGTACAACATACCAAGGCTCAAAACTCAGAAGTAAAGGCTCTTGGAGCTCCACACTCTGCCTCTCCAAGTCTGACTTGAAGGGTACACGAAAATGCTACCAAAGCTTGGCCCTTTCCACACAAAGGAAGCTCCTTGGAGCTTCACAAGCCAAGAGCAAGACTCTCACCACCTCAACTCAAGAGGACATCCCTCCAACACTCACAAACAGCAACCCCAACACATAACAGGGTCAACAACACAGCCCCAAAGCTACTCTCACCCCACACCAAGTGTTTAGGAGAAGGATTTGAGAAGGAAGTTGCCTCAAAGCTCAAGAAATGGAAGAGGAACACAATGGAACAGTACTCAGCAGTTGGCCAGCCCCAAGACTCACGTAGAGAATGTGTTATGGCCTAGGGTTTTGTGCTAACAAGCCTATATATAACCACTTAACATAAAACACACAGTATTAACTTTAATTGCTACGCTTAGCATTTTAATCCCAAACTTTGGATTATGAAACTACATAATTTTCTAAGATTTATCATATTTTTCTTATAATTTTCTGAGCACTTTTCCGGTACGCGCTTTTCCAAGCCAGTACCGGTTTCCAGCACCAGTTCTCATTATCTGGACTTGAAACTCGTTTTACAAGTCCTACATATTATTCTAGTAATTATCATGCACTTACATTAATTTTCCGAGATACTTTTTCGGCACGCATTTATACCGACTAACAGAACCGGTATCTGCACTTTTCTTCCGAAAAGCGACTTTCAGCATTCTTAATCACTTATTACGATTATTAAGCCTCATAAATAATTATTAGGGTCAATTATGGAATCATTTCCTAATTTTGCATAATTAATTAATTAAATATCTTAATTAACGGTGCGGGTTCTTACAATAAAAATTTCAAATATTTTAATACAAAAAATAATAAATCACATAATATTATCAAATAAAAAATTAAACAAAAATATAATGATCGTGATACGAGACTTTAGGTTCAGAAAACGACATCTCTAACTATAAATTAATTCAAAATTTTATGCATAGTACATAATTGAGATAATATTAGTGTTGTAGGTACATAACTTATGTAAGTCAATAAGCAAAAAAATATTCAAATATGGCTATTATGATTTTTTTTTGAAAAAAACAAAAATTTGGAATATTTTTTTTTTGGGACTTGGCCAAGTCAACGGTTAACCGACTGGGTTACCGGTTTTTATGAAAACCGACCGGGTCGCACCAGTTCTGATGCATGGCCGGTCCGTTGCTTCAACCGGATCAGTTATATGACCGGTTTACCGGTTCCCGGATCAACCCGACCGGTCGGTCCAATTTTAATAACTATGTTCTAGAGTATACTGATCTAATATATGAGAAAGTAATTTCTCAAGATACATTAGATGTGGATTTTCTCATAATAATATGGGAAAAGTGTTTATTCTTTTAAATGACACAACTTATATTTTTTCACTCTCACAAAGAGATGGGACCCACACTTTTATTTTTTTATCAACTCTCTTTCCTCCTTTATCTATCTCTTTCTCTCTCTTAAATGATACAACTTTACATCCTTTAAAATGACACACACTTTATCCTAATAATATTTTCTTTTTACACATCGAATGTCGAGATCAAAACTACATATTTAAAGAACTCAAATCCTTGTCATTAGACCTATACAGGTTGGTGTATTCATTAATAGAGATAATGAATGATCTAGGTTCCAATTTAAGACTTCGATGGGTAAATCTCAAATAATTAATGTGTGTTCAAACTATAACCTCACACTAATTTTTTTTATCACAAAAAAATTGTTGCATCATAGAATGCTTTTAATATCCAGATCTCGGGTCTACCAGGACAATAAAAATGATTAATATTATAATAATTATAAGGATAATGACTTGTTTGACATTTTTTTAACTGACCCTAATTATCTCTTTAAGATGAGTGGGCCCCTCGGGTATCTCAAAAACTTTAGCTCTTTGTTAGATTTGACATTTGGGAGGGATGAACCACTTACCAGTTACCACCACTAAAGCATACCACATTTATAACCAACTTGATCATCGTTGGATCATAATTAAATCCAATGACTCACGATTAATCTTTATAATCCTAATTTTTTTACCCTTTCATTCTCTCTCACGTGGTCTCATCCTCTGACAACTCTCTCTCCGTCCTCTCTCTGGTTCTTCCAAATTTCACATGAAAAAATTCAAAAAAAGTCGCATAAACAAACCTAACATTTGATTTAGAAATCTTTGAACATCTCTTTTTACTTATAACATTTGTTGCGAAATCGGCAAGTATACCGTTCGTTTCAAGTAATAAAGTGATAAGTAAGATATCGTTCCCTCGAGGATTAATGCACCAAGTATTAATTTAACTATTCCCCTTAAGTTGGAAAAGAAAATTGGTTTGATTGTGAAAGTGGTTGATTGTTGTAATTTTAAAAACAGAATTTTAAAAACAATAGTATTTAAAGCATGCAAGAGTAACAAGAATGACAAGAAAATATGAGATTGAGTAAAAATTGTAAAAAAACTGTAGCCAGGATGCACTTCACCTCCGATCCTCCCTTATATTCTTATATTGTATTTTATAATTAACTAATTGGTTTGCTTAGACAATTCATTATTTCTCTTTAAAATAGTTGAATCCTAATGTCTTAGTGATTTCAACCCTTTAATCCAATCAGAATTCTAATGTCTTAGTAATCCCTCTTGAATTAAGCATTAAGCAAATGAATTATAAGTTTACAATCTATGTAAGCCTATGTCTAGGTCATGCACAAATTGTTATTCTACCCTTGTCCAGACTAAAATCCCAATATGTCTATTGTGAGTCCTAACCCTCAAACCCCTATAATTTAGAGGGATCAGTTCTAAACAGGATATCGAAAAATTAACGCAGGTAGAATAAAACAAACAAACTAATTAAATTATAAAATAGCAATACAGGAAATATAAAGGATTCACATCGAGTCCGTGATCTCAACTACAAAAAAAATTAGTCAGACATAGCTGGCTTAAACAAATTAAAGAAATAAAAAGTATTCATGAAAACAATAAAGAAAAAGAAGAAGAAGAAGATGAAGAATCAACGGTTTTCGTTCTTCAACTCCGTCGGAATCCTGATCTCCAACGTGAGTCTCCAAGAATTCTCTCAAGCCAAAGATTTTTTGTCTCTGAGGTCTGAGTCTCTATTTATAGAGTGTATGCCTTGCTTAGAAATCTTGATCGAATCTTCATTGTGTATCTTGGTCCAATCTTTCTCCGATTCAGCCTGGGATTTGTTTAAAAATTTCTCACGTAACTCCCGCGACGCTACTAGCGCCAGTTCCACGCTAATAGCGTGAGAGTTTTATTCAGTCTACTGCAGCTTCGCGCTACTAGCGTGGTTCCCACGCTGCAAGCGTGGTTGGCTTGAAAGGCTGGTGCTATTAGCGTCAGTTCCACGCTAGTAGCCTGGAGGTTCTGCCTTGAAAAGTTCTTATGGCGCTACTAGCACCACACTCGCGCTAATAGCGTGGGACTTCAGATTTGTGCTTCCAATTTAGGCTTCTTTTTGTCCTGATTTCCTACAAAATTAGAAGAAAATTAGTAACAAGATATCTGATTGAGATTTATCAATTTAATAACAATTATAGCCGTTTTATCCAAGATTGATCAAGATTCTTTCTCTTTTTGGCTTTAAATCATATATATGCTGGAGGCATATCAACATCTTAAAATCAAATCTTAACCGTTAATTTCAGTTAATCTGACGGTTATAAATTATTAGAAATTAATAATAAATTAATAAAGACCAAGGAAAATGATCACTTTAGCAGGTTTTTGCGATGTTTCCCGATTTCCTAATTTTTTTGTATTATTAATAAATTGAATTACCAAGAAGCACAGTTGTGTAAAATTTAACAGTCGGAATTAAAGAAGTAGAACAAGATTAGAAACATAAGATTTTACTTGGTTTGACTAATTTCCTATATTTAAGGATCAAAAGGGATTAAAACCCCTGACGAAAAAAAATTCAGTAGAATACAGTACACACAAATTGACATAGTATCAAACTTTCTAACGGTATTTTTTTAAAAATTAATCAAAAGTATACATTAAACAATTAATAGAAAACTATACTTGGTTCATTTGGTTGCTAATATGTGTGCATAAGACTCACATTTTTCTGATAATTGACTTAAAGGGTAAGCTCTGCGTTGGTAGTTTTACTCTGTTTTTTCTTGGCTACAAGAGACCATTTCCTCGTTTCAAGTTAATACAAAACAGTGCATTCCAAGGGACATTGGTCGTAACATGAACCTGGTTATATTCACCTCCAGCTCCAAGGATCTGAAGTTCATCTCAAGTCCTTTCTCTATTCCATTATTACTAAGAAAGTTAAGGTACGGAATGAATGATGTGTACATCTATGAGAATAACGAATATTGAGAACTTTGTAAATTGTACAAGACAATGAAGTGGTAAAAGGACAAGTAAAAAAAATTCAGAATATCTATTTCATTTGTTTCTTGTGGAGTACATGATTTTGATGAGCAATCTTCGAGAGACAGTTGATTTGAAAAGACTTACAAACCAACATAAATTGGCATTTTGGATCAACGTTTACAATGCTTGTATCATGCATGTATAGTAGAAAATTCCTTTTTCAATTCCCGTGTGATATTTGCGTCCAGGATCATATCAAGTAGTTTTAGAATTTGATTTATGACCATTACGATGAATGAGAATTCTAAGACACGGATCAGGACTGTAATTAACTTATTGTTTGTTTCAGGGATTTTATATAAAATGGAGTGCCATCCACCCCAAAATAGTTAATTGCACTGATGAACAAGGTACACTAAAAATCTTGATGTAGATGTTACTTGTCCTATTTGGAGCATGGTAGACTCCACCCTTGTCTGGTGACAAGTGCCAAAATTGAAAAAGAAGGGGAAATAGATGGGGTTGAGATTATAGAAATTTAATTTCAATTGAATTTTTTCTGAGTAGGCAACCTTCAACATAGGAGGCTACATAATAAATGCCCAAGCAATGGAGCATTTCATTTCAAGGAAACGAGATACTTCTAATATGAGATAGACAAGAAACCCTCAACTTAAATGCTCACTTCAACAGCCTTATTTTACTTGAAGATTAGGATTGAAATGATAGATAAAGCCTTATTTTCATTTTGCCGTTTTTGGTGGATGTCTACTCTAGTTGGATAATTCTTGTAAGCTGAATTGAATTTGATTTACAAAATCTCTTCCACTTTGATTTCTCCTTAATCTTTTAAGTAAAATACTTCAACCACAGTAGTTGTGCTGCTGCCTTTATTAGCTTTGCTGGAAAATATGCTTATAAAGTGGCATAAATTGATTACATGTGATCCATGGGAAACCTCAGTTTTGCATGGATGCTCCCGCATAGATTTTGTGCATCTGAGTAATTAAATAACATTAGTTGTTATCTAACTTGCTAGGGTTGTAATAGATACAAAAGAAAATTTTATACAGTACATTTATTAAATTAAGGTGCAGTTATATTGTAACTATCCCATCCAATGAGAAATAATTTCATTCCTATATTTAATTTAATTTGTATTTATTTGTGTGCCCCATACCATCTGAAAAATTTGGGACGTTTTTCTAATTTTCTCCATAGAAGACCCAAAGCAGTAAATACCCATAATGGAATTCAGCCGAAATTGTGGACTGGAGATACTGGTAGTAGATGTCCAAGTCTTGAGTAGTAATACAAGAGTAGGTATTTGTTCATCAAAAATAAAATAAAAATTAAGACTCCTATAACATTAATTTTGAAGGAATTGATATATTAAGTACAATTAATTGAATTGTTTTTATTTTCAATTTTAATAACTGTTATACTAAGTCTTGATTGAGTAGTAGGGCCGGGGTGGGGGTACCGAAGAAATTCTCACTTATAGGATATTAGAAAAGGGGTGTGGGGTAGATGGCCCGTGTTGGTGGGTTGGAACTGTTAGGAATTGGGTTAGGCATATTCCTCAAACTTTCATGGCATGCCAATAAAGATTCAACAAGCTATAAGTCAATATCCACTGCTTGACATTTAGTGTATAGTGGAGTTTTAACTTTTTTAACCACTATCATGACATTTTATATCATAAAGCATAGTAGAAGTTACAAAGAACTGTATCCAAAAAAAAAAAGTTACAAAACACGTACATCCAGAACCATTACGTGTTGAAATGTGAAGACGACTTGCAGATTTTCTGCCCCTTTATGAGGGCCTGATTTTAGGCATAATAATTATGCTGAAAAACATAATGACTCGGGCCAGACCCATGTGTCTTGGTCAATGTGCCTTGAAAAGTTGTACACTCCGGAATATGGTATTTACTATTAACCAACTACCCATTAAGAGTGGAGGCCTACGACACTCCTCAATTATAAAACCAGATACTTCATTCCAAATACAATTACCACCAAATCATTCTCTTTCACCACAGTTCTTCTCTATCTGTGCTAGTACGTGTAGTGAAACTAAAAGATGGCTATGGGAAGAGGCAGTGCAATGGTTCTACTGTTCTGCTTTTTAGTGCTTGCCTCTGATTTGGCTCATGCTGCCACCTACAAGGTTGGAGATGCTGGCGGTTGGACCTTTAACACTGTTGGCTGGCCTAAAGGAAAGCGCATTCGGGCTGGTGACACACTTGGTCAGTATTTTCCTATCATTAAAGGTTTTTATTAAACATCCACTAAATCTTAATTCCCTCTCTTCTTCTTAGTTTAAGAAATAAATAAGGATTTTATTTTTCTTACGTTCCGTAAAATAAATGTTTTTTTTCTATTCTCACAACAAATGATAAGACCTACTTTATTTTTAAAAAAAAAGAAAAGAGAAAAAATCAGAACACAGAAATCGAAGTAAGAGTAGGAGATAAAATTTTTCTTATGTGACATAAAAAAAATAAAATCAAATAAATAAAGGTATTAACATTTAACAAAATTAACAATATGAGAAGAAAATAAAATTTTCAAAATATCCTTCTTCTTTTTTTAATTTCAAATTAATGCTGGAGAAGAAACACTTTTTCATCAATTATGTTATAACATATAGTAATTTTTTTTTTATAATTGTAATTCTATGTAACTTTCTTAAGTATTTATTTGATTTTTGTATATGTGCAGCCTTCAACTATAGCCCTGGGGCTCACAATGTGGTGGCGGTGAACAAGGCTGGGTATGATACCTGCAAGACTCCAAGAGGAGCCAAAGTGTATCGATCAGGAAAGGATCAGATAAGGCTTGCCAGGGGACAGAATTACTTCATCTGCAATTATGTGGGTCACTGCGAGTCTGGGATGAAAATTGCCATCAATGCTGCCTGATTTTTATAGTTTAATTTTGTTAACTTAAATATCAGTGTGCTTTCCTATAATACTCATGTGAGATGTATTAGCAAAATATAGCCTGTTCTTTTTTATACTTCCGGAATAATGGTTTTAGTAGAAGTCATTTCCTGCTTTCAATAAATAGATAGGTGGGTGTGAAGAAAAAGGTGTGTCATGTATGCTTCTGTATGTTACTCATGGATCCAGTAACAATAAATATCGGTAATAGGTCTTCTGGCTTTCTCTCTCTCTACATACACACACATATATATATATATAAATCATGTATGTTTTTGTTACACTTTCACATCCTTTTATTATAAATAGATATATATATGAGAAAAATATTTCTCAATTATCTTCGGCCACCCTAAAATTACGTCGTTTTATTTATTTATTTTCTTATATTAATTGATTTATTTTTGAATGGTTATGATTCCCTTTTTCTCTCTCTTCCTTTATCATCATTGATCCATCTTTGTACGGTTATGATTTAGTAGCCGGAGATAAAATTATCTCAAACAACTTGAGAAATGATAAGTCCTATATATATATATATATATATATATAAAAGGATGTGAAACTGTAACAAAAAACATACATGATTTATTTAAGTTTACATAGATAGACAAAACTGTTTGTATGAGCGAAAATTGTGAGAGTATTTATTTATTTATTTATGTTTATAAGCGATAAAAGAAGAATAAGCAAGATTCATGGAATTTAATTTTTTATTAAGTCATTGAACTTTTGGCCCGAAGATATTATTTAAAAAATAAATATTAGTGCATTTTTAGATTAATTTATTCGATCATAAAAAAATTATAACTAAAATTATATTAAAACATTTTGTATAAAACAAGGTGTTGGATCATCACTTACTCCCGAGCTTTGGGGAGAAGTGGCAGAGCCGGGATTAAATTTTAGCCAGATTTAAAAATTTTGATATATTAAATTATTAAAATTTTTATCGTAATTACATAAATTTATTAGGAAAAAATTTACTATGAATTCTAGCATACTTATCTAAATTATTTACTAAATAATGTCACTTAACATTGAAAATTAAAATGAACAATTGCAAACGAATATACATCAAAGCAAATATATAAAAAGGCACTAACCTTTTCGGTAAACATTTCAAAATAAGAGTTGCACTTTCCTCCCACGACATAATAAGTAATGAACTAAGCATTGTCCTGAGGATATGAATATACACAAATATAATAACTTAACTATATGTATAATAACATTTAATAAATAATTTAAAATATAATCAAAGAATTGTATACCTAAAATTGTATACGGCGCTATTTTAAATTGACGAAATCTTCAAGGATAGAATTTGTAGTAAAATTTTTAGCAATCTCTCTTTCAATATACACAACCAAATTATTTGCAAGAAAGTCATCCTCCATTTTGTTTCGAAGCCTTGTTTTCACAATTTTCATTGCTGAGAATGCATGTTCACTACTTGCTGTTGAAACTGATAGTGTTAAGATAAGACGAATTAGCCTATCAACCAAATGATAGGAATTTGACTTTCTTGTCTTGGCTAATCCTTGACACAACTCAGAAATTGAAGATAAATTTTGAAGTTCTGAATTTTTTGGGATGTCCTTGTGGAAATGCTTCAATTGACAATTCAAACTAATTCTCTCTTGCTCAGAAAAATCAAGAGGATAGTATTTCTCTACAAGGTTACAAATATCATCAACATTAAATGCTTTATAACCATTCTTCAGATCTAATGAAGAGCTAAGTGATAAAAGCTCCATTGTTTGCTCAATAAACCTTCTATCTAACTCTTGTAATTGAAAGTCAATTGTTGACTTAAGGATATCAAAATGACAGTGATGCTCAACAGTTATTTGATCATGCTGTCGTCGGCCACGACCTTCAATATATTGAGCATCAAGATCTGGAATATCTATTTCATGAAGCTTGGAGAAATTAACAACACTTTCAAGTATTCTTTTCCTACCATCATCTCGCAATTCTGGAATAAGTTCCTTTGTACTTGAAACTAATTGTATAGCATTCAAAATATCTTGAGATTTTTGTTGTAATGCTTGACAAAGAATTTCAGTAATGCCCATGATCTCCTTCATCAAAAGTAAATTAAAGATAAATTCAAAAGAAGTGATCATCTTATAAGCTGCAGTGGCATCTCTTCTTTGAGAGTAATTTGAGTCTTCACTACGAATTTTTTCAAGTACTGAACACGATTCATTATACCCTCGTTGAAGACTGTATATAGAATAAAAATGAGAACCTCATCTAGTATCACTTGCCCTCTTTAATGTACCTATTTGGTTCGAACCTGTACCAGTTTTAAGCTCACAAATAGCCTGCACCATGAAAGGAAACCATGGCCCATGAAAGCGTATATTAGTTTAGAAAGGAAACCAAAAGAACAATAATAAAATAAGCTAAAACATAAATAAAAAAAAAAAGGAAATTGGCTTAAGCATTTTTATTTTTATTTTGGTTTTTCCCATTGCATAATAAATAGGTGAAGTAGTCTGTACGTCTATTTTCTAGCCTTATTAATGTATGCAATGAAACTTCTTTTCACAAATTAGAATTCCTTTGATATTTTTTATTTTTATTTTATTTATCATTATATTATCCCTTCCAAGCAAGATAACTTAAAATAATAAATAAAAGAAAAGGTGAATAAACGAGACAAAAAGAAATGATATCTATCCTTATCCACCATGTAAACTTAATATGTCATAATGGATATAAATAAAATCTAATATGGTTGCAACTTCCAAGCCTTGGGTTCGAGTAGGTTACCGCAAAATGGAGAGGTGTGGTGCCTTTGGTTTATAATATGGAGAGTCAGAAAGAAAGGTTGAGTTCAAGTCACTCGCTAGTTAGAGGCGTGCAGTGCACGGTAGGCGAAGTCCAGGTGGTGGCGAACGGTGTCAGAGGTCTTCAGCGATGGCGAACGACGCGAAGGGAGCAATAATTTGGTGCAGTGGTTGGTGTTTTCTGGCAACCCTACGCAGGGATGGAGAGGAGAATTCCGTTGATGATGGTGTTTAACTGACTTGGTTATACATTTGCTCTCTTCTTGAGTATTTTTTAGAGAATGATGTTGATGATAGAAGATTTTTGGGTCATTGGGGGTGCCTCTCAGAGTGTAGAGATGTTATTTTGACTATCCATTTTGTTGTATGCCTCTGAAGTTCTTTTCTCCCTATACCATTTTGATTGTCCATTTTGGTGATTACTAGATCCATGTACAAAGACCTATCTTTGTTTCACTTTCCTCTTCCCTCTACACTGCTTTCTACTCTCTATATCTTCCTTTTTCTTATATTTTTTTTTTTATTATTGAATAAAAACAAAACTTGTTGCATAAAATTGGTGTTCAGAAAGGGTACTGTGAGGATGGATGTAGTTCATCTCGTCTGAGACAAGAAAATAGTTTCATTTAGAGCACTTAGATAAGGCTTAATTGCAACTTTAGTCTGGATCAAATCAAAATTAATTATATAATTATATATAATAAATAAATTTTTTCAAAATTAGTGAAAGCCCATACCCCACCTAACTGTAACGTGGCTATGCCACTGTTAAGGGGCACTCATTGGTTTAGAGCTAGCTAGAGTCTTGGCCACAAGAGGGTTTGCGTAGAGGGAGACTCTAAGGTGGCGGTTGAGTTCATCAACAATGTGTGCCCTGAGAGGCATCCAGTCATTTTAACAATTTGTAATGAAATTTTTAGTCACAAATAAATTTTTTTCTAGTAGTATATGTATTAGCTAGGCTGTCTTTCATTTTTTTGTCTGCTGCGTTTTAATTTCCTTTGTTTTCCAAAGAAAAAAAAAATCAAAATTTAAGCCAAATCAAATATGGATTCAATTGCCATAATCATTATGTCTTAAAAAGAGCGCTTTTTTCTTGTGCCATTGATTTGAAGGAACTATACATTTCTTTTAAACTACTTACAGTTACCACTATTATTATTTTTTATTTTCAAAAAATAATGCGGCAGAGTAATGTTATTAAGTAAATAATAATTTTTCATCACCCAATTTTCGTTATCATCCAACTTTATTTTATTTAAAAGCTTCTTTTAGTCGCTAAGTTCCGTACTCAATTTTGTACACGCGCGATTGTAATTGGGTTCAGATTCGCTTAATTACTGATGGGTGTCAAGAACACTTGGTTAGCCAAGTAGAGTCGGTTATTTGAAAAACTAAAACAAAGTCACTATCTGATAGGAATTCACTAATTGATGGCTTAACCTGGTTTAGCTATAATAATAATAATAACAATAATAATAATAATAATAGCTAGTGCTCGTAAGAGTCTTTGTTTAAGCAGCACTAACTAAATTAGTTGGGAATCAATCTCAATCAAGCCTGTTTTGCTAATATTTTGTCTTGTCATTCTCGTTCCCACTTTAGATCTTTCCATTAAAATAAAACAAAAGAAATAGCTAGTAGAAATTATCCACTGACATTTTATCGAATTGATGGCAATCTTAATATAGAATAATTTTGTTAACATTCCAGGGAAAAGTTAGAAGGTAGAATTTTAAATTTTAAGTATATTACTCAGAGGAGTACAAAATAGATATATACGTACAGTGATAAATACCTAAAAGGGGCACAATGAAAATTTGAGTTTTAGCCTCTCCTCCTTTTCTAAAAATTGTAACTCTAAAAAGATCGAAGGTAGATCAAATTTCAGGATTTAATTAAGTGACCCACCAGATGAAGTTACTCTCTTTAAATTAAAAACATTATGACTCTAGCCCAACCCGTGCCTTTGAGTCATCATTTTATGAGGTAGTTGGGCCCCAACACTCTTCAACCACCCCATTACAATTGCCAACATCTTTGGCTATAAAATCATATATCCATTACTAATCTTATTACCAAACCAAAAGTATATCTCTTCCCACCATACTCAATATCTTTTGCTATTGCAACTAAAAGATAAAAGATGACCATGGGAAGAGGCATTGCAATGGTTGCACTGGCCCTATCATTATGCTTGCTTCTTCACTGTGAGATGGCTCATGCAGCCACCTACACGGTTGGGGATGCAAATGGTTGGACCTTTAACACTCTGAGTTGGCCTAAAGGGAAGCGCTTCAGGGCCGGTGATACACTTGGTTAGTATCTTTGTTTACTTTTTTATTTTATTTTTTCCCATTTAAGAAAGGAAACTTAAGATCTTATAATCTGAGAAACAAGAACGTGACAGGCTCAAGTTGAGACAAAGTTATATTGAGTTTGATTCTAGCTAGAATGAAGTAATTCCCTAATAGACATGTGTTACTCTTGAGTTAAGGTTCTTGGGCTTGTTTGTATTCTAGTTTCAATGATGGGTAGTTCCGCTTGGTAGATATGTTACGTTTAACTAATTTTTATTTTTAAATTTTAAATAATTATTTTGTTGACATCGTATCAACAATTAATTATAGCTGTTAAAATCATGACCGAAAAATTACCATGAAATTGTTTATTACAGTTCATTCTTGTTGTCTTTATTAGATAGTTAAATGAATTTTCAACATTATTATAAAGTCTATGGCTGATAATTCATCTAATAAGGACTCTTCATATTATAAATTTCTCATGCAGTTTTCAACTACAGCCCTGGAACTCACAATGTGGTGGCTGTGGATAAAGCTGGGTACAACACATGCAACACCCCAAAAGGTGCCAGAGTGTATAATTCAGGAAGTGATCAAATCAAGCTTGTCAAGGGACAAAACTACTTCATCTGCAATTTTGCTGGTCACTGCGAGTCTGGCACCAAAATTGCCATCAATGCTGTCTGATTTAGTGGTTTAATTGGCTTTCAGATATCTATAATTAAGCTTATCTTGTCAATAAGTTCAATATAATGATCATTAGTGCTGTTTGATGAAACTATTTCCCTCTCATAGATCTACTCGAAACTATTTTTAATAAGAATTGAATTTTCAAGATAAAATATCAATTTTTCAACTAATTTTCGCCGAGGGACAAAATGTGATCATTTCTTAATATCCACATTCCAACCCTCATCATTTCATTTGAACGAAATTTTGGAGTTATGAATTAGGCACTCGTAAAAATTGGTATATGAATTTTGATTTATCTAGCCCGAAGTTGTATATGAGAATTACGGTGCTACTGGCTTTAAATTCTAATAATTACGGTGATACTGATTTTAAATAATCAACCCTAACAAGTGGGTCCGACATCATGTATCAACCCAAAACCTTAAGGCATTGAGTTTGTGCGCGTTTAGCATGGTTAATGTTTATTTAAGAGAATTGGGTAAATGGGATAGGAGGCCTAACAGGGGCATATGACCCAGCCTATATCAAATCAGATTTGACCTATTACATAAATAGAACAGGTTCATGCTTTTCTAAAAAGTATATTTAGAAAGCAGATCATAGACTCTTTTTTTTACATGCCGAACCTATAAGTCTATAGGTCAACCTATATTATATTATATTATTTTAAATAAAGTAAATAAAATCATTATTTAATAATTATAAATAATAAAGTAATATTACTTTAATTGTTTTTTAATTATTAAAAGCATAATTGGCTTAAAGCAGACCTAGGCCAAAGTTTTTTTATTAATTATTTCAAGAAACTTATATTACCTAAGCTTTTTATTTTTGGGTTTCATTAATTACCTAAGCTTTTCGTAAAATTAAATGTTAACCAACCAATTTTATTAATTGAAATAAAAATTTGATTAGATCGTTGAACATGAGTAACATTCTTGATAAATAGGATGGCTTAAATTAACAAGTTCTGCCAAGCTATGATTGTATTATGGTTTGCTCAGGAAGGATAAATTCTTTCCAATTAATGTTAAGCTCTAATTTATATTAATATAATATATAAAACTGTGGCAGTTATATTTACTATTATTTTAGTCTTGCTATTTTTATTACTTGATGGGTTACCGTTAGATCAATTTAAAATTAATGGTAGTTAATTTTTTTATCATTTTCAACCTTTGATTTTAAATTAATTTAACAATAACTAATCAGGAATAACTAATAAGTGTTGTAAGATTAAATAGTAATTAAGTATAACATTCCTCTATAAAACTAATATAATCATATCGTATCGATTTTATATATCTTGGAGATAGAATTGCTTCACATTATTAGCACCCATGTAATTTCTTTCATTTTTATTGGTGAAGGTTATAAAGTATTGTTTTAGTTAAACAACTACATAAATGAGTATTATTTGAACTTGGTTTTCAACCAACCCTAACTTGAAAGGAATTTTGGGATTTATGAATATGAACAGCAAAAACATCAACTCATAGCATGTGGTCATAAGAGACTTTAAAAATTATCCTTAGGGGCGTTTGGTTGATGAATTTTTTTTGGAATAGTAGGGAAATGTAATAGATAGAAAAATGATTGGAAAGATAGATAAAGTGAGATAGGTAGAAATATGTAAAAAAAAGTTGTTTGGTGGGGAAAAACTTTACTGAGAAAATTAGGTAACTTTATGAAATCAACAGTGCATTAAAAGTCAGATAACCGGTTTTCTGAAAAATCCCACCTTCAAATTGGGTTTCTAAACATTGCGGATATCTATGTTTCTCATAAATCCAGACAAATTGGATAGATGGGTTTTGGTGAAAATACGTTGAAACAAACATGGTGTTTCTAAAAGCCATAGTTCAAAAACATAGATATCCGCTGAAAAGCTTCCAACCAAACACCACCTTACGGAAAAGCATTTAAGGATTAATTGGGTGATGGACGGAAGAGGATTACTGCTTTGTTACCCATTTAGGCTGCTAATTAATGTAAGCGAGTGCAGTAGCTGATTAATTAGAAAAAATAATTACCTTTTTTTAAAAGGAATATAATATAAACCATTATCATTTTTATAAAAATCTCTGAGAAAGATGTATAAAAAATAAACTAATCCAATCTGACCAAACATATATTAAAATGTGTAAGGATCGATGAGGCAACAAAACCTAATCTAAAAGGATGATATATGATATATCACTTTCTTTGTGTAATTATCATCGAGGAGTCCAAGTGTCCTACCCATCATGGACAACCCGAACACAAGATTTATTATAGAATAATCCACAATTGTTTTAAGTATTACAACAAGTGGCGGACCCAGAAAATATTATTTATGTCCGCACATTTAGTGACGTTGGCTTGAGGGTTCGAGGGCAGTGCCCCCGAAAAAAAAAAATTAAAGAAAATTTCAAATGCATTGACGGATAGGATATTGTAATAAACAAGTAGTGTTACTACCAATCAATTTCACCGTTAGACCGGTTATGCTGATCCAACAGTAATATTTATTTCCATCTTTGTATGGTTATGATTTTCCATATTTAATACTTTATATTTATTTCCATCTTTGTATGATTATGATTTCCTATATTTAATGCTTTCACTTTAAATATGGGGGATCATAACCATACAAAGATGAAAATAAATATAACCGTCGGATCCACATAATCAATACAACGGTAAAATTGATTGGTATTAATATTGATAGTAACACTACTTGATTGTTACAATATCCTATGCCATGTAGAGATTAAAAAACAAAAAATTATAAATAAGAAAAAAAAACTTCACCTTAACATAAAATATTATTCCCAACACTTTTTTTTAATCAAGCTGATTTGTTGTATGGCATCATAAAATATACAATAAAACATACGACATCTCATTTCATCCTACCTTATTCCATTCATTTTCATTTCATCCCTCATTGTATAACAAAACTTAATCTAACCAACATCATACTATACTACCAATGTTGTCAAAAACTAGTGTAAAAACGTAAAAACTTGTGTTTTTACGTTTTTACTAGAGTGGGCGTGTTAAAACGCAAGTAAAAACTGTCCTTGGTAAAAACTAGTAAAAACGCCGTGTAAAAACGTAAAAACGGTAAAAACCTACGTTTTGACCGTTTTTACTTAAAACGATTTTTTAAAAAAAAAAAATATTTACAAAAAAAAAATTAAAAAAAACCCAATTTTTGTTTCCCCAAATCATATGCACCAGCACAATATCTTAATATATTTTTGTTTGGATATATGTCTTTTATAATTATGTGATATAAAACTGCAATTTTATTATAAGTTATGCTATGAGAATCGTTTTGTATTTTTTGATCATTGTGTGCATTGAAAGAAGTGGAATTATATCCTGATGACTGATGATCCAAAATCTGCAGAGTGTATGAAACAGTTAGAGCAGATTTGTTATCCATTACTTGTTACATCACTGTTTATAATTTTGATACTTGGTTATAAAAAAAAATTCTTTTTAGATAGACAAGTGACTCAACACACATGTTCATTATGTGATATTTTTTTTACATGCATATATATATATATATATATATATATATATATATATATATATATATATAATTTTGTATCTTGACCTTAAGTAGTAGAAAGTAAAAACTTTATGTTTCGTGTCGTTTCTACGTTTTACATTTCTACCACCCTTTCCGTTTCTATGTGGAAACTCGAGTTTGACAACATTATATACTACTATACTTAAAAAAAAAAAAATTAGAAGTTCCTGTCCGCAAGTGCGGACAGAAGTGACCATCTAGGTCCGCAATTGATTACAACTAGGGATGTAAATGGGTCAGACTAGCCTGGCCTGACCTACAACCCAGCCCAATGGCGGACCCATTTGGGTGTCATTGTCTGCACTTGCAGGCATAAAAAAATTGGGGAAAAAGTGTTCACATAGGATGTATGATTCAGGCCAAGTAAAAAAAATAAAAATAGGAAGATTGAAAGTAAAAATGTAAAGAGTATAGAGGAGAATCACACATGATTTTTCACGATTTTTGTGAAACAAAAGTGGTCAACTTTGGATCAAATAGATATATGGGTTTCGATCTATTAACCCTACAATTATACTATATTTTACAAATACCTTTTTGTGGTGTTATTTATTTTTTAATTATCATTATCGATTATTTCCTTAAAACTTTGGTTGATTCACCAAAGCTTTACTTTTGAAGTGGAAGCAAAAATTGAATCATGATTTTTTTTTTTAAAAAAAAAATCAAGGGCGGGGGGCGACGCCCTCGAACCTCCGCCCTAAGTGTGCAGACATAAAAATATTTTTCTGGATCTGCCAGTGACCCGGCCTATATATGACCCAGTAATTGTATTTCTTTCTTATTTTTCTCATTTCTTTGACTCTAATTCCTCTCTGATATACATTCTAGAGCTGGGGTATTATGTTGACTCTTTCTTGTTTGTCATTTTTTATTTCTTACGAGAAAAATTAGTGCATGCATGAATGGAACTTTCTTTGCTCTATACAACTATTTTCTTTGCTCAGTATCTGCAGTGGGAGGCCTACAAGGTCTGTAGGTCATATCAGACTTTCTAATTTTTAAAAATAAGTCAAGCCTGACCTATAAATAAAGCATTTGATAGGTCAGATAGGCTGAATATTTTTTTACGTAGGCTTAGACCAGGAAGGCCAAAGCCCGGGCTAGCCTGACCCATTTACACCCCTAATTACAACCTATACAATATAGATAACATAATAACCCAATAAATTTATTTATATCCTTAAATAATCCTAATATGTATAAGCTTTAAAGGTTTGTTTTAATCTGCAAAGAATTCATCGGGAACTAACTTAAAAAAGATATTGACATCTTAATTGTTTTAAACCATGCTATATATATATATATATATATATATATCACCTTATAGGTATTTTACCTTCTAATTACAGTCTGACATTATTTTTTTTTAACTGCCAATATATATCGATAAAAAAAAAGTTCAATTATTTCTTTCTATTAAAAAGAAGAAGAAAAAAAGTAATGTCATCTTACTAATTCTAGCTACACATTGTCATCAATACTATTTTTCCACTAAGAAATATTCATGAGTACTTAAGTTGAGTTTAATTAGAATACGTTTACCAAAAAAAAAAAAGTTGAGTTTAGAATATTTGTGTACCTAACCTACTAATGAAAATAGTTGGGTTAAAATTATTTTTACTCCAAGTCCAAACCAACCCAACCACACTACAGACGGTTGGCATGAGCTGCAGAACTGGTTAGATCAGCATGTATGAATATGATGACGTAAATCAAAGTCTTTCATCCAAACCTATAGAGCTGGCAAAACGGGCTCGGCTCGGCGGGTCAACTCGCACAACCCGCCAAACGGGGCGGGGCGGGTTGAGTTTTTCAACCCATGTCAAAAGCGGGGCGGGGCGGACTCATTTTTTGGTGGGTTGACGGCGGGCATTGGCGGGCCGAGGCGGGTCAGTGTAAAATAGGCTCGGACTGGCGGGCCAACCCGCCAAACGGAGCGGGGCGGGCTGAGTTTTTCAGCCCACTTTCAAAAGCGGAGCGGGGCTGGCTGACTCATTTTTTAGCGGGTTGATGGCGGGGTGGGGCGGGCCGGGCCGGACCGCCCACTTTGCCACCCCTACAAACGTACATATACCCTAACAAAGACAATAACCATAACATAAGTAATTGAGTTATAAAAATAAAGTAAGGGGAAAAAGTATCTAATATTATTTTAGATAATTTTATCTAATATTTACCGAAACGACGTCATTTTAGGGTTGAAAAATTAAAAAATTAGAATAATAAAGAAATACACCATAATTTTCATCCCAAAACAATATCCTTTCTATGAACATTAGACAAAATTATCTAAAAAAAAATGAACCCATAAACTAATATAAAATTTGTAACTTACAAATAACTCGAATTTGTATGAGTCTATAATGGGAGAAGTTAACTTCTCTTATCATAAGAGAAGTTTTAAACCCATATATATATATATATATATATATATATATATATATATATATAAAGTTTATAAACAACTATTTCATTCTAAAAACTTAAGTTGCTAGCGGCTATTATATTAATGCTTTTATATTTTTCTAACACAACCATTTGTCTATTTTAGCTGAGGATTAATGAAATTAAATTAATCAAAAACAAAATCCATGACCCTAAGATCAATTGAACCGAGACTTGACTTGAGAGGAAATTAATTTGCTACATAAAAATAAAAATCGTGAACCTAACCAAGTGGGGACCAAATATAGAATATCTTTTAGAACAAATTGGCAATTGCATAATCAAGTAATCATTCTAAACTTTAACACTAGGAACTTCCTGTCATTAATTTCTTTCAGGCCTGACCCCAGTGTCTTAACAAAATGAAAGCTAAAGTTGGTCCCGCCAAAACAAATTAAAGTATCAAAAATCAAGTCATAGGAACAAAGATCTAGGAAATGTTTGTAAACTTGAAATCATTATGTTAGTTGAATCACATTAATTATAGCTATACTGGGAAATTAAAACTGTTTATTTCTGCTTTGAAAGCCTGAAGACTTATCCTTTGTTGCATCAAATCATATGCTGACTCATGATATGTGTCAGCTCCAAAGGGCACTAATAGATTCCTCTCCCATTTACAAATTGATGGAGCTGACATCAATTGACTTTTTGTTGGTGGTGGTGGGTTGTGCTGCAGGCTTAGCATGAGTGGATTATATATGTGGGTAAGTTCTGGGGTCATCATTCGAAACACTACAACTAATAATGGTGGTCTCAAATAGCATTTCTAAGTCTAAATAGGAATCCAATGCTGCAAACGCAGCCCTGGGTCTCAAAATGTTTCTTGTAGCCAATGGACTTCAAACAAGTGGAGACACATGCAATTATCCATATTGCTTTAAAGTCTAAACTTGTAAAAAGGAGAAACTTCACCATCAAAGCCAAGACAGATTAAAGTTTAGGACATTAACAAAAGTGGGAGGAAATTAAATTAAATAAATGTTTACTTGTTCATGTTCAAGTTCACGTTTGGTGGTTGACCTTACACCAAAATATCAAAGAAAATCAAAAAATAAAATGAGGTACAATCAGTAAGTTAATGAGAAATATTGACTTCCACCAATTAAAGATACCTCTTTACTATAGGGAAAAAAAAAAATTACCTTCCAAGCATAAATTTACTTAGTATTTTCATCAAGTATTCTTGCTTCCTTCAATCAAGTATATTTTTCATCAATGAAAGTGGACATAAGATTAGTATAAGAACCTGCAAAAGGACAGAATGAAAACCCATTAGATTCAGATATATAAGAAGTTTCCTACTGAGACAAAAAGGAGGCATATATATATTGTAGATTATAAATTGCTGAGTGGCATGACAAGGAAGAAGTAATTATTCATAAGAAATGTGAAAGAGAATTGAGCCCTAAAGGGGTTTCTCAGAGACAGATTCACAGAGCCCGTTTGGCCTACTGGCCACCTCCAATTGTCACCATTTGGTGTGATTCTAAACAACCCATTAACGGAGGTGGACAGAATGCCAAAATGGCTATGGAACAAGGCCTCTGAGAAACCCTAGAGAGCAAATAAAACGTAGAGCGAAATGGAAATTCTTGCTGAAGTTTGAAGAAGAGATCATAGGTTGTGAATTGTGATAAAGAAATGAGAGGAAGAAACAAGTTTTCTATAATGGGTTTGGAATAAGTCTAGCTTTTTGTAGAAAGAAGTCATAAGCGTGCATGGAGTTGTACGGTCTATTGGGATATGTTCGGCGCTTCTATACTGTTACAAAGACTTTCAACCCCTCCATTTTTTTCTGAATCGAAGTTTGGAATGAATTTATCATGTGACATGAGGTGAGGTGAGAGATATAAATTAACGGTGATCCTTTTTTCACCATTTATCTTAATATATGTATTTTTTCATCACTATTGATTTGTGTTTGAACAATCTTTGTGATCTCGTGTCACTACTTAAGAGGATGTATATTTATGACAAAATTCCGCTTCTCTTTTGCAATAAAGACTCCGGTATCCTTCAGGTGCAACAATTTGCTACTGATTATCTTGCACATATATGGTTGCAGATATTGGGGTTTTCTTGGACCATGGTTGTTAATTTGTTATGTGCCTTGTGAGTTCACTATGCTTTTTGACTTGGCAAAAAAAGGAGGATGCAAAATGGGCTGGCCATGTCTCCCACTCACTTTCTAATTACTTTGTCAACTCACTGTTTATAAGTTCAAACTTTGACATTTATTGTTCTCCATTTTCTTAAAAGACAACTTTGGACATCATTAATTACAATTATTAAATATTGGCTTATTTGGATGATGTTTGGAACTTGAATGCCTAGATTCTAGACTTAATATTGAGCATGTCTTAAAAGAACATACACATTTTCAAAAGATTATTGTTTAAAGTTCCATGATTTAATTTAAAAGAATATTCCATAATTTAGTTTAGTACGTAGTTTTTCTTTTCTTTTAAAATAATCATTTTCTGCTACATAATCATCACACACTTTTGTGGAGTGTAAAACATCCTCATTCAAATGAATGATCATATGCCTTTGTGTCTAATCTTATTCATTTAACGGCAAACGATACCTTCACATATGAGCCCACAAGCACAAATGATCTAGCACAACTCCTTGTGGAGAAGCTCGCAAGGAAGATTCGGGTGCTATAAATTGGGGTTTTCGGTTTTAACGAGATTTTCACTAGACTATGATTGTAACAGGGACATGTAGGGTCGCCATATTTTTGTGAATGATTCAGCTCATCACCAGAGGTGGTGGTAGGTTTATTTTGGGTTATCTTTGGTTTTAATCGTGGGTATTTGTTAAATAAATAAATAATTTATTCTGCAAGTTTAGGTTTAGATTATTTTGATTTTCTGACGACATGAAGTTTGAGAATTGAAGATATTACTATTTTTTGATAATTTTTTAGGGAAATTGTTGGAGATATGGTGTTATCCATGTAGATACTCTAGGCTGTTTGTTAAGTAGTTCTGATACTGTAGATATGATGTTGTAGATATGTATCTAAGAGTTTGTTAGTTGTTGCATAACAGTAGCGTTAGCTTTTCCATATCAGTAGGGTTAGTTATTTGGTTGTTTATCTATTGGTTATCTGATGTAGAACCTTCTGCCTATAAAAGGGCATCGTTGAGATTAATGAAAGTAACTCGTTGATACAAGATTTCTTCTTGGTATCAGAGCGAACCTATGATCAAACATTTCCGCAGCATAAGAGTGTGAAAGTTAGCCTACCAAATGGCAAAGGAGGGTAGCAGCATGCTGAAGCCATCAGACCCTGGGTCGCCATTTTACCTGGCAAGTTCAGATAGCCCAGGGATCATGTTGACAACAGTAATGTTGCAAGAAGAAGCCAACTACGAAAACTGGGCGAAGCTCATGCAAAACGCACTCAAAGCAAAGAACAAAATCGGATTCGTAACAGGATCCGTGGAGAAACCAGAAAAGAAGAATGCAGCAGAATGGCGTGCATGGGAGATGTGTAACTCAAAGATCAATGGGTGGATACATAATACCATTGATCCAAGTTTGCAACCGTTTATAAAGTGCTTCGACGAAGTGAAAGACCTCTGGGACGATTTGAAGGAGAGGTACGCGGTGCAGAATTTTTCGCGAAAATATCAACTCAAAGCAAGTCTGGCAAGCATGAGACAACAAGGTAGTAGCATTGGAGCGTACTACACAAAGCTAAGAGCAATCTGGGATGAATTGGAAGGAAGCAAGTCTCGCAAAACCTGCGCATGTGGTGACAATTGTGCATATGCAAAGGAAATTGAAGAAGAGAGGGAACATGATCGTGTGTATCAATTTCTTATGGGGTTAGATGAATCCACTTTTGGTAATCTGCGCTCTCAGATTCTAAACAACTCACCACTCCCATCTGTCAACAAAGTCTATGCTGCTGTGACACAAGAAGAGACCCACCGAAACATTGCTCGCAACCAGGAGGAGCGTGGGAGTGTAGTTGGATATGCAGCTCAAGCAGCAACCAACGTGGGGAAGGAGAACACGATGCAGCGTATGGTACCTGATAAGCAGATTGAAAGAATACTTTGTCCTCATTGTGGGAAAACCAATCATGACCCTTCAAGGTGCTGGAAGATAATTGGGTACCCACCCACTCGAGGAGCATTCCGAGGTCGTGGCAGAGGAAGAACCGGAGGAAGATATACATATGAGCAGGCTCACGCTATGCAGACTCCAGAAAACTCACAAGATGTAGGAGCCTTCTCGGTTTTGACCCCTGAGGTGGTGAACAAACTTTTGACGTTGGTGGATCAGCCTCAAACTAGTGACAAGTTGTCCGGTAAGAATATTCATTCACAATGGCTTATTGATAGTGGAGCCTCACAACACATGACGGGGAGAATAGATATACTAACTAACGTTGTGAACATTAAGCCTCTGACCGGTGGGTTTACCTAATGGATCCGTAACCCATGCAGAAAAAAGAGGGACAATAATCCTCAACAGAAATTTCAAATTGCATAATGTGTTGTTTGTCCCTCATTTGCAATACAACCTTGTCTCTGTATCCCAATTATTACAAGATAGTAACAACAAAGTGATGTTTACTGATGAAAAATGTATTTTGCAGGACCAAACATCGACGAAGGAGACTGGTCTGGGTAATCTTCAAGCAGGCGTTTATGTGTTTCAATCGAAGTGTGCCTCAGTTTCTGTTGTTCGAGTTCAAGAGTCTGTTGATTTGTGGCACAAACGGTTGGGCCATCCGTCATATGAAGTCACGTCTTTGCTTCCAATAATTTCAAACTCTGCAGCCAAATTTATTTCCAATAAAGCCTGTGATGTATGTTGTCGGGCAAAGCAAACTAGGAATACGTTTCATCTATCAAATACTCGTAGTAAAAGTTGTTTTGATTTGATCCATTATGACACTTGGGGACCTTATCGTTCCTCTTCTTCTTCCGGAGCACATTACTTCTTAACTATTGTTGATGATTTTAGTAGGTTTGTGTGGGTGTACATGTTATCTGAAAAGAAAGAAACCAATGATCGAATCCATAAATTTTTTGTTATGATCAGAAACCAATTTGGCAAAATGGTAAAACTAATAAGGTCTGATAATGGAAGCGAATTCAAATCACAAAATTTGATGAATTTATACCATAACAATGGAATAATACACCAAACAACTTGTGTTTACACGCTGAACAAAATGGTCGCGTGGAGAGAAAACATAGACACATCCTGAACGTGTCTAGAGCACTGCTCTTTCAGGCAGGATTACCAGTTGATTTCTGGGAAGAGAGTGTTCTTGCAGGAGTCCATTTGATCAATAGAACCCCATCAAAGGTCCTTGGTGGTTGCACTCCATATGAAGCATTGTATGAAAAAGCACCAACCTACGATCATTTGAGAATATTTGGGTGTTTATGCTTTGATAATATCAGACCTAAACCTAATGATAAGTTTGCTCCTAGGTCCCGTAAGTGCATTCTCATGGGCTATCCAGTGACTCAAAAGGGTTGGAAGTTATATGACCTGGAAACCAAGGAATATTTCATATGCAGAGACGTACAGTTCCATGAAGACTCCTTTCCTTTTGTTACGACACCAATCAATGACTCAAGACATGCATCTCTGCCCTCCTTACCCGCAACAATAGAAGCTGTTGATCCTACAGTTATGACCGCAACGTTTCCAGAGGAAGTGCCATCTCCAGCACCGGCACAGGACCACCTCGTAGAGATAGAGGAAGGAATGGAGGCACCACCTAGAGAAGATAATGATGACAGGGGGAGTCGTAACGTACCAAGCGCAGCTGTGCATGATGTTGGACGCCAACGTCGTCCTCGTAGGGCACCTACATATCTCAATGACTATGAGTGCAACAAGGTTGAAACACATGAACTCTCTGCACCAGCTAGTCCTCCCTCTGATGATAGGTCAGGTATCAAATACCCTCTACAAAATTATGTTAGTTTATCTAAATTCTCTCCCAATCATCATGCCTTTGTAGCTGCAATTGATGCAGGTCATGAACCGAGACACCTCAAAGAGGCTATGAGAGACTCACAATGGGTTGAAGCTATGCGTAAAGAGATTACAGCTTTAGAAGACAACGGGACATGGACAATCACCAACTTACCTACAGGCAAGTGAGCCCTACCTAGCAAGTGGGTATTCAAAATAAAATATCATTCCAATGGGACCATCGAACGATACAAGGCTCGACTGTTTATTGCTGGAAACCGTCAAATAGCCGGGGAAGACTTTGGGGAAACATATGCTCCTGTAGCGAAAATGACCAGTGTTAGAACCTTGTTAGCAGTAGCAGCAGCAAAGCAATGGGAACTACATCAACTTGATGTCCATAATGCCTTTCTTAACGGGGACCTCAGTGAAGAAGTATATATGAGGTTTCCTCTAGGCTTCAACAATGGATCACATCACCAAGTCTGCCGTTTGAAAAAGTCCCTGTATGGCCTGAGACAGTCACCTAGAAATTGGTTTTCAAAGCTAAGCTCCTCCCTTATAGCCTACGGTTTCCAACAATCACGAGCTGACTACACTCTTTTCACAATGCAAAAGAATGACATTTTCCTTACTCTTCTAATTTATGTGGACGACATAGTCCTAGCAAGAAATAATTCTCAAGCATGTAAGGCGGTGAAGGATTATTTAAACAATTGTTTCAAGATCAAGGACTTAGGAAGCTTAAAATACTTCCTTGGAATCGAAGTAGCTCGAAGCAGAGAAGGAATATTCATGTGCCAACGCAAATACACTCTTGATCTACTACAGGAATCGGGTCTCGGCGGCAGCAAACCTGCCAATTGAGCACAACCATCGACTTGGACTTGCAGAAGGACCAGACTTTGATAATCCTGAACGGTATAGACGCATAATTGGGAAATTAATCTATCTCAACCTCACACGGCCAGACTTAAGTTATGCTGTCCATGTCCTCTCACAGTTTATGCAACAGCCAAAACAGGCTCACTATGATGCACCTATGCGAGTCCTTAGACACCTCAAACGGAATCCAGGACAAGGGATCCTCTTGAAGTCCGAATGTGATTTAAAAATTCATGCATATTGCGACTCTGACTGGGCTACCTGCCCTCTCACACGCAGGTCTGTTACAGGTTACTTCATCATGTTAGGAGAGTCACCAGTATCATGGAGAACGAAGAAACAGGTGACCGTAGCTCGATCTTCAGCAGAAGCCGAGTATAGAGCCATGGCAGCTGCCACAGCAGAGCTTGTTTGGCTAAAAGGGTTCCTTGCTTCCCTTGGCGTGGCTCATACCAACCCAATGGAGCTATTTTGTGACAACAAAGCGGCTTTACACATAGCTGCGAATCCAGTCTTCCACGAGCGTACCAAACACATAGAGCTCGACTGCCATTTCGTCCGGGAGCATAGTCAAGCCAACACCATTGCAACTTCATTCGTTCGTTCGCAGTCCCAGCTTGCTGACACTTTCACTAAGGCTTTAGGATAGTCTGTGTTCCTTGCCTTTCTTCCCAAGTTGGGCATTTCATCCTTACACGCTCCAACTTGAAGGGGAGTGTTGGAGATATGGTGTTATCCATGTAGATACTCTAGGCTGTTTGTTAAGTAGTTCTGATACTGTAGATATGTATCTAAGAGTTTGTTAGTTGTTGCATAACAGTAGCGTTAGCTTTTCCATATCAGTAGGGTTAGTTATTTGGTTGTTTATCTATTGGTTATCTGATGTAGAACCTTCTGCCTATAAAAAGGCATCGTTGAGATTAATGAAAGTAACTCATTGATACAAGATTTCTTCTGAAATAATAATCTTATGTTACATAAGATTGTTATCTTATGCATAAGACACAAAGTAAACGTGGAACCCATTTTAAATTTTTTTTCTCTTTCTTATTCTCTCTCCTCTCTCTTCTCTATGTGTGTGTGTAGGAGATAGCTCTTCTCCTATGCAACATGAGAAAAGACAATCCCAATTTTTTATACTGATTAATATCATATAATGCTTTACGGGTATAGAAATGTTACTAAAAAGTAAAAAAAAGTGTAGTTTGCTGAAATACAAATGGGCTTGTCGTTAGCCTGTTATTGGAATTGTAGTGTGCGTAAGTGCAATTAATTATGGACATTCCATGCTTAGGGTTATGGAAAAAAATTTGTTGCTTATGGATATTAGGGAAGTGTTTGTGGAAATTGTATAACGATGTATGAAGAGTAATGATCAATTGATAATCATTTACTCTCTTTTTGAAAAAATAAAAAATAAAAAATTGTGAGCTAATTTGAGGTGGAAGGCTGTTTAATTAAAAGGCGTAAATGAACCAAATTGATTGAATAACATTTGCTTTAACCAACTGATTTGATTTTAATTGACATTTTCTTTCAAATCTGAATGAAATTTGATTGTGGGAACCTTTCTTGGAATTTCATTTTGAGATTAGTGTTTATCATGTTATAGAAGATAATTTTATCTCCTACGTATACAAACACAAAAATATGTAAGACTCATATTTTTTTTCTTCTCTTTCTTCTCTTCACATAGCTTCACATAGGATCCACACATTTTTATGTGCGGAGAAGATCTCCTACAACATAAGAAATGATTAATCTCTTCTATTTTTGCTATAATGATTATAAGAGACAAAATCTCTTTTTCTTCTAGGAAAATAGAATGTCATTCTTCTCGCTTAATTTATTTTTTGTTTTACACCAAAAAAAATAATTTTTTGTTAATACAAAATTACAGTTTCTTAATTTATTCCTCATGTGGTTAATATTTGTAACATGATCTTAGATAAACAATGAAAATATAAAATTTAATATTAATAAATTAAGGAATTTAACTTAGAATTCATAGAGAGAGGGTTAATCTTTTGAAGAATAATAAATAGCAAGATATGTATTTCTTTTTTTTTCTTTTTCTCTTTCTGGTAGACTCAAACATGTATTTCAATTGTTATAAAAATTTAAACCAAAAAACTAAATTATGATAAGAGTTTAGATTCTGTCTTCCTCTTATAGAATGCTTGCAGGTGATCACTGATTCACCGTGAAAAGATTGCCGGACCGTGCTAAATGGAGAAGAATCGTTGCTTAATTTCAGAATCCCCCCCATACCCGTCATTTTTGTTGCGAACATTTATTTATTATCCTTACACATGCGTGAGTATTTATAAGTATCTGTGGATATTTAAAAATAAAATAAAATAAACTTTAACATTACATATTATAAATTTGTTTAATAATTTATATTTTTTACAAGAATAAAAAGAATCTCAAATAACATTTCAAGCTTAATTATATTTTTCGTAATAATCAAAGTACAGAAACAATTATTATATGAATAATATATATTGTTCAATAATTATGATTTTATTTTATTTTTTAAATATTATTATAAAGTAATAATAAAATATAAATTTTTACCTCATCTCAAAATAAAAATAAAAATAATCATAGATATAATATATTAAAAAAAATACGTTTACAAATTTACGGATATTCATAAGATAAATAGTGTGGTACTAGCTGTGATCCTCTACATTAATCGCGGTGAAAAGAATTTGAAATACAGAAATAATACTCTCATGCTACAAGAAATTAAAACTTTTTCCTACACAAATTCATTTTCCGTGCCAATTAATTTTTCTTTTCTTTTTTAATATAAAATATGGGACTCACATTTAACTTGTCTCTACTTTTTTTCTCTCCTACTATCTTACAACATAAAAAACCTTGAACCCTTTGAAAAAAAATAGGTTCTACGCATATACCCATCCATCTATATTATTTTTTATTCTTTTCAACAAATTACTGATTAATTAGCTTGTATAATACAAAAGAACCGGGCAAAAAGTTAAATAAAGAGTACACAATTTACTGTACCGAAAAAAAAAGAGTACACAATTTACTAAATATTCAAATGTTGATTTGAAGTTGTTTGAATTTTAAGTATATTGGAAGGGTTGTCAATGATAAACTATATAATGATTAATGAGTAGCAATGTGGATTTGATTTAGATAAAAATTAGCAAGAAATTTACTTTTACCAGAATAAGCTCCACAAATTTATACTTCCATGCTTTTTATGTTTCACAGAAAGAGTATAATTTTTCAATGATATAGATTTCAAATTTTTCCTTAATTATTTTGAGAGGGAATATCCAATTTGATATCTAAAATAAATATGTTACTTATGGTGCTTTGATTTTTGAAAGTTTAGTCTCCAAAGTCATGAACTTATTAGTAACATGACAGCATCAGGAAGGTGAACTTGTTAACAGTTTTGGAGACTAATTTATGTAGATGATAACTTTCAATGATTAAAACAACACAAGTTACCTCTTTATGGACCAGATTCTATATTTACTCTATTTAGGTAATCTTCTGCGTAATTGCATGATGTTTTAGACATTTGACACTTTGTAAAATAAAAAAAAATAAAAAAAATCTAATAGAATAGATATTATTAAATGAATTTATAGGAAGTACGTTTAAAAAGATAAACAATGGATGTAAAGAAGGAAATTACAATTGTACTCATTTTATTTCGAAAATATCAGTAATTGATATAGTTGTCTAACAATTATTAGTTGTTAGTTAAATTTAATTTAATTTCAAACATTTATAGTCTCAAATTACCCACAGGATAAATATTTAATGGGAAATGGTTTTCTCATTTTACATGAGAAAATTTTCTCATGCTACACTCACAATACATGAGTGGGTCCTGTTTTGATTTTTTTTGTTTTCTCACCTTTTTGTGGACTGCATTCATGTATATTCATGTATCGTGATTGTAGTATGAGAAAAAAAAATTCTCAGTGAAATGATAAAATTAATTCCCATATTTAATATCTTAGGACAACCTCAACCATAAGAATACATAGCAACTCCATGTAAAGAATGAATTTGCACAAAATACAAGAGAATATATCATGCTGTATAAGACGATTTCACTGACACAAAAGAATTGAATTCTTGCAGGTGAAGCGAATGAGATGAGGGCTAAGCAGCTAATTCTCGGTTCAATTGAACTGTACGTTACATACATTGTGTGTTTCTTTCAAAAAATCTTGAGAGGGGGAGTAAGAAAACACTCACTTCACCAGCGGCAGAAGCAAAATTTGAACAGTGAATATGTTTACATCAGAAAAATCTAAGCCGATCCTGCAGCAACCTTCTTCCGAACAATCCTTCTTCTCCGAGCTTTAGGAGCTGAAGATTCTGCTCCAGCGACAGTGTCTATCCTCCTTTGTTTAACACCCAGAATCTCAAGCCAAGAAACAACTGCATTCTTTGAAATAGACCAGTTTGAGGATGGTTTCTCTACATTCTTAGAAGGCCTGATGTAAACTTTGTTATCTGACTGAGCCAGCGGATCTGCCTCAACTCCCAGCCAAGCACGCCTGGAGGCCTCTCCTAATTGAACATTCAAGACCCTGTATACAATCCATGATAAATGCAGAGACAATAGCACATCAAAAGTCCACAATAATTTCTTCGGAAACTATCTAAAACCAATGGCAAAAGCTGCTACAATGGAGTGGTAAAAAGGATTCAGTTCTGGCGTTGGAAAAGGTCAGAAATAGTGCTAAACCATCAGAAGAAAATTTTTCTTCTACAAGTAGTTTTTCCTTTCAACAAAGACGAAAGAATATATAATTAAGAAAATATTGCCTTTGTCTTAAATTGCTAAAAATGTCAGATATGTGTGCCTCCATAATGCCAAGCCAATACTTGAAACAGGAGAATGATAGAACTGGATCAAACTTTAGGAAGTTTATGGAGAAAACAGATGAAATTTATTTTGTTACTGATAAGGAGAATAAAATGAATACAGTAACTGATATCCATGATTTTGAGAGCCAGGTCTCTCCCCACAACTCCATTCTAATCTCATTCTGCCTCCCTCTCTGCCTGCTGTTTCCTTTTATCCTACTGCCCACCTAGAGAAGTATCCTTGCAAATCTTGAAATAATGTCCCCTAAAATCGAGTAACTCTATCTAACCATATCAATTAATAACAAGTAACCCTATCAACTATATCTAAAAATATCAATTAATATTATGTAACACTAATATATCTAGCAGTATAAATTAATATCGGGTAACTATATCTAATATATCTAACAATATCAATTAACTCTAATTACTACTAGCAACAGAGCCTATCCAACTAAATCATTGGCCCAACCTACTTTCCTTAATAAGAACAAAGAACGTAGGAAAAGTCATAAGATAAGCGTCACTCGAACTCAAAATCTTAAGGTTTACATCTGCATGAATTAGTGTAAAAAAGTAAAACTAAATAACTCGATATACATAGGGTTGCGTGAGCTTGATGAACTATTCATTTAGTAGGGAAAGAAGCATACCTGGAGTAAGTGCTGAAGAACAACGCAACTCCAATTACATCAAAACGGTTAATCATTACTCTATCAAATCCACATAACAGTTGATATCTCAGGTGTGCATAAATTCCAAGGAAAGCACCATAACCAAGGGCATTACTGCTTACACTTGGAACAGTCACAGATAACCTGCTGACAAGTCAGGCAAGATACACGGTAAGGTAAAATAAAGTATTAGCTCGGACAATTCATTCAAACACGTTTAAAACTAAAACTAGCGGTGAAGACGGGAAGAGTGAACATTTTGCCAGGCAAAAAAATGTACCAGACTGCCACGCCACGCTAACAGTAAATTTTACCAAAATGCCACGCTGCACCTTTAGCCGTCGTTGAAGAAGTATGAAAATATAACTAATTCGCATTATCTTATCTTAACTCTTAATTATTTTCAGACTTCTTCAACGACGACTAAGGATGCAGCGTGGCATTTTGGAAAAATTTACTGTTGGCGTGGCAGTCTGGTAAATTTTTTTGCCAAGTGTGACAAAATGGTCACTCTTCCGTGAAAATGAGGTGGGCCTATCACGGAGCCTACGATCTAACCTATTCTAAGCTTGATTTAATCTATTATACTTTTTAAATAGAGCAAGTTTAGGTTTTGAGAAAAGTCCATTTAAAAATTAAGCCACAGGCTACTTTAAAAAGCCTGCAAGTTATCTTTTAATTTTTTTAATAATATAATATATTTATGATATATATTATTCAGTTGAAGACATATTCTGAAATCATGACTTGTAACATTAGTTCTCAAAGTAATATGATTGATGTTATTTCAACAAATAATAAATATTTTTTAAAAATTTAAAATATAATATTAAATTAAATTAGTAAATAGAGTGCAAATTATATGTGATCTTTATCAACATTTTTACATGTGTTGTTAATAAAAATATTATTTCATATAATCTTTGAGAATAAGAAATTTTATATTTTAGATTTCAGTTTGGAGCCTATAAACTTTAGTTTGCAACTTAGTAGGCTTTACAAGCCGCGTTAGGTTTTTTAAATTTTTATAACAGGTCAAGTCAGACCTATAAATCAAGCCTTTGATAGGCTAATAGTAGGGATATGCAAAATAACCAAAATACTAAACTGAACCATGAACCGAACCGCACTTAAAAGAATCGATTTTTGAAAACCAGTTCATGCACCGAACCAGTTTTTACAGAACCAGATCATGAACCGAACTGATTTTTAAAACTAGTTCAAGAACCAAACCATTTTCGAATCGAATCGAACCGAATTACTTTCGAAATAAACCGAATCGCTTTTTATTACTTATTTCTTTAATTTTTTTATTTTCTTTTCTTTTCAAAAGAGGATCGACCCGAACTGGTTTCGAACCTAACCAAACCAAACTGGTTTTGAACTAAACCAATCCATTTTCGAACCGAATCTTTTAAACCAATTCGGTTCAATTTTTCAAAAAACTTAGTTCAATTCGACCCATGCGCACTCCTAACTAATAGGCCAACATAGGCTCTAAATATTTTATATAGCATTAGGCTATCAAAGCCAAAGTATGGCCTAACTTGGCCCATTTACACCCTTATCTAAAACTATGTTCTAACAATCAAATGGACTTAATGTTATCAAACAAAAGGTGGATTTTGTTAGAGATTAATATAAATCATTAGTAAAGTCATCACCCAACACCTTAAAATTTTGGATTGAATTGGTTCTTAGTACGGTATCAGAGCTTCAGTGATCATAAGGTCACAAGTTCGATCCTCACTGCCTCCCACTTTCAAGTAGAATTAAATAAGCACAATGTAAAAAAAAAAATGGGCATAAGCAATATCTACCCTTCAAGCCCAAAAAAGCTATTGCGCGAGGGTATGTGTTAGAAAATAATATAAACCATTAATAAAGTCATCACCTAACACTTTAAGATTTTGGGTTGAATTGGTTCTTAATAGCTTTTTAACCCACATACCTTCCCTCCTTTTTCCTAGCCAAAGTGTTTGATAATGCACCTTGCCCGGCACCAGCACTTAATCCAACAATGCACAACTCAACAGCCTTGAATAAAAAGCACTGAATTCTCTTTTGTAAGTCAAATTCCCTAAGTGGATAGCTGTTTTCTAATATGTTGTTCGGAAGCTTCTGCAATGTATTTTGTATTTCAAAACGAAATGTGTTCCCATACGAACGACAAGAAGCAAGTGACCAAACAACTACTGCATTGCATGCTGCAACTGTGAGCACGTTGATAAGCGCAAGATCCCACTCCTGCTTCATCCTATATTAAGATTAAACTAACAATTATTTATCAAACGAGACCACACAAACCTTCAAATCATTAGGAAACAAACACCACACCTCTCCTTTCGATTATTAAACTCCCACCACACTGAGAAACCTATTGAAGCAGCCTCCTCTAGAAGAAGCCTATACACGAATGCAGGATCTGCAAGCAATCTGCGCAGTACAAAATTAATTAGGGACAATATATATATAGCCATAACCAACAAACAGAGAGATCAAGAGTTAAGAAAAACAGATTAACTTTAATTCTAGAAAATTGCAACACATTGAAGATATATTAAATTGCTGTGTCTTATCAGACATGGGAGGACACCTATTCCAAGTTCATTTGTAGTTGTGTTTAAGGCACCTAACTTTGAAAATTATACGTCCAACAACATATCATATGCCATTAGCCCATTATCCATGAGCATAAAATGTAGCCTTCTTATACTCTCAGGGAAGTTGAAAACAAAATAAATAAATGAATATATAGGTTTATATTTCTCTTGGTTGATTAGCACCCTAAATGGGACTATAACTGAAATTTCAATGGAAACAGACATGGGTGGTAGCCCTGGTTCATGTTATGGTCATTTATTGGCAAGATGTGCCCCTACTAAAAAGTTAAGGACTTATGGTCATTTATGGACAAGATGTGTTGTTTCCAATCCTAGATAGGATCTCGATTGATGTCAATTATTACAAAATTAAAATTACCTGCCAATGAAAGCCCTTGAAATTCCATAAGGAAGTGCACGGCAAATAAACCTACTGGTGGTTGGCCTGGCATTGAATGCTAGGAATCTTACCATTTGAGCTGAGCTAACCAACCCCTAAAGACAAGATTTCGATCAGTGTAAGGCTTATGTGCTTGACAGCCTGAAGGTGGCTTGAAAAATACTATACCATTTCATAAGCTTGTCGAAGCCCAAGAGGCAAATCCATCATTGTCCTGTACCACTCACTTAACACTGCATCTACAAATTTACGGTCAAAAAGCTGCAACAAGGACAAAATAAATGTCATTCATTTAGAAAATGTCAAAGGAAAGCAATAAAAGATGGGTATATTCAGGTTGTTACAATATTTTACCAGCCAAAATCTAAAATTAGTACAAATTAGATTTCTAACCTCTTCAAGAAGTATCCTTCTTCTAAACAAGCCACCCTCACCATCCTCATCGCCATCATCAAAGTCATCAAAGTAATCATCATCATCATCACCATCATCTCCTCCATCACCACCACCATGATTGATTTCCTTTCCAATACCCCCACTGCCTCCTCCAATGTCTATCTGCAATATTTAAGACATTGTTCACTTTCCAGTAACACAAGAATATATGCAGTGGCCCAATTCAACTACTGGTTCCAGAACCCCTATTGCTAGACTATTGTTGGTGTAATCACAAAAAAGCTAGTGCTTCAAGAATTTTAGCATAAGATCAACTTTTATTTTCAGCTAGCCTAGCAGGGTAGCGCCAATTCTTCTGACATGTATCTTGTTTGAGGTATCACTGATCTTATTGATATACCACATTGTTCTCTCAACATCAAGTTAAACTTGAAGACTTGAAGACACTAGGACCAAATGTTTTACGCTTTTGAACTGAAATAAAATAAGACATAATTCATATGAGTTTTCTCTTTTTGATTCAACAAATCAAGTACTGCATCAACCGTATTCATTCAAATTCTTTTAATCATTCCAGACTCGAAACCAGTAGCTCAAATCATTGATCCGCACTCTTTTATCAGAAGGATATAACACAATACTAAACATTACGTAAATCAAGCACCAAATACATAAAAAAGGCAAACACTAAACAGTTAAAAAGTTGTAATAATATAAATTTATTTTTTCATCCAAGCCAACAAAATTCACAATTCAGCAGCAATTAGGTGAACCAAATTCCGTTTCCAGTTTTATATTAACATATTATCTTTATTCATCATCACTAGCTTCGATAACTCAACCTTCTCAATCTAAATCCCTCGCCAAAGAAAGAAAAAAAAAAATAGAGGGAGAAAAAGAAAACAAAACCTCAGGGCTAGACACGACGGTTTGCTTTTGCGACATATCAGGCTTAGACTTCTCCAACGTCACCGCACCTAACGAACCGTATTGCTCCTTCATCACAGGACCCCAAAACGACGACGAAGACAGAGACACAGAGTCATTGCCCTCCTCTGTGGCGCCAGAACGCGTTTCTTCCGCCGAAACTCGAAGTCGGAGTTTTATCGCAGTGGCGGTAGGCCTTGCAACCAGCCGGAGAGAGCTCAGCCTCGAAATTGACAATGACCGCTTCCCGAATGAGGTATCGGTGAACACGGGAGAGTTCACTGCTGTGTGGAACACTACCGCGAGAGACATTATTGTGCTGTGAGAGTGGAGAATTTCGCTGTTTGGATGGAGAGAAAATGGAGGAGGATTTTATCAGAGAAGTTTCCCGAAAGCGAGGGAAAATTGGTTCTCTCTTTTAAAAGTAACAGACGAGGGGTTTTAGAGAGAGAGAAACAACAGAATGACGATTTAGAACGAGTTGACTCGGTTCAGCCTCAATGAGTTAATGTTTTACAAACGTTAAATTTTTTTTAGTAGTTATTCTTACGCGAGTATAAATAATAATAAGTCTTACCCTCAATCTTAATTATTCGTATACTTATATTTAACAAATCACATATTAATAAATCAAAGACGTTAGATGTAAATAGAATGAATGGTCAAAATACGATCTTGACCCTTTTTTTGTTCATTTATTTATTATTATCAATATTTTACAATTAATTATTTTAAAATATTATTTAATATAATGGTGATATTTTCTTGTACAAGTAAATTATCCCTTTTTTGGTATGAATTAATTATTTTTATTACTACTTTCTTATAATTAGTTGATATGTTTATAATAAACAATTCACGTATCAATAAATCAGAGTCGTTAGATATAAATAAAATGAATGATCAAAATTGATAATATAATTTACACTAGAGTAAAATGATCCTCACACCTTTTTTGTTCTTTTATTTATTATTTTCAATATTTTATAATTAATTTTTAAAAGATTGTTTATTATAATGGTCATACTTTCTTATACAAGTAAATTATCTCTTTTTGAAGGAATTAATTATTTTTATTATTACTTTCTGCAGTTACTGCAGATAAATTATCTGAGGTAAGCCAATACAACGTTGTTTTGGGGTGAAAATTATGGTGTTTTTGTAATTTTAATTTATTTCAGGGTTATAATAGTCTTTATATATATAATTTTTTTTTATTTTTTTGATAACAATATATATAATTTTTTAAGATTTCAAAACCAATACGACGTTGGAATAAATGCAGATAACTTATTTGCATTAACTGCAGAAATATTTTCCCCTTAATCGATATGCATTTATTTAACAACTCATATCAAAAAATTAGAACAATTAGATATAAATAGAATGAATGGTCCAAATTAAGAATATAATTTACACCGAATAAAATAATCCTGACCCCTTTTTGTTCACTTATATTATTATCAATATTTTATAATTAATTGTTTTTTTTGGTAAAATAATTAATTATTTTATAAGATTCTTTATTGTAATGGTGATACTTTCTTATAGAAATAATTTATCTCTTTTTTTGGTACGAATTAATTATTTTCATTACTACTTTAATATAATTAATTGATATGCTTATATTTTACAACTTATATATCAATAAATCAGAGCTGTTAGATATAAATAATATAAATGGCCAAAATTGAGAATATATTTTACACTACTATAAAATGATCATGGCCCTTGTTTTGTTCATTCATTTGTTATTATCAATATTTTATAATAAATTGTTTTAAAAGATTCTTTAGTATAGTGGTGATACTTTCTTATACAAGTAAATTATCTCTTTTCTGGTACGGATTAATTATTTTTATTACTGCTTTCTTATAATTAATTAATATGCTTATATTAACAACTCACATATTAATATATTAGAGCCGTTAGATATAAATAGAATAAATGGCCAAAATTGAGAATATAATTTACACTGTAGTAAAATGATCCTAACCCCTTTTTTGTTCATTTATATATTATTATTATCAGTATTTTGTAATTAATTGTTTTAAAAGATTCTTTATTATAATGGTGATACTTTCTTATACAAGTATATTATCTCTTTTTTGGTACAAATTAATTATTTTTATTATTAATTTCTTATAATTAACTGATATGCTTATATTTAACAACTCACATATCAATAAATTAGAACTGTTAAATATAAATAGAATGGCCAAAATTGAGAATATACTTTATACCAGTAGAAAATGATCTTGACCCATTTTTTTGTTCATTTATTTATTATATCAATATTTTATAATTAATTGTTTTAAAAGATCCTTTATTATAATGGTGATGCTTTCTTTTCTATTTTTTTTTTGGATAAAACATATGAATCCTCCAGGTGAGTCAATTCTTTATTATAACGGTGATACTTTCTTATACAAGTAAATTATCTATTTTTTAAAATGAATGATGCCTCGCCGAGGCCCGTTTTTGTGAAGGAAAACCTAATCCGAAATCTTACAAAGAATGCGGAAGAGGCTGCAAATAAATGTGCAAATATGAATTCTAACATTAGAATCACTGTAGCGGACATATCTTGGCAGTTTTCCAATTTGGGTGTTGTCAAGGTTAATACGGAAGGGGCTACACGTGGTAACCCTGGTCCAGCTGCTTGTGAGGGTGTCATTCGTGATGAGTTCAGTAAGTGGCTTGGTGGCTTTGCTTATAAATTAGGGAAATGTTCTTCATTCAAAGCAAAATTATGGGGTGTTCTTAGGGGGTTGGAGATGGCTTTGAATGCTGATACTGTAACATCATTATTAAAAGTGATTCAACAAGTGTGATCACTGTGCTCACTAGAGATGGTGCAGCAGTCAGTGAGAATCATTTAATTTCTAGCATATGGGCAATATTGATCGATAAAAACTAATCTGTGACTTTCAGGCATACTTTGAGGGAGGGTAACTCGTGTGCAGACTGATTGACGAATTTCATATTAGACTATCTTGTTTGACAGAAACCTCCTCTTGGCATCTAGTTAATGTTGCTTGTTACAGCTGTTGAGAGACCTTGTGCTTTGAGTCACAATAGTTAGGTTTCTTTTTGTGTTTTTTCGACTTAGGCCTTTTGTTTACCATAAAATACAAATTATCTCTATTTTGGTATGAATTAATTATTTATATTACAATTTTCTCATAATTAATTGATATGCTTATATTTAACAACTCACATATCAATAAATCAGAACCATTATATATGAATAGAGTGAATGGTCAAAATTGTAAATATGATTAGCACTAATATAAAATGATCATGACCCTTTTTTTGTTCATTTATTTATTATTATCAATATTTTACAATTAATTGTTTTAAAAGATTCTTTATTATAATGGTGATACTTTCTTATACAAGTAAATTATCTCTTTTTTGGTATGAATTAATTATTTTTATTACTACTTTCTATTAATTATTTGATATGCTAATATTTAACAACTCACATATCAATAAACCGGAGCCGTTAGATATAAATAGAATGATTGTTCAAAATTATGATCCTGGCCTCTTTTTTGTTCATTTATTTATTATTATCAATATTTTACAATTAATTGTTTTAAAAGATTCTTTATTATAATGGTGATGTTTTCTCATACAAGTAAATTATCTCTTTTTTGGTATGAATTAATTATTTTTATTACTACTTTCTTATAATTAATTGATATGCTTATATTTAAGAACTCACATATCAATAAATCAGAGTAGTTAGATATAAAAAAAATGAATAGTCAAAATTGAGAATATAATTTATACTAGTGTAAAATAATCCTGATCTCTTTTTTTGTTCATTCATTTATTATTATCGATACTTTATAATTAATTATTTTAAAAGATTCTTTATTAAAGTGGTGAAACTTTCTTATACAAGGAAATTATCTCTTTTTTGGTTTGAATTAATTATTTTTATTACTTCTTTTTTATTATTAATTGATATGCTTATATTTAACAACTCACATATCAATAAATCAGAACCGTTATATATAAATAGAGTGAATGGTCAAAATTGTTAATATGATTTGCACTAATATAAAATGATCATGACCCTTTTTTTATTCATTTATTTATTATTATCAATATTTTACAATTAATTGTTTTAAAAGATTCTTTATTATAATGTTGATACTTTCTTATACAAGTAAATTATCTCTTTTTTGGTATGAATTAATTATTTTTATTACTACTTTCTATTAATTATTTGATATGCTAATATTTAACAACTCACATATCAATAAACCAGAGCCGTTAGATATAAATAGAATGATTGGTCAAAATTGAGAATATAATTTACACGGGTATAAAATGATCCTGACCTCTTTTTTGTTCATTTATTTATAATTATCAATATTTTACAATTAATTGTTTTAAAAGATTCTTTATTATAATGGTGATACTTTCTCATACAAGTAAATTATCTCTTTTTTGGTTTGAATTAATTATTTTTATTACTTCTTTTTTATAATTAATTGATATGCTTATATTTAACAACCCACATATCAATAAATCAGAACCGTTATATATAAATAGAGTGAATGGTCAAAATTGTAAATATGATTTGCACTAATATAAAATGATCATGACCCTATTTTGTTCATTTATTTATTATTATCAGTATTTTATAACTAATTGGTTTAAAAGATTCTTTATTATAATGGTGATACTTTCTTAAACAAGTAAATGATCTCTTTTTTGGTACAAATTAATTATTTCTATTACTAGTTTACTACTGTTATATATTTTCAAACTCCTCGTTATTAATAATATTAATCATTCATAGGCTTTAAATATAAAATACCTATTTTAATATTTTTAAACTTTTTGACTATCCCAATTATTCTAACTATCCTAATGTCACGTTTTGTATGGAGAACGATCATTCTGTTTAATAGAAGTGGAATGAAATATTGGCTTGAATGGAATGACAATTCCAAATATCTAGTTTTGTAGTTTTTAAAATAGTACTGAAGTCACTATTTGTTTGGTACATTGAATCAAAGCTTAATGTAATCAAATTAAACCTATGTAGTTTATCCAAAAAAAAAAAAAAACCTAAGTAGCTTATAGCAATTATAAGAAACTTTTATTTTTTCTAGAGTTAGCCAAGAAACTTTTATTTATCCACATTGTTAGATAACAAACTAATATGAATATCGTATATTTGTAAACAAAAATAATTTTGTAGAAAGTATCAATTATTATCTTGTCTTATGTTATATAGTACATCACCAAACAGAAAATAGTATTATAATAATATTTAATCTAATTTTTTTTAAGAGTCGCAACATTTATAAAGAGTGAAAAGATTAAATTCAAAATTGAATTAGTTGAATTCGTTATAGTTTCAAATAGCGATTGATATTAAAAAAAAAATGATATTAATTAATATTGTATCTTATACAATGTCACATCAAATATTATGTAATAAAATATTTTTATCGGGATTTATATTAGCAAATCATATAGAATTAAAATTTATTTTATCATGCATAACAAATGATTTTTTATTTTTATTTATTATTATTTATTATTTATTTTATTTTATTTTTGTGTAGATGATTCTTTTATCTTGCATCCAAACAAGAAGATAGATGATTCTTTATTTTTGCAGGTTTCAAAGATTTGTGTATTTTCAGGTACCAACTGTCCAACATTTTTTAGTCGAGATCCAAACATCAAGCTTTTTTAAGGACCAATTTTCATATACCTAAGTGTTGAAATTAACACTAATTTCTTCGTTTACGGTGTAACATCTCGGACGATGACGAGTGCGGGGAGTGATCGTCAGTGCGAAATGGCATGAATAGGGGTAAAAGTGGGTTGGGCTGAGCCAAGTTTTGTCCCGAAAAGCCCAAGCCTACGTCAAAAAAATTCAATTTGGCCTGGCCCAAGCCTAGTATGAGTCTAACTGTTAGCCTGGCTTGGCCCTTTTATAAAAAAGTAAATGGCCTGGCTTGGCCCGTTAGCCTGTTAATTTTTAACTTCCATGCAGAACCATGAATCAACTTTACAAAGTACTCAAATTCTGTTGCTACACCAAAAATCATAATTTCAACGTCCAAACAGAATCATGAATCGTAACAAAACTTATACAATATGCATTTAATTCATTTTCAAAAATAAAATGCTCAAACTAAATAATATATATTTCATCAGATCCAACAAACAAATCCATACTATGTAAATTAAAATAACTACATGAATTCAACAAACACATCATGATGCTTGTAGTAAGTATAACATTTTCCAAAAATATTTTAATATATTCATATACACAATCAAACATGTTGAGATGTTGATTCCTCCTATATAAGAAATAAAGTAAGATTTCTATTAAAATATAATCGAATATAATTAAGTTATAAATAATTGCAATTGGTTAAATTTGTATCTTTTGTGTTGTCTTCAAGGCATACTTATTCTATTTTATTTTATTTAAAATAAGTAGTACAATATTGACCGGCCTCTAGGCTTATAGGCCCGACCTTTTGAAAGTGGGCCTACGACCTTTTTATTAAACAGGCTTTTCTATGGCCCAAGCCCGGCCTATTATACAAATTATACTAGGTCAAGTATGGCCTGATATAGGCCGAGCCGTGGGCCCCTGTAGGCTGGCCCGGCCCAGTTTCACCCCTAGGCATGGACAAGGAGAGACTACTGACAAGCTTCCAGCGGATGGTTACATAAATGAATCGAATCGACACCCGAAAGAGAGGAATTCCAAAGACTGTGCAGGACTGCACAGTTTGGGATAACTTATAAGAATTAATTGGTACTACCTATGCTAACTGAAAAGTCTCGTGTTAGTATGTGGGGATAGTCATTCTTGAAGCGGCCGGGCTTTACAAGTGGTATCAGAGTAGGCCTCTCTCTCTCTCGGTACGATGTGGTTCAAGGACGAACCAAGCGGAAACTGGTGGACATGTAACATCCTGAGCGCTGACGAGGGCGAGAAATGATTACCGGTACAAAGAGGCACAGACAAGGAGATGGCTCCTGACAGACTTCTAGCGGAGGTTACATAAATAAATCGAATCGACACCCGAAAGAGAGATTCCAAAAACTGTGCGGGTATGATTGAAAAAGTTTATAAGAATTAATTAATACTACCTATACTAATAAAATACATCTACTTTTTAATAGCCCGAAGAAACATAGCTTATCCTTAAAAGCCGGGCGTTACATATGATAAGTTAAACTCTTGAGACAAACTATTTTTATACAACTGCAGATGAATTTCACCCAAATAAAAATAGGGAGTTACTAATCTCATGCAGCTTGAGATAGTTCTCTCATGTATGTGAAATAAATATGTGGGGTCAACACTTTAAATCAAAAGGAAAAAGAAATGAAAAACCCTAGCACAAAATTCGATAAGTGTATAACATGAGAGAACTGTCGAGAAAAGTATTTCACATAAAAATATTGCTATTGCTGGGCACGCGTCATTCCCGAAATGTTTTCTGCCTTTCTTTCACCAAATTTCTACGAATTTTTTACTGGGAACCAACATAGTGATTGATGCCTATTTGACTACTTAACTGCGTGACAGAACATTCCTTTCCCATCAAAATCAAAGTCATCATCACTACATAAAATACTTTGAAATAAATTGCTGAAAAACGGGAAGAGTTGATTCCACAAGACATGAAAAGGGTAGAGATTCTAGAGATGTAGGGGACGAAGGAGGGGTGAAACTTCTTTGTAAATAGTCTTGACGTTCGTGACTTTAAGATGTACTTTGTCACAAGGTCAAGAAACAATAACTATTATTTATTATTACTTTCAAAAGGGAAAGCATGAAACACAGTGACCAACTTTATATATGTGTTTGTTATCCCATTAGAGAAATAAAATGTAATTCTATGGTCCATTAATGCGCAATAACGTGAAACTGGCAAGAAGGAACCCTTATATTAATAATCAGTATGTACTAAGTGCTCATGTATTATTAGTCAGTATAAGGTTCGTTTGATGGATATTTGGTGAATAACGTATCTTACTAAGATTTTTTTAGTATTTATGGATAGAATAATGTAATATTTCTTACGTGCATTACTTTAAGTACATTAATTAGAGTTGAGATGATGACTGATTAGGGGTTATTAGTTTTTTCTTTGTACTGTGGAAAAAAAATTGTAACCTAACAAATTTTTTGATAATTGTATTGTCTCCTTAATTCCATTTTATACAATACTTATACTATTTGAATAATACAATTTCTTATTTTGGTGTGGTTTGTTTTATTAGAAAATCGAACTCACTACAGCAGGGGAAAAAAAAAGGTTAATAAGCGACCTCAACTCCTATAAGATAGCTGTGCTCATTCAGGAAAATTCAGAAAGAGTTGGAGTTGAGAACCTTCACAATCAAGATGATTGTGCTTAGAAGATTCCTTCAACTTTTAGATTTTATTGCAGTTTTATTCCTTTTGATCCAGGGGCATGTTCTATGTGATGGTGGATCCAATGCCCGGTGCATAGACAATGAAGCACATGCTCTTCTTAAGTTCAAGGAAGGCTTGAGTGACCCTTCAAATCCTTTATCTTCTTGGACAACTGGAAAGGATTGTTGCCAGTGGAAAGGAGTTGGATGCAACAGAACCACAGGTCGTGTTATTTCCCTTGATCTCCATTGTGCAAATTCCTCAGATAAATTGCAGGGACGTGAGTTAAGTTCATCTTTGCTTCAATTGCCATATTTAAGTTCCTTGAACCTTAGTGGCAATGATTTCATGCAATCTCAAGTGCCTTCCTTTCTTGGTACTATGAAAAGCTTAAAACATCTTGATCTATCAAATGCCAACTTCAAGGGACCCCTCCCTGAGAGTCTTGGAAATCTCTCTCGACTTGAGTCACTTGATTTGAGTCGCAATGATTTCTCCTTAGAAGTCAATAACCTTGAATGGCTTCATGTACTTTCTTCCTTGAAAAATCTTGACTTAAGCGGTGTTGATCTTAGCAGCAGTGCAAATGATTGGTTTCGTGACATTAGCATGCTGCCTTCTCTTGTAACATTGCGTTTATCAGGTTGCCAACTTCGCAACCTGCCTCAATCTCCACCTCAAGTGATTTTTCATTCTCTTGTAACACTTGATCTGTCTTTCAATTATTTCAATAATACTATACCTGATTGGTTGTTTGAAAAGTGTCATGACCTTCAACATCTTAATCTCGGTAACAATCAATTACAAGGTCCAATACCAGATTTCATTGAGAGGCTGAATTCTCTTGTATCCCTTGATCTATCACACAATGAATTCATTGGTTCAATACCAACAACGTTGGGCCAAGCTCATGGCCAAAATAGAGTTGGAGCAAATCCACGGTTGAAGGAGCTGCATCTTTCAAACAATCAACTAAATGGGTCACTGGAAAGAAGCCTTGGCCAGCTTTCAAAATTGACTGTTTTGGATTTAGCTGGGAACAACTTGGAGGGCAAGATCACCGATGCTCATCTAGCTAACTTCAAAAGCCTCAGGGTTTTGGACCTATCTTTCAACCGTGTGATTTTGAATCTGAGCAAAAACTGGGTCCCTCCTTTCAACCTTGAAACTATAGGTTTGGGAAATTGTCAGTTGGGTCCTCAATTTCCAAAGTGGATTCAAACTCAGAAGAACTTCTCCTATATTGATATATCAAATGCTAGTATCTCTGATACCGTGCCAGATTGGTTTTGGGATTTGTCTCCTAGCATTGAGTATATGAACCTCTCTTTCAATCAGCTGAGAAGATGTGGGCATGATTTTTCATCCAAGTTCAAACTTCACACACTTGATTTGAGCTACAATAATTTCTCATGTCCCTTGCCTCATTTTCCTCCAAACATGATCACTTTGGATCTGGCTGCAAACTCATTTTATGGAACAATTTCACATGTATGTGAGATGTTGGGCGTCAATAACTCATTGAGTTTTCTTGACTTGTCTTCAAATGATTTGTCAGGAGTCATCCCAAACTGTTGGCAGTATGGGAAACATATGATCATTCTGGACCTGGCAAACAACCATTTATTTGGCTCAATTCCAGATTCCCTTGGTAACCTCACAAGTCTCCACACGTTGAGTATTTACAGCAATAATCTTTCCGGAAGAATCCCAGACACACTGGAAAATTGCGAGGTGCTGATTGTTTTAAATTTGTGGTCTAATCGAATTTGGGGGGCCGTACCATCTTGGATTGGCCAAAAAATGCAAATCCTAAGGGTACTAATGTTGGGCAGGAATTCATTTGAAGGAAACATCCCAACAACGTTATGCCAACTCGAATCTTTACACCTATTAGACCTTTCCGAGAATCAATTGACAGGACCAATTCCAAGATGTGTCTTCGCAGCAATGGTTACTCCAGACACGGATCGTTCTTATATATATGATCCATATACCACCTATGTGGAGCATCTATATCTTACATTTAAGGGATTTTATCTGTATCACTCTAGGAACATGCTTCGAGCTTTGACAGTGATGGACTTGTCATCAAATTTTTTAACAGAGGGCATTCCTGTGGAGATTACAATGCTCGTTGAATTGGTTGCATTAAATTTGTCGAGAAACCAGTTAGTGGGCTCCATTCCATCCGATATTGGTGAATTGAAAAACTTGGAATCACTGGATTTGTCGAGGAATCAGTTATCATGTGCCATTCCCACCAGCATGGCTAGTATTTATAGCCTCATGATTTTGGACTTATCATACAACACTTTGTCCGGGAAAATTCCATCTGGCCCTCAGATGGAGGACTTCGACGTATTCTCATATGAAGGCAATCCCCACCTTTGTGGCCCTCCACTCACAGAAGCATGCGACAGAAAGAATTCATTTCAAGATATAAAACATTGCAGTGCCAGTGAAGGGAACAGAGAACATGAAAATGATGGCAACCATGAAGACAACAACAGTGTGGTTCTAGGAATCTCTCCATTCTACATAAGCATGGGTATTGGCTATATCACTGCATTTTGGGTGTTCTTGGGCTGCTTAACATTCATTACATCTTGGAGATATGCTTATTTCCGCTTCTTAGACAACATGAATGACAGGATCTATGTGACCATAGCTGTTTCACTTGCTAAACTGAGGAGGAAATTTCAAGGTCAACAGGTTTCCCAGTATCCAAACTAGGTTTGCTTTAGGCAAAAGAATGAATAAAGGAAAATCATTGTCTTGAGTTGGTTAATAAATTTGACTTAAGAATTTCTGCCTTAAACATGAATTGTAACTTGGTGTTTGTACCGATGGGATTTATAAGTCCACTGTGTTCCCTTTAGGGATGAGTCACTGTATGGGAGATACCATTAACTTAGGTACAGACCAGGCTAAGAGGTATTATGCCAAGCAATAACAAGACAATAAGTAAGTGCAGTAAGCAATATGACTCAAAGTAAATAGGCAATATCACGATACATAAGATGCCTTTAAGTTGTGCCCATGGGGGCTATTTATAGGGAATATGGAGTGGGTTGGTAAGGAGGGGTCAACCCTCCTTGGGATGTATTCCCATGATAGCAGTGTTGGGCGTGTTTGGCGCTGCCTTTTGGGCAGCGCTGCGCCTTCTGCGTCTGGCGATGTCAGCACTGGGCAGAGGGTAGTTTTTCCTTTATAGTGCCTGTGGCTGGCGCCTTTGGTGGTTAGCGTCCCGAGGTGGGGCATTTCGGTGTATCCCTTGGACATGCTGCAAGGTTGGAGGGCGCGAGACTCCACGTGGGTTGAGGCTGAGGATTGGGCCTGGCCAGCTGAGCTGTACCAGTATTTGGGCCATCCGGAACAGTGTTTATGCCTCTTATAGGATAATCAATAATATATGACTGTTTTTTTCGCAATTTTTCAATCCTTGGTCGTATTCTGAAATATATTATTTGCGATTGCTCAACTTTTGCAAAAAATAGTTGCGTTAAGTTTAAGGGTTTAAATTCTCTTCTGCCACATAAATTTTTTTAACTCTCTCCTATAGACACTTCGAAGTCTGTGTTTTTTTTTTTCTTACAAATAACCGGGCCCATCGTTTTTTCTATTAACAGGAGAAAAATGAACGGTCTCTTCTACGAAAGGAGAAATATAAAACCCTACAGGACGTTTGGTAGAAGAGATATTTTTTCATCAGGAAAAAAAATTTGTTGGGAACATGATAGAAAAAATTTATTGCTAAGTAAGATAAGAAAAGGTGTTTGGTATGCTAAAATCTATTGCCGGGTAAGATAAGAAAATGTGTGTTAGCTGTAGGCAAATTTTTTTACCACACATTGAATGGTAATATTTTATAATGAGATCATGTGTAAAACATGTTTTCCAGCCAAAAAATTTTGCTACCCATCTTTTTTTTTTACTCCTACCAAACATGGCTAAACTATTTTTCTCACTCCACTTTCTTGGACAATTTTTTTCCCCTCCTACCAAACATTCAATAAGTTTAATCGGTCAAACTCAAATAAATCATCGGGTCCTTCAATTTGAAGTTTCCTATGGGTGTTCGCAGTCTGGATTGAATCGGTTTTGGAAGTAAAAATCATCTGATTCAATCCTTCGGTTTGATCATATAATCGTCCATTCGGTTTTGATTTTTTTCAAATCTGATCCGATCCAATCCAATTTTTTTCGATTTGGATTGGATCGGTTTTCGGTTTTTTGAAAATCCTAAAATTTATTTCATTATTATTGTGCAAATAACATCTTTTGTATATATTGGCTTTGTAATTTATTTTTTTTGAAATACAAAAGTATTAGTAAACTATAATATAATTTTTTTAATTTTGGTAATGAGATATGAAGTTCTACAAAGATAAAATTTTGTTGATAAGATATGACTAGATTTTTTCTTGAGTTTAATTGATGGGTTAATGGGTCTTGGGTTTAGAAATTTTTAAGCTAGGATTAAGAAAATACCCAAGTAGGTAGAGGGAAATTAATATATTGGATCGGTTTGGATTGGATCGGTTTTCATCAATCCATCCAAAAACCGATCCAATTTTGGGCTATGTTTGTGATCATATTTTTCACGGTTAAAATTTCTTTAAAAGTTAAAGATTCAATTTTTACGTATGGATTTTAATTTACAATACTTTAAACGGTTAAAGTTTTTATGAACATGTTATTTCGATTGCTATGTTCATGAATCCATATGTATACATGGTTGTTTTTACTTTGTGAAAGTTTTAAAAAGGAAACACCTTTTTGAAAGGGGTAGTTCGACCATGAAAGGTGTTTTGAACACCTTGATTGTTTTCTAATTTTTCTTCATGAATTGTTTCAGAAACATGGCATGAAATTTTTTGAAAATTTGAATCATATACTCTTGTATATGGTTCGGCCATATTGAGATTTATGGCTACATGCATGGTTTAATTTTATGTTCTTTGAGAAAGAATCAATAACATTTGAATTAAATAAATTGTTGTTTAATTCGGCCAATTGAAGAATTAAGGAAAATTTAGAATTTTAATTATGTTTTAATATTTAATGGTTAAATATCAAGACATACGTGAAAAATATATTATATGATAATATTTTTGTACTTGTGAGTTATCTAACATTTCAGGTGCAAAGGAGGAAGGGGATGGTCATGGTGCCCGGAATTTGAAATTTTTAAATTTTAAATTAATTTGTAATTTTGGGCTCTTTTACAAGAGATGTAATTTAAATTTCAAATTTTTGTAATTTAAATTTTGTCCCTCCAAGATGTTTTGGAGTTTCTTTAATTGTAATTAGAGAAATTAGGCTAGTGGCGTATAGACGACAAGAAGCCGAGGCTTGAGAAGCAAGATGGACAAAAGAGCGAGCACCATGACTATCTCAAAATAAAACTGTTTTATTTGCATGTATGTTATTATACGACTAGTATGCATGAGATAGAGTATCGCGATATGTATGCTTTATGGCTTATGACGTCTAGTATGCATGAGTTGGACTAAATCGCGTTTGTATGATTATTATGCAAGTCCAATTGCAACTAGTTTAAACTGTTAGATGTATGACATAGGTTACGACTAGCATGATAATATATTAATGCGTTTGATGAGACTTAATAAACCCTTAATAAAATGAACCCTTAAAAGGAATAAAATTATTAAGCGCATGATTACCTCCCACCACCAATATTACTCAAACCTCCTCTAAATAGTGGTGCTCTACAACCCAGTTGGGACCCACTGTTTCGGTGAGTAAGAGTAGTATTAGAAGTGTAAGACACTTGGGGTGCTGGTTAGTGCTTAACTGAGACATAAGCTGCAGGCTCAGCCGGGCTTATGTGCTTAGGGTAATAGTGCTAGGTTGGTTGCATGAGATGCACCACTAAGTGACAAGGAGTTGTCAACCTAATGTTAAGAAAGGGTATGAGATACCATTGATAAAGATCAATACATTATTTAAATTAATCTTGCGGTCTCAGACGGGGGTTAAAATAAATAATCGCATTCTTACTCCCACTAAGGTAAATTCTAAAAGTAGAATAACCCTAAGTCAAAAGGAAGGGTCATTGACTTAGATAAAATAGTGGGAGAGGCAAATTAATAAAAGTCTTTAATAATATTTTTTTTACTACATGTCCAAATATTAATTAATTTTTATCTTTACATTTTCAGTTAATTAGTATGACTAATACACTGTCACTGCGCTCCATACTTGATACGAACAAACTGACCGGTCCAAATTTTATGGACTGGTATCGGAACCTAAGAATTGTTCTAAGGGCTGAAAAGATTGCTTACGTCCTAGATGCCGCATTACCCGTAGCTCCTAAGGATGGGGAAGATGGGTTCGCGGAATATGATTTCGAGGCCCACAAACAGCACATGGATGACAATGTGTTGGCTGTCTGCATCATGTTGGCATCCATGTCGCCTGAACTGCAAAAGCAGCATGAGCATATGGATGCTCCCTCTATTGTCTTACATCTAAAAGAGTTGTATGACATTAAAGGCAGGCATGAGAGGTATGAGGCCTCAAGAGAATTGTTCTTTTGCAGGATGTCTGAAAGCATGTCTGTTGGCAGTCATGTTCTTAAGATGATCGGTCTGATTGAGAAGCTAGGAAATCTAGGCTTCGTCATGGATGCCGAACTAAATAATGACTTAGTCCTCACCTCACTTCCACCTTCTTTTAGTCAATTCATCATGAATTATCACATGCATGGGATGCAAGTGAGTTTGCCTGAGTTGTTAAGTATGTTAACAATTGCTGAAGTGTCTATCAAGAAGGATAAGACACAATCTCTTCTGATTGGGGGCCTAGCAAGACCAAGGGAAAGGGTAAGGAGCCTGCTAAAGGTGACTCTCTTAAACCCAAAGGAAAACCCAAGAAGAAGAAGGGCAAAGGAAAGGGTAAGAAGGCTTCGAATGACAAGAGCAAAGCTGAGTGCTTCCACTGTGGCAAGAAAGGCCATTGGAAGAGGAACTGTCCAGACTACCTGAAGAGTGTGAAGGACTAGAAGCATGGTGATGCTTCTACCTCAGGTATTTTCATGATTGAGATAAATTATTCATGTGCTAATCCTACTTAATGGGTATTGGATACCGGTTGTGGTTCTCACATCTGCAATATGTTGCAGGTAATTAGGAGCCCCAGGAGATTGGAGAGGAACGAGGTGGACCTCCGCGTTGGTAATGGAGCAAGAGTTGCTGCTCATTCTATAGGAGATGCCGACCTCATTTTGCCTTCGGACCTTTTTCTGCATTTGAATAAATGTCTTTATGTTTCAGTATTAAGAATGGTACATTTTCTATCATTATGAATGATATTGTTTATGGTACTGCTACCTTAATAAATGGATTGTATGTTCTGGAAATGGGACTGAAGTGCTCAAAATAGATGTGAAACGACCTAGGATGGATAATCAATCATATCTTTGGCACTGTAGACTAGGGCACATAAATGAAACAAGATTGTCTAGAATGCATGCAAATGGATACCTAGATTCCTTGGATTTGGAATCCTATGGACAATGTGAATCTTGTCTAGCTGGAAAAATAATTTGTCACACGCCCAAAGGGCTTGAGAGTCATAGGGCTAGTGAGTTATTAGAACTCATTCACTCTGATGTATGTGGCCCAATGTCTATTGAGGCTAGAGGAGGATACTCCTATTTCATTACCTTTACGGATGACAAATCAAGATTTGGGTATGTGTACCTGATAAGATATAAATCCGAAGCTTTTGAAAAGTTCAAAGAGTTTAGGAATGAAGTAGAGAAACAGCGTGGCAAGATAATTAAGACATTACGATCAGATCGTGGTGGTGAATATTTGAGCCATGAGCTTCAGGATTATCTAAGAGAGAATGGAATTCTCTCGCAGTTTACTGCTCCTTACACACCACACCAAAATGGTGTCTCCGAAAGGAGAAACAGGACCTTGTTAGACATGGTTAGGTCTATGATGAGTGAGACTCAACTTCCAAAATCATTTTGGGGATATGCCTTAGACACAACGGCATACCTTCTAAATAGGGTACCGTCTAAATCTGTTCAGACCATACCATATGAGATATGTAATGGTAAGAGACCCAACCTGAGTTATCTCAGGGTTTGGGGATCGCCAGCTTATGTCAAGACATTGGCATCAGACAAGCTTAGTGCCAAGAGTACTAAATGTCTTTTTGTGGGGTATCCTAAAGGTACTAAAGGATACTACTTTTACTCTATGGATGAACACAAAGTGTTTGTATCCAAGAATGCTGAGTTCCTTGAGAAGGATTTGATCTCTCAAGGAGCCAGTGGGAGTAAGATTGATCTTGAAGAAGTTCAAGAACCACATGAACAGATTGAGGAACCCAAGTCTGCTCAGCAGGCGACGTTCTCCGATGGAGAAGTAAACACACAACTTCGTAGGTCTACGAGGGTCATCCATCCACCTGAGAGGTATGGATTTGTGATTGAGAATCAACAAACCGTTGAGGATAATGAACCGAGTAACTACGAGGGAGGCAGTCAAGGATGTTGACTCTTCCAGTTGGCTTAAAGCCATGGAATCTGAAATGGATTCGATGTATCAGAACAAGGTATGGACCTTGGTTCCTAAACCGCAAGGAATAGTTCCTATCGGTAACAAATAGGTCTTTAAAAGAAAGACTGATGCAAATGGCAACGGTCAAACCTACAAAGCTAGGTTGGTAGCGAAAGGATATCGTCAAAGACAAGGAGTTGACTATGATGAAACTTTCTCACCAGTTGTCATGATCAAATCTATAAGGATCATGCTTGCGATAGCAGCATATCACGACTATGAAATTTGGCAAATGGATGTCAAGACCGCCTTCTTGAATGGGTTCTTGAAGGAGGAAGTGTACATGACACAACCTGAAGGCTTTGTAATCAAAGATCAGGAGCATATGGTATGCAAACTTCAAAGGTCGATATATGGGCTAAAGCAAGCATCAAGGAGTTGGAATATTCGTTTTGATGAGGTCGTTAGGAGTAACGGTTTCATCAAGAACGAGGATGAACCTTGTGTTTATAGGAAGGTTAGTGGGAGTAATGTTGTCTTCCTAGTGCTTATGTAGATGACATATTGCTTATAGGAAATGACATCCCCACATTACAAACAACGAAAGAATGGCTTTAAGAAAGCTTCACCATGAAGGATTTGGGAGAGGCGGCCTTTATACTTGGTATAAAGATCTATAGAGATAGATCAAACAGGCTGCTGGGTTTATCTCAATCCACGTATATTGACAAGATGCTAAAAAGGTTTAGCATGGAAGGGTCGAAAAGGGGTTTTCTACCTGTCAGTCATGGGATACATCTTTCAAAGGCTATGTGTCCTAAGTCACAGCCTGAGAAGGATCGCATGAGTGGAATTCCATACGCTTCGGCTATTGGGTCCATTATGTATGCCATGATATGTACGAGACCAGATGTCTCATATGCTTTAAGCATTACGAGCAGATACCAGTCTGACCCTGGAGAGGGTCACTGGACGGCAGTCAAGACCATCCTTAAATACTTGAGAAGAACTAAGGATGCATTTTTTGTCTATGGTGGGGTTAATGAGCTTATAGTGAAAGGGTTCACTGATGCCAGCTTTCAGAGTGACAAAGATTCGCAAGTCATAGTCAGGGTTCGTATTCACCTTAAATGGTGGGGCAGTGTCTTGGAAGAGTTCCAAGCAGGAGACAACAACAGATTCAACGACAGAAGCTGAATACATAGCTGCTTCAGAAGCGGCTAAGGAGGCCGTGTGGATCAAGAAGTTCATAACTGAACTAAGGGTGGTTCCAAGCGTGGATGAGCCCATACAGTTGCTGTGCGACAACACTGGAGCCATTGCGCAGTCAAAGGAACCTAGGTCTCATCAAAGATCTAAACACGTGCTCCGCAGATATCACCTGATTAGAGAAATCATTGATAGGATGGATGTAAAGATGGATTATGTTCCCACAGATGATAACCTGGCCGATTCTCTGACAAAGGCTGTTTCTCAGAGAAAACATGATAGTCATTATGAGGCTTTAGGTATACGACTTAGGTCTGATTGGCTCTAGGCCAAGTGAGAGCTTGTTAGTATTTGGGTGTCCTATAGACAATCTTATGATTAAATAAAGACATAGATGTAGACCTTTTTAATATTGTCGCAAATAAATAAAAGCACTCTTTATTTTGTTTCATAATTATGTCTCGATATTAATGTTAATATATTATGAATAACTTGATAAACCCCGTGGAATAAAATAGGTATCTCTTGAGTATCCGTGATGAGATCACAATCATGAGGATTCAAGAATACCAGATGTTTATTCCTAATTTTATGTTCCTAGTCTAGAGATACTGAGAATGGGGTCAGTAATCTCGGGTAAGACTAACACGACTTATCTACTTGTATATGGATACAAGGTATAGACCTCATGTACTACAGATATGGAGATGTCTTAGCTAAAGTCGTGGGTGGACCTATAAGGGTATAACTCGCACTGAACGGACCCTCAAAGAGACTCTATGAGGAAATCTCACAGATAGTATCATTAGAGTAGTCTCTATATATTTGTGTATGTCTTTCCTTAGACCAGAAGTTATCACTTAGACTGTGTTCTAGAAGGCATGCCTTGATTGTATACCTCGTCTGCCTGAAACATGGAGACTCATAGGTATGCTCTTGGGCTTGTCCTGATAGGGCACAGGGCTAGGGTAATAAGCTGAAGGAATTCGTCAAATCTCTGTGAGAGATTAGGTTATCCTTAAACCGGAGAATCGGAATGACATTTACAATGACTCGAGAATCTATGCATAGTAAAAGAGATCATAAGATGATATGCTTTTAGAGTCAGTAAATTGAAGACTCCCTATTTCATAAAAAGCTGACCTTAAACAGCAAGGGATGATACGTTTCTTTACCCTAGGTTTTATGGGAAGGTAACCGAGACGAAGGGACAAACATACGGCAACCAAATATGTTTAATAAGATGATCAAATCATTAATCTAACTAGTTCTGGGGCAACAAAGCATTGCTAGTGCTCTGTGTTGTCATTAGATGGGTTGTGAGCTTATTGGGCCCAGGCTCTTTTATGTCAGTGGTTATGTTGGACCTAATGGGTCACACGCAAACACCTAATTGTCTAGATGCTCTAGCATTAAAGGTATTGGGCCTAATAATAGTTATTAGCCCAAGAAGTTGTTTGGAACTCCACCTAAAGGGGTGGAGGGCGCATGGATCATTGTAATGGGCTTGGATAGTCCAAGTCATTACTAATTAATTTAATTAGTTAAATTAATTATCAAACATTTAAATTTTGAATTTTGGAATTTAAAATTTGAATTTTGAAATTTGAATTTGAAATTTGAAATTTGAATTTGAATTTGAATTTTGAATTTGAATTTTGAAATTCGAATTTTGAATTCGAAATTTGAAATTTGAAATTTGAAATTTGAAATTTGAATTTGAATTTAGAATTTGAATTTGAATTTAAAATTTAAGTGTTTGAAAGTTTGAATTCAAATGTTTGAAATTCAAATTTGAATTGGCTATGAAAAGTTGTTTCATAACAAAAGGATAAGATGAGATCTCGTTAAAACATATCAAGAGGAAATCTTTTGGACATAATCTAAGAAGATTGGGGGTGCTGATTTGGCTGTTGGTTAGTCATCAGAATCAGCTCCAGAAGATACGATCTGTTGGGAGAATATTTGAGTGATTTGATTCAAGTTTGAATGCAACTACTCAAATGTATCTGGTCATTATTTAGGCTATATGGGGCGCACCATATAACTGATTATATGATGATTTATGATCAGATATTTGATTAGGTTTTGAACCTAATATATCATAAAGATATGATAGGATGTTGTTGGCAAAATTTGATGAGATTTAATTTGCAACAAATCCTATTCTCTCTCTTTGATGGAGCGCCCTTTTGGAAGGGATTTTTATTGATTAAAAATCTGATTTGTTTTTAACAAATAGGCTCCTCTTGTGCGTCCATATATATATATATATATATATATATATATATATATATATATATATATATATATGTATGTTCCTTTTAGGGTTTTTAAAAAACCAACCAAGTCATTCTCTTCTCCTCTCCTGCACCACTTTTGTGAAGATATCACATTGAAAGCTCCACTCTTTCAAACACTTTTACCTAGCCTTTCTCTTCACACAGTGTGCGCTTAGCAAACCTCATTGTAGTGATCACTTGGTGGTTTCACAAGAAGGAGTTCTCGCACCTAGACGCAGTGGGTGGTGTAGATCAACGTTAGAGGGTCTGAACCCTTCAGACCTACCTTGATCATCACGAGTTTTCACGAACAAGGTAACATCATGCTTTCCTAAAGCATGATCTTGAATGCATGTGTGTTCCACAATGAAAAAGTTTTATTTTTTTCTACAGCATACATCGGCCTTCAAGGCCATTTCCAACTTTCGAGTGGTATCAGAGCCAGGGAATACAACTAATTAGAAACAACTAATTAAAAACATCTTCTAATCGATAAAGTAATGTTAACTTGTGTTTTGTGCCTAGAGCTTTGGCACATTATCCGGTGTATCTATGACTGTTTTCCTCCTCTCTCCTCCGAGAGGTAACCCTAGGGTTGCAGTTATTAAATTCAAAGGTCAAGTATATGAGTTAATAAGTTATTGAATATGTCATCGGTTAAATTGATTGAATTAAACTTATATATTAATATATAATAAATATAATTATTATTATACCTTATAAGAAAATTACTTTAATGTAGTTATTGAGCTTACATCCACCCTAGATCTTCCATGCTAATTTTTATGTTTTTTGATAAACTTTAAATTTGATCATTAAAATATTAACATGTCACGATATTAATTTTGAATTTTTTAGTAAACCAATTTGATGACAAGATATTTGAAGAACTAAAACAGTAACTTGCTAATTTTTGACAAAATAATTTAAGAATAAAAATCTTTGAGGAATTAATATAATCACGCATTCATTTTTTAAGACTAAATTTTTGGCATGTGTGGGAAATTTTTGAGTGGGGGAGGGATGAATTTGAAAAATCCAAAAAGAAAAGCGGGTTCATTTTGATTCTGTCCGGACACAGATGCAACAGCGTTTTTCTATTCATTTTATTATTATTATTAAATATTCTCAAAATGGTGTTCAAATTTTGAAATACCAAAATCCAAAAAATCCCGCTCCTTTTTCTCTCTTTGTCTCTATTCAAGACAAGAGAGAGAAATTCTCTCTATCTCTAATCTAACTAAGATAAAGAGAGAGAAAGAGAGGCATCCTTACCCTAGATCTTCGATGCAAGCTGCTGCTACTCAGGGTTTCTAATGGGTAAATATTTCATTTCATATCCATCTCAAATTAAGATCTGATGCTAAAACTCTATGTATGTTTCTCTATCTATGCTAAATGCAAATTTATCATCAATTCCACTACACTGCTTAGCAATTATATAGAGATTTTGAGCTGTTGTTTATCGTTAGTACCTTCAATTTTTTTTTTTTTTTTCGAGTTCATGTTTCTAGATGCGTGGATAGTTGAACTGGCAACTAAAGTTGCAAACTTTACTGTTTAATGCAAATTTTCTAATCAAGGAAGAATTTTTTTCATAGGATACTAGAAAGAAATTGGAACTAAACTTTAGGGAGATTGTGATGAGAGAGTAAGAAGATTTGTTTAGGTTTATGAACTCTTCCAATACTTGGGCATGATAGCCACCAATTATTGTTCTTTTTTCTTTTTGATAATTGCGTGGTTTTGAGAGATGGTGTTGAATCTAACAATGATCTATTTGATTTTTGGCCTTCAGATATGGAGTCTCTCCCTGATGCCATCCTTCAATATATCTTTTCCAATATCAACAATGCTCGGGATGTGGCAGCTTGCAATTGTGTTTCGAAGCGATGGAAGGACTCCACGCCTTACATCAGGAGCCTCTATTTTCCTCGCAGCTCATTTGATAACCCTTCTTCATGTGGTGAGAGTCCTGACAACATTGTGAAAAGAATGGTATCAAGGGTCGCGCGGTTGGAAGAGCTAATCGTGTATTGCCCTTTCTCCCCTGCTGGCCTTGCATCATGGCTGTCACTTGTGGGTCTATCTCTTCGTCAGCTTGAGCTCCGAATGGACAACCTTGCTGATAACCAGGGCTTCCTTGAATCCCCATCAAAGTTGAATTGCGTTGGTGCAGCAAGGAATTTGGAATCACTGAAACTCTGGGGTGTCTTAATGATACATAGCCCCAAATGGGATGTCTTCCAGAATCTCAAGAACCTTGAAATAATTGGTACAAGATTGGAGGACCATGTGTTGAATGTGGTGCTTCAGTCGTGTCCATTTCTCACCAGGTTGTTACTGCTTGGATGTGAAGGGGTTAGGTCAGTCTCAATGGACTTGCCATATTTAGAGCAGTGTAAGCTAGATTTTTATGGCTCGGGGAACTGTTCACTTACTCTAACCTCCCCGAAAATTGAATCCCTTGAGGTACAAGGCTGTAGCTGGATTAGGGTCCCTGAAACCAAGCATTTGAGGAATCTTTCGATATCTAATACCGCAGGTAATTAACTGTTTATGGTGATTACTGTATTTATATATATTTCTTATTATCCGTCTTCATTTGCCCCGTTGTTTCCAAGTAATCTCGAGAGTTTGTCTTTTTGGCCTCTTCAGCTTGATTTTCCTTTGACGTTGATTGCTTCCAGGGAGAGTATATATGGTTGATTTTGGAAATCTTACAGCTCTGGAGGTCCTGTCAATGAGGGGGATCCAGTGGTGCTGGGATGCAATATGCAAAATGCTGAAATTGGCAATTGAGGTGAAACATCTCTACATGAAGATTGAATTCACTGGGGACCATGACACTCTTCAACCCTTTCCAGAGATTGATTTTGTTGATTTTTTCAATAGCCATCAAAAACTGCGAAAGTTTGATATTCATGGAGCCATGTTTGCAGCACTATGCCAGAAGAACAGCCTGAAACAAGTAAATTCATAGTAACTTTGATATTACGCTTCTCATTGAGGGTGTCCTCTAATATCTCATTTAATGAAGTTACTCGCTCATTTTACAGGTCGATTTAGGATTTGTGATTCCGTGTTTGGAGGAGGTTGTGATCACGGTGAGGTCACCACTAAATGCTGAACAGAAAATGAATACTCTTGAATCCTTGTTGATGTACGGGAAAAGTCTTAGGACAATGGTTATAAGGATTCTTGAGATGAAGAGCTGCTATAACAGTGATGATGAATTTTTTGATGATATTTGCCGGTTCAGATACATGAACCGCAACATAGTTCGATTAGTATAAAGCTCACAAAGAGGCATTTATTTCTTGATGCATTCTTAAGACACTCAGTGGCGGAGCAGGGAGGTGCTACCATGCTTCTGAACTTCGCCATTGTGATTTAGTTGATAAAGCCCTTGAGGAAGCCATTAACTTTATTGTATGGGGTTTCTCTATCTAAGGCCCCTTTACAAAGTTTTTAAACTCTGCCATTGACATTTCATGTTAATTTGAGGATTGCTGAACTGATTATGATTCTGGGAGCTGATTAATTTGTTAACTTCTCTTTGGTTTATGATTTTGTTGTTTTTAACTCCATTTGAAAATCGACTTTTTTTCAGGAAATTTGGAGAATAAAAGGTTTAGCATCTCTGTCATACAGTTACTTCAAAGATCCTAATTATACTAGTTTCCTTTTAGAATATTATGCAATACACCATTTTAAATTATAGAAGCTAAAATGGACAGTTAACCAATGATTTAAAATGTTATACAAAAGTCTTCACCAAAAAAAAAATGTTATACAAAAGAAGTTTATATGACAAAAGTGATGGTATATACACCGGTAAACAAAAAATTGTGAATCACAATAAGCAAGGGGCTTATGTATGTTATCCATTAAGTATCTTTAAACAAAACTTTGTTTTTGCCAGAACTTCAATAAAAAATTAAATGATTTATAAATAATACATTATACAATTTTATGTTCTTTTTTGTTTGGTGTCTTTATTATTTTGTTCGGAGTGATGGCTGTTTGTTTAAGATTTGTCTCAATGAAGTCCAGCATTGAGAGAAAGGAAGAAAAGCTTGTTTCAAGTAGCTTAGCATCCGCATCCATGAATATATCCACACACACACACACACTTTACAGAGGCCAATATGCTTGAAGTAAAAGAAGAATTTCACTGGAAACAACTAATTCAAAAATCTACGACTGAAGTTCATATTCATCTTTAGAATAAACCAAATCAAGTTCACGGAGAAAATCGAACTTAGCTTTGAAAATTAACAAGCTTGCCCAATCTTTCACCCAAACCCAGGTTGCTTATTTAAGATGGGCTTTCCCTAAATTCCCAAAAGAATTCACGAAACAGAAGAAACGTAAACACCTCAAGTTTGTAACTATATTGCCATACTAATACATTATCAATATCTTGAAGAATAATAGGATTCTTTATTCACTTGCACCTCTAATTCACCTTTTTCTCTTCTACCAAACATATCCTTAGCAATATCATCAGTAAGTTAACACATTACACCTTTCTTCTACATCCCCGATATCAATAGCAACCGAATCATTTAACCGTGATTCAACACAATCCTTAATGATCTTATCCTACCCAGTAGTCCCCAGCACAGATATAGTAGTTAATAAACATCCAAAGATGCACCTTTTATCGGATGTAAATCCTGTCACATTAAAATTTCACATCACTTAGTAACGTCCAAATTTTATGTCTTTTCACTTCCTACACATTAAATAAGTGGAATCCAATCAAAATTTATCAATACTAATGGAGAAATAAACTCAATTATGACATTACCAAGTTCTGTAAAATTGGATCCACTCCCCCTTTTATTTCATTCAAATTCTTTCCCTCTTACCCACCGGGTTGCATATCCTATATCACATAAGACAATGCATTATAATAAGCTTCTGTGGATAAGAAAAGTTGGAAACTCTACAAATGGTATCTAAATTTTCTGGCTACTACTTGTAAGTAGAGTTCACAAAAAAGCTTATGTTATTATACGTTTGTTGTTTCACTAATAAAATAAAATTAACACTAGCATAATCTATATGAGCTTCTTCTTCTGGAAGAATCGCTTCAAATGCCACAATTGCAAAGCTGAAGCTGCAATGCAGACACCCAAGGACATAACACTAAACCATGCCACTCTGCCATTTGTTTTTTCGCTCACGATCCTCATCTCTGCTTCCCTGAGCAAATACAAAAAAAAAAAAAAAACATATATATATATATATATATATATATTTTTTTTTTTACAAATAAGGAAAGTTAAAAATAATTTTCGAAAAAAAAAAGAAATCTCTATGATCGGAATTACCTGCCCTTCAGATAGAGCAAATTCTCATGGATTGCCTCTACTGCTCCTTCCAGCTTTCTCAGCTCAAGCTCAACTCCCTAGGTATCAATCACATGTAGAGACAGAAATCAGCAAAAAGAAGCATTCAAAAGGAAAGAGAAGAGGTATAGAATTCAATTCACTTGCAAATAATTACAGAAAGATTTCCAGTTTACAATGCAAAAAATATTCAAGGAAACTACAAGCACGAATTCTTAAAATCCATTTTAAAACAGTGTCTGAACTCATTTCTTATTATACCTTGAGAAAATATCAGCCCACAAGAGGTAAAACTCAGAAGTTCTATGCAATATTTATAGGTAGATATGAAATTATAGCTATCACTTAGATGTTTACCTCAATCTTCTCTTTTCTAGCAACCGTATCCCAATCCTTGGCTGCAATTCCAATTTTCCAATCCAGGTTCACACTAACATCCCCACCTCCATGCTTATTATGGCCATCCACCCAGAAGCATGCCAGGTAGTTCCCAGTCTCTTGAGTTGTAAATGCAAAATGACCATGTGTTGTGTTCTCGCTGTGATGAAGATTGTTTCCATATGGTGATGTCACCTAAAGAAAATATATTATTATTTAAAACCAAGAGACAAGTCATAGACAAAATAAACAAGCTGATATCAGAAGGTCATTCAAGATCCAACCAAAGTTATATATTGATGACATGAGTAGATCTCAATAACAGAAATTAAACTATTAGTACTTAAAGTGCATGCTTTTCACAATTATTCAACCCCATTTCTGTACAGACTAGAGACATTTTTATTTGAAGTTATTATGCAATTGATCCATGGCCCAGGTAGCTAAGGTATTGATGTTTCTAGCTCTGCTATCTTTGATCTTGGCAAGACATCAGCACAGCAAGGATACTACTCTCTGAACCATGTTGTAAGACATTCCAACCATCAAAATCAAATCCACATGAATGTTAATCATATTCTAAGATGCGTCCACTTTCCACTATCAAAACATCTCCAGAAACAAATTACTCAATAACAGTGAATGTGAAGAAAGGTTCAATTTGTGGGTATGATTATCATAAAACTGATTAAGCCCAAGCCACTCAGGCTCCATAAATAAGCATATTCAAACAAAGTTGAGAAGTTTTGAGCAATGAAAATTACATTCACTGATAGACATATGTAAAAAAACAAAGAGGTGATAGCCATCAAGATTTAAAATATCATAAAAGTACCGACAAGATAAGCATGCATTCATGAAAAACATCACAAAAAATTTGTTGATCAAAATAAGATACTTGGATACTACTTTCTTGAAGCTCACATCTAAAATTAACATACAAAAAGCACGGTTTTCTGAACGTGGTCCACAACATGAGTTTCCAACTAATCAATTAGGCAACTGCAAATTGTCAAATACTTAATTAATGGAAAACATCTCACTAAATCCTCCCTAACTCTTTTTTTTTTTTTTTTTGTTCATCAACTAATTTTACAAAGTCAATGCTAAATCTAACAATGATAAATATGTATTTTTTATAAGGTAATAACATCAACCACAACATAACCAATACAAATAAGAATTTTCCCAAACTGTAAAACATCAAATCCACGACAAAACAAATCTTCCCAACAATTTATCAAGTACTACAATAGGCACACGACACGAAAATTCAGGAACTCAATACATTCCCACCTCAATTTTCTCAGAAACCAAAAAAAATCACAACAAGGGAAAGAAAAACAGACAATAAAAACAATTAAAAAACGACCCACGAAATAAATCCGAAAAGGGTTGCCGTATGAAAGGGAAAAATGGTACCTTGACGGCGATGGTGGGGACGTGGGAGGGATCATCAGGAACGACGACGTAATCGGCCAAAACGACGACATTGTTCTGGATTTCTTCGGAGACGCACTTGGTGCCAGAGGCGGGTAATGTGATCCAGACAGCGACAGCGGAAGGTACAAGATTGATTGAGAAGATGCAGAGGAAGAGGGATAACGAAGTTAACATAGCTATGTTCCCCATAACCCCTTCTCTCTCCCTTTCACTTTCACTTTCACTCTCTCTCTCTCTATGGACACAATAAGGTTTCTCTTCTTTCTCACTTAATTTTGAGCAATGAAGAATGTAACGCTTCACTCTTTGGATCTATATCTGGGCATGGTAATTTTTATTTCAGTTTTACTCCCCCGTTTGTTTTATTAATTATGGAAAAAAATATTTATAATTTTAAAGGATAATCTTGTGTCATTTTAGATTTTAACTGTTGATTTTTGTCAATTAATGATTATAATTTATTCTAAATTTTTAATTAATTAATAAATTTGATCAATAAATTATAATTGTTGATTGACGGAAATCAACAATTAAAATATAAAATTACACAAAATTATCCTCTAAAAGGATAAACATTTTTCGCATTTAACAAACTAAATAATTTTAAAAATTCTTATAATAAATCATTGATTTTCGCCGCTTTGAGAATTAATAATTAAATAATAAATATAATCCAAAAAGTTATAATCGTTAGATTGTCGAAAATCAAACGAATAAAATTTGATTGTAAGAGTTGATAAACTATTTAATAAATGTAACCCTATAAATTATGGATTTGATGTTTGTCATTTTAAATGACATAAGTTATATCATTATAAGAGGGAGATAGACACAAAGAATGGAAATCATAGGGTAGAAAGTGAATGGTTTTTTTAATTTAAATTTTAAATAAAAAATATTATTTTGTGTCTATCTCTCTCTTAAAATGACATAATATTATGTCATTTAAAATGACAAACACTTTTTTTCATAAACTATAAGCTTCAAATTGACAAAAATTAACATTTAAAATTTCCTTCTAAGAGTTTATAAACTATTTAATTTGTAAATATAATTGTCCTCAAATAAAATAACTAAGGGGAAAAGCATTTATTTTTTAAAGCATATAATTTTGTGTCATTTTAAATTATAACTGTTGATTTTTGTCAATCAACGATTATAATTTATAGTTCAAATTTATTAATTAATTTGTAAATAGGAATAATATATGTCATTTTAAAAGATATAATCCTATATCATTTTAGATCCTAACCGTTGATTTTTCGTTCATTAACGATTTTAATTTATTGGATCAAAATTATTAATTAATTAATAATAAATTTGGCCCATTAAATTTGACCCAATAAATTATAACCGTTGATGGACGAAAATCAATCGTTAGGATATAAAATGATATAAGCTTATATCCTTTAAAAGGATATATGTTTTTCCCTTTGTAAATATAACCTTTTTTATTTTTTTATTTTTTTATTTTTTTTTTAGACTTTTTTTCCCGGCACAACATGTCGCGCCCCCACCCCCAAAAAAAAAAACCATTTTTTATAAATCAAAAATAATAGAAAATATTTTTCCTATTTTTTATCTTCATCGTTAAAAAAGGTAAATCGTATTTTTCTTTCATGATTCACAATTCACAATTTACCTTAGCATTCATAGTTGGACCCAACAGACAACAGTATAGAGGCCCATGGTGGAGGTCCATCATCGAATATACTAGGCTTGCAGGCCCGCAAAGAAAAATCTGTTAGATTTAAATGAAATTGTTCCAGTCAAAGTTGGATTTGGCTGTTTTAAAGTTGAGATAGAATGCGAACGAGTTTATTATTCAACTGACATAGAATGAATATTCATTTTCTTTTAGTATACTCATGCCCTCAAAGTAAAATATATATATATATATATATATATAGATAGATAGAATAATGTACCAGTAAATAATATTTACAAGAGTTATACATAAAATTGAAACTATCTTTTTTCCTTTGTTAACGACAATTCATAACAAATCCCAAATTTAAGTATCTAATAGAAAAATTATCTAATCGCTAGAATTTAGATATTTCTGAAACATTTATAATATAATCTGATTTCTGGAATCATGTCATGATTTCATTTTATTTTATTTTTGCGTAGAAAATGAATTGCACAATATTAATTTTAAGAGGAGAAAAGTGAAATTTCATTTTGTTGAATGACTAATCAAGGATTTTACAAGTATTTGTTTGATTGGATGGCGATCATATGTAGTACAAGTCTCCAAGATGAATTCCTTCGTCAAAATGTTTTGTTTGGTATAAAAAAGAATTAAAAGTATCTAGATGTAGGATTGATTGGAACACAGTTGATTTTTTAATTGCAGAAAATCGCATTTCATGAGTAATATTTAATAATTTGTACAATATTTAAATTTATCTTAAAGCCAACTTAGACAAATCAAACAATAATCATTGATTTAAGCGATAATGAACTTAATCCCCTCATCAATTCAAATCCTCGTAACGGAAAATACGAGAATTTGATATGCTTGACATTCTTTAAAAAACAAAAAAACAAAAACTAAAACTTTGCCAAAAGTCACTATGTAATTAATGTGCCTTTTGAAAAAATTGACATACAAGTACAGTGAGTTGTACATTTGCTCAACTAACTACGGTTCATAAGCCAGACCGTCTGACCTTAAGGCAGCGTTTGGTATGCGGCATTTTTTTGGATTTTCAGGAAATTGAATTTTTTAAAATTTTAAATTTTCAGATATTATCATAAACTGAATGTAAAAATTATGTTTTTGAAAATTGAAATTTCTGAAAAAAAAAAAAATTTCCTGTACCAAACGCCCCGACGATCCGTTCACCCAGTTATCTTCCGTACCTTCCTATTTTCCTCGTGAGCTGTCATAATCTACCTCACTTTTCTCACTGTGTAAATGATTTGTTGTAGCAGCATGAAAAGGCATTCTTTTACCTTAACCCATCCACACTTACACGCACGTCATTTTAAATTTGTATAGTTTTTATTATTTAATTAATTACAATTAAACTTACATTGTTATTTTCACATTCACAATTAAAATTTTGATACATACGCAAACTTGAGAGACCTAAGACTGGTAACGTCTAGCTAGCCTATTTTACATTCATGAGGGGACGTTTGGTACACTTTATTTTTCAGGATTTTTGGAAAATTAAATTATTGTAAACTGAATGTAAAAATTATATTTTTGAAAATCGAGATTCTCAGACAAATTTTTTTTTCTCCTCTACCAAACGCCCACTCAAGAAGTCCACATCCATCCACGCTTTGAGAAATGATAACATCAAATTTCCAAAATAATGGTCCCACTCTCCTGCTATGATTGAGATTCCATAACTGAGTTACATAAGAAAAGCCACTCTTCAGACAATGTCTTAAGCATAGAACAAAAGGAGTTCCAACGGCTCTCCAAGCCCTTTCCACAGCAAAATGAGGTCTACATTTATGAAGGAAAATTTTATCTAAGCCAAGATAAAAATAAGAAGAATTTCTTCCACAAGTTTTATAAACCAATAAAGATCTAAATTCTAATAATTAGATATTTACTATTTAGATCCTATGTTTGACTCTCCCACAAGAGTTTTACTCAAAAAGACTTTGTCCAATATGGTTTTAGTATCACGTGACCCTACAACAAATTCTAAACCAAGAAATTCTTAACTCTCTAATAGGCCAAATACCCATCTTTTATATGATTCACCATCCTCTTTTTCTTGTGCTAAACCCAGCTATTCACACTCACAAAAGAAAAAAAATGGAAGCCCTCATCTCCCAGTTCACCTTCCTCTCAGATCAAGCTTTGCAAGATAAAGATTTTGATCCTTCCACAATCAAAGACCTCATGAAGCTATTCGAGATTGAATCATACAAGGCATGGGCAGATATGGAACTTGAGCAAGAAAAAGAAGTGGAAGAAGCAGATGTTGCTATGCAACAATCTGAGGACTACCTTGACTCGGTCATGCAAAGTGCCATGGATGAGTTTAGATGCTTTGAAGAAGAGTTTGAGAGGATGTCAAAAGGTGAAATAAACAACTTAGTTGAAACTGCTGACAGTTCTAGAAAAATGGGAAATTTAAAGAGATATATTGAGTTTGCAGTGAATTCAGCCACTGCTTCTATGAAATCATCTTGGAAAGGAATGTCTTCTGGGATGACATATGATTTAATTGGTCACAAATCTAACTTGAGCTTTGCCACAAATAAAGGTTCGCAATTTACTTAAATCTAATATATCCAATGAATACGTGCATGGGTCTTTCAACAATTCTTTTCCCTCGCTAACTCGGGAACAATCATTCTCAGCCACTAACTTTGCAAGATCATGCATAAAGTACTCATGCAATTGAAGCAAGTTATCTCAATGTGTATACTCGACATATGTTGAAAAAAATGACCTCATCAACAAAATCTTGATGCATTGATTGCGCACATCTTTCGTAGATTGTGTTTCAATTAAACTTTGAAGGTAACCTTGTGCCATCTATAATTGAATCAATTCATTATTTTCAATATAACAACCTTTGGGATACAAACAACAATATGCCAAGCATTTTTTTTTAATGCAAGTGGCAAGTTTTGGTAGCTCAATTTTAGCGCTGGCATAAATCATAATACTATGTTTATCGTCTTCACACCACTTTCAAGTATCATCGTTTAAAATATATAACCAATAATCACTTTCTTCATTTTGTAACAAGCCTCCCATATTTCTAATTGCTAGTGGAACTCAACAACACTTTTCTACAATTCTTTTACCAATTGATTCAAGATTTGGGCTCATTCTAGTGACATTTTCACTAAATGTCAAGTTCTTCATCAAAGTCCATGATTGCTTGTTTGTCAAACCTTGTAAAGCCTACGGGGTGTTAGTACCCATTATTTGTGTGATTATCACTAATATCTGAGTGCCTTGACTTCGATACATCAGACGAGTTCTTAAATCATTTCGCTGCAGTTGACTTTCATTCCACACGTTATCAAAGGACAAGCATGTGTCTTTTCCCATTCAGTGCCTCTTGAAGCATCATTTATAGTTGGTCTTGTTTTAAGTCATCAATTACATACATAATGGTATAATGATTTTAAAATAAAATTCACAATAATTTTTACTTCAAAATCTTCTGAAACGACCACCCACGTTGATTTGTCGAAAAACTTCTTCATTTTATCATCATTGTACACCAATTGAGCAAGAACTGTCTTACCTAGACCCCCAATGCCAACATTAATTAATAGTAGTCAAAGAAATATTATGGTCGCATTATTAGAAAATGCCATTTTTTCGACAAAAAAGTGAAAGTTTCGTAAAAAATGAAGTTTTTAATGAAAATATCGACGAAATTCAAGTCGTTAAATTTCTCTTCGTAGATAACGATATTTTTGACAAAATTAGAGATTCAGTCCAAAAAGAATTTCTGTCAAAAGTTTGATTATTTCATCAAAAAATAGCAGCCAAAAATACTATTTATTTAATGAATTCCGTAAAAAAATTTCGACGAAAAATAATTAAAATTTCTCCTAAAATTATAGACGAAAAATGAATAAAATTTCATTGAAATATTTTTTGACGAAAAACGGATTCCATTGAAAATTATCCACAAAAAATCAGTTAATTTTCGTCGAAAACTGTTGTCATAGTTTTCAATGGAATACCTGATCCGTAAAAAAAATTGACTTTTTTTTTTAAATTTCTCTCTCTACAAAATTAATACCAATCATATCAAAATCAAATCACCTTAATTAATAGAATTAAATGTACAAAAACCCATGTCATATACTAATCAAATACATCCAAACAATATCAACAAAATTCATACAACTAGATGATCTTCATTATCATGGTCATCACCTAAGTCCTGAGAAGGGGATCGAGTCTCGTCGTCATCCTCAGTATCAAACAATACCCTAGGAATCCTTCGTATGAGCTTCTTCATTTGTTCTATTTGCCTCTGCATCATTGACATGAGACTATCCAGTTATGCAACTGTACCCCATACCAATGACAGGTCATTCTCTTGCTGTGCAACCATACCCTGCAGTTGCGTAACCAATTCGTGCTTCCTGTCGTGCTCCTGATGGGACATACTAGATGGTGGCTTGTTGGAGGACCGAGATTGCTTGTATGCCCATGCCCATGTACCTAAACTGTATATCCGTTCTTTTCTAGTAGTATCAGTATTAGTTTGTTTCACCAAGTCAATAATTTCATTTCTGTCTTCTTCCCTACCAATTATGTTTGATTGTAAAATTAAAGAACTTGTTTCCCTCTTGGCACTATCATTTTGTGTAGGATATTCCAAATTTGGGTTCAGTTTCAACTTGGACATATCTTTGGTAACATCACTTAAATTCTATTGAATATTGCTAATGTTGGGTCACACCTTGTTTAATTTTGATGATAACAAGCCAAGTGATGCACTGCTTACGAAATAAGATAAATTTAAAAAGAAAATAAAAAAAAGAGAAGAATTCTAAGCTCACAAGATTATCCATGTTCATGTTTTTTTAACGTTAAATATGAATTTTATGACAAAAATAAATATTGTATGCATGACACATGAAAGTTGCATGCGTAAATTATTCTCTCCTACATGTGTTACCTCTACATATAGGTTTCTAAAAAATTCTAAATGCCTACTCAATTCCTTTTGAATTTTTTCTCATGTAATTGCAATGTTACCTATTTGCTATTTTCTTTATCGATAAAAGTTATCATTAGCTTTGATTTAATTGAAAAATTATATAACCTCAATTCATATCTCTCTTGAATTCATTTATGACCAATAACTAATCTTATGAGCTAATTCATAATGACAAGCAATTTGATTATCAAATGAAAATAAATCATCCCACGACATTCATCACTCTGTTACAAAACTTGAATGTGCACTGCAAATCTTAAATCTCCAAAACATCTAGTAGGTCATCTGCATCATGTATTATTGTTTTGAACCTTCTTGTTAAAAGGCAAATAATAGGATAAGTGTTGTCTATATTCAAAATCTGAAAGAATAACTTTGATCAATAGATCAAAGTTATAAATGCTTTTCACCAAAAAAGAAGAAGTTATAAATGCAAGGTAGATGAATCCAATTTATTGAAGGATTTTGAAACAATGCATAATAACATGTATTGTTAGTAAATGTACTAAATGCATGTGGACGTGTGTATAGATACACTCCTCTTTCTGTTATGTTAGTGAATCCATCTAGAGGATCATTTAAAGTTTGGTTAATCTGTTAGAAGTTTGTTACTCAATTTATATGTTTATATATATATATATATATTACCTATTCTGAGTATCAGAAGTGTGTAATTCTTTCGTAATCAATATAATCAGATTTTTCTCATCTCTCTCCTTTATTTGTCTCTCCTCTCTTTCGTTTAATCCTGAATGAGATGTATTCATTCGTCCCGAAAAAGAAAAAGAAAATAAGAATCTGTAAAGAACCAATTCAACCCCCAAGGTTCTTAACATGGTATCAAAGCGTTCGAAATCTCACCGCCTCCCACTTTCTTTGTAGTGGAATTTTCACATGTAGGTGGGCTTGTATGTTGTCCACCCTTCAAGCCCAGTGGGCTCTCGTGTGAGGGGGCGTGTTGAGAAATATATGCAACTAATGTGAGGTTTATAAGGCCTTGGGCACTCCCACCCTTTGAGCTAGCTTTTGAGGTGGTGTATCCCAAGGTTCTTTACATGGTATCAGAGTCTCGTCGTCCCCCACTTTCTCTTGTGGACTTTCTTAGCACAGGTAGACTGGGCCTGTTGCATCTTCCACTCTTCAAGTCCAATGGGCTCTCGTGTGAGGGGACGTGGTGAGATATATAGTTCCACATTGGTTGTATGTGCAACTAATGTGGAGTTTATAAGGCTTTGAGCACTCTCACCCTTTGAGCTAGCTTTTGGGGTGGTGTATCCCAAGGTTCTTAACAGAATCAAAGCAAAGATAGGCAATTCAAAGAAATTTACAAGAAAAACCAAACTATTGAAAAGTATTAAATAATTGAAATAATTGAACCAACAAACAATTATGAAGCATGTTGAGGGCCGACGTCCACGGTGGACGGCCCTTTCCCTTTTGGCGGCTTCACTCACCTATCAGTATTCAATACACTAATTGTTATGGACCTCGAGGTCCACATCTTAAAAGCTAGCTAAAAAATTGAGAGTATGTAAGGACTTATAAACCCCACATCAGTCGTAAAGGTAATCAATATGAGACTCGTAATATACATGAATCTCAAATAACACTAATGATTGAAATAATTGAACCAACAAACAATTATGAAGCATGTTGAGGGCCGACGTCCACGGTGGACGGCCCTTTCCCTTTTGGCGGCTTCACTCACCTATCAGTATTCAATACACTAATTGTTATGGACCTCGAGGTCCACATCTTAAAAGCTAGCTAAAAAATTGAGAGTATGTAAGGACTTATAAACCCCACATCAGTCGTAAAGGTAATCAATATGAGACTCGTAATATACATGAATCTCAAATAACACTAATGATTTGTTTGAATTACATCGTAAATGAATAGATTTTAAAGTTATTATCAGTGAATAAAATTTGTTTGTAATTTTTGAATTTTTCTAATTTGATTAGAATTCAACACTCAATTTCGGAGGAAATGCCTGAATCTAACTGGGGTTCGCGGTGGTGGAGGAACTGGATCGGAAAAAATAAACTAATGAATGTAAAATTGTTTCTTTGGCCAAATTCTCGATTAGAAGATTTAGCTTGTATAAATCGCTATTGGTTTGATACGCATAATGGAAGTCGTTTCAGTATAGTAAAGATATGTATGTATCCGCGATTTAAAATTCGGAAATCTATTACATTTTCTGTTATTTACCGTAACATATATAACATATATGATTATGATATATGAACAAAAATGGATACCTACATAAATGCGCGCGCATTATTTCTATTCTCAAGCATTGATCCTAATTCAATACTAGATCCATTCGATCAAAAATGAATTAACAAAATCGTATAGGACAAATTTTAACATAAAGAAATGGACTTTGATATATTTAATATCTTCTCTAGTAAAATCCTCCTGTTGTTACATTGGATAAATTAAACGGAAACTTTGATATATTTAGGTAGTGTTTGGTTGAAGGTTTATTTTAGGATTGATGGGAAAGTGTAGGTGGATATTAGAAAATGCCACGTTTGGTTCAGGTTTTTTCAAGAAATACCAGGCAAATAGGATAGATGGAAAAATGACTTTTGTGTTGATTTTTGGATGAAATTAACTGTTACAAAATACCACTTGAGATGTGGTATTTTGAGATGACTGGGGAAGTGAAAAAACAGGTGTAAAGTTTCTCCCGAACATAGATTTTGCATATTTAAATAAATTTCTCTGGTAATATTTGGGTCAACCAAACAACTTTTTTTGCATTTTTCTATCAAACTCACTCTCTAACCACTTTCCTATCAATTACATTTCCCTAATAAAAAAAATTTCTACCGAACCAAACACTACTTAGTATCTTCTCTTGTAAAGTTTTTTGTTGTTACTAACTTACAATGCATAAACGAAAATCTAGCGAGTAAATCATAATATTCTCTCTCGGTAAACAAAATAATAATATTCTCTAATTAGCCTTAACTTAAAACTCATTTAATTATATTTAATGGAATGAGATAGAAAGACAATTAAAATAGTAACAAGTCATGGAAAGATAAATTATGTATGTAAAATTATAGATATTATGTATAAATGATGAGCTACTTAATTAGAATAACAGGATTTGTGAAGTTATATAGCCCAAATTAATCTAAAAAACCGTACTTGTTAAAGAAGGTAGATCTTTTGCCAAGAAATTTGTCATGAATCTTTTGATAAATTTTAAGTGCTTTTCTTGAGTAGATACCTACTTCGGTGATCCACAAAGGACAATTCAGATCAATAAAAAATAATTAAAAAACCTAGCAAGTTTACTACTTATGTGCAAAAACTTTGTACATTTTTATTTATTTATTTTTTAAGCTTGTTGTTTTCTTATCTTGAAACCTTTGATGTATTTGATTTATAAAAAAACTTCTTCTGTTTTTTATTATTAATAATAATTATAAAAATTTCACTTTACTTTTAATTTTTTTTTATTTTAAAAAATTGTATGATAAAATGAAAGTAATATAATATTTTATAATTAATAACTAAAATAAAATAATAATAAAAGGGTCAGGATCATTTTACACCAGTGTAAGTTACACTCTTGATTTTGTCCGTTGATCCAACTTATATCTAAGGGTTCTAATTTTTTAGTTATGTGAGCCATTGGATACAAGTGGATCAATGGTCAACATTGAGTGTAAGACTTCTAACTCTTACACCGGTGTAAGAATATCCTGCCCCATAATAAAAAATTCCACAAACCCATCATTAATTCCTTCATTCTCATTCCCTTTGCCCCTCGTTTGACCCTTTGACTCCTGAATCTCTAACTATGGCAAGTATACTTGACCCTTGACTCTAATTCTCTAACTATGCACACGAATGAACCAGACCAACATCAATGAATTCAATGCACTAACCAGACCACACCACATTTCCACAAAGTATACATACAAAGAACAATCTCCATGAAGCAGACATACAAGTCAAAGGCACACTCTCAATCATTTCCTCAAATAACATCTTTTAATTGTAATTATCATTATTTTTATTTATTTATTTCCCAAAATCACCTTTATTTCAATTAATTTCTTTCGTTCCAAAAATCTCCATTATTTCAATTCATTTCTTTCCATATAATATAATATAGTCAAATCTTATATATTAATAACCTTACATGACATGTCATAATGAAATATTGTTAAAATATTTTACTCATTTTTAGTTTGTCTATCTTCTTATATTTTATAAAGTAATATAACTTTCGTAACAAATTTCTGCGACTTTTTTATTACACCTGAAGGTAGTACCAAATAATTTACCCCCTAATCAACTGCGGTTAGCTTGTTTTTTTATTTATTTATAGTTTTAATACTTATTAATTCTATCTAGTTTTAAAAGTCAATTAAGATGTTGAAGTCACTACAAAAATAATAGTTTAAATGAATATTTTTTAATTTTAATAGTTTCTTATAATATATTAAATATTCTAATAGTGATGTTTAGATTTGTTTTCAAGTTCAAGATTTTGTTAAGAATTTAATCAGATTAAAAATATCATTGCAATGGAATAAATTCAGTCAGTATAAATGTTCCAGTACTAAAACTTTTGTATCTTGAAAAGTAAACTAAATAAATTCTAATAAACTCTTTATATAATTTTTTTTTAAAAAGTCATATTTTATTATTTAGCTTAAATCTTCTTTATACCCAATTAGCCACCTTGAAAAGTAAAATCACTATTTTTTGGGTGCAAATAAAATAACTTTTATTAATCGCATCTGAAATTTTCAACTTTGCTTATTCATTAGAAATTTTGAAATATTTTCCTTGGAGAAAAATATCAGCTATATTTTTTTTTTATATATAGTTTCATGAACTGTCCTTCTTGTTATAGAATTACTAGCTATAACTTTAAAATTAAAAATATTTTTAAGTTTTAATGTCAAGTTGTAGAATTTAGATATCTTGGAGTCCATCAAAATATCATACAGTTACTGACAATTTTTAAAAAGTATACAGTTTGGATTACAAATTAAGCTGAATGAATAACATTTGAAAAAGAGAGTTAAGGACACGTGCCAAGCAGTAGTGTGAACCCTTTCATAGCTGGAGAGTCATTTGTGCTTGATTTGTTCAAAGGTGGATACGTGTGAAATGTGAGTGAATGCGTGTGAAACGTGAATGAGATAGACGCACGTTACTCCCGGTGCTTATCTTTATCATTGCTTAGTCTCCCTCGTGTATAAAATGAGAAGAAAGGTGTGAGTAGCTATACAAGAACATTAGGTTTAAGATTATAAATGGGCTTATGGTTTGTTTCGAGTATGAAGAGCTTTTTCTATATTCTTTGTGTGACATCATTGAATTATAGGGAATGCAAATGAGAGTTTGGGGTTGATGGGTATGTTGTCTGGTACGATGTCACATAATTAATTAGGTGATGCTATAGCCATATTTATGTGATACCGGACCAGGCTTCATTCCTATCAACCTGATCTCTCTCACTCTCCCTTTGTGTTTCAATGTCTGTGTGAGTGAATTGGGACTTTGCATGAGAAAGACTTGAAAAATTTCTAAGAAGCCACGAATATACTTTTTTCCCATTTCCTCTGTTTGTCATTTTTTTGTCGCTTATTGTCACTTCTCTTATCAATCTTTTTCCCAACATGAGAAACGTCCAAAATGACTTTTAAACTCTGCATTTTGTCTATAGGTTTCCCTAAGCATCTTTTGTATTTTGTTGGCCTCATTTTTTCAGGTAACAAAATAACATACATATATACTCTTTTTCTTCATACTTTGAGTGACAATTTATGATCATTTGTTTCAGTCAATTTTTGTTTTTATTTATTTCGGGTAGTGATGGTGATATTTTTCATCCGTAACACTTATGTTCAGATTATTTATGTTTCCATTTTGGCATCACAGATGAAAAGAGAAATACTACACTGAGAAAGCATACAAAGATGAATGGATGTGAACATGCAAGAAGAGACATATGTAGCTCTTTGTGTTTTCCTTACTTTGTTGGTTATCCTTGTATTTTCTTGTTTGTTTGTTTATTTTAATTTGACTTGAGGGACGAGGGTGAGAGGGTTACACTGGTAATACCAAATTCCTAATCTTCCGCCTGATTTTCGCTTCCGTTGTTGACTACATTGTGGGCGTTGTCTCGAATATCGATATTTATTTTGAAAAGCATCTATATTTCATCTTAGAAAATAAATAAATAAATAAAACGTACAGGGTTTATTCATGCCATTAAAAAAATACTTTATTGACTGCAATTGCATTATGATTTTACTCAGATTTAAATTTAAATTTACTTCTCTTCCCAAACAAAACCAATTGAATCAATTCGGAAAATTAAATTTATCCATTTCATTAAGCATGAAGATATCATAAATTAATGGCGCCACACATGGATTTCAGTGTAGTCATGGCTGCCTTTAATACATCATCATAAAAGAAAAGCGTTATAAATGTAATATATGAGTGCTTAATATTTTATTCATATTTTTATTTAAATATTTATATGGTTAATTATAATAATAATAGTGGCATATTATATTATATTATATTATTTTTACAGAATAAAAAAATTATTATATCATTGATTCACTAGTATTGAATTACTCACATAATTAAAAAATTATTAACATTATTATTTTGTATTTATTTGTTAATATTTAAATGATTAATTATAACCACTAATCCCAATAATTGTGTAGGTAACAAAACTTTGAATCGCAAATGAAGCTCGGAAAACACTCCAAGAAGAGCGTTTAATTTGAATACACGAAGAAGCCAGTAACGTGAACCCTTATTAACTACTCCGGTCGTAACCTTCTTTGCAGTGGCATAGGTTTTTTCCAAGGTTGATGCGTTTCAAACTTCATATATTGACAAACTCACCTTGCTTCCCAGTGTTTCCCTATCTCTTTTCTTGATCTTTCATTATTAAAATTCACTGTTGAGGATTTAAGCTATCGTCTAAAAGGGGTCATCAAGTTAATGGACATGTTTGCACTACTAGCATGAGATTCCAATTGTGCTTTCAAAGTTGACTGAACTCAAATCAAAGAGAAAAAGTTGTATATAATGAAATTCAGGTGTTTAGGCGTTTTTTTCACAAGTAGCCAAGCATATGAAACTGTGTGTCTTAACCTTTCTTTTTTAAAACAAATTAAATAAAAGTTTTTTATTTAATATTGTTAATTTAAATCATTCACTTTAAGCTTAATTTAAGCTAATATTTATGAAATTAAATGTAAACAAGTTGCAATACTCGGAGTTTGACCCTATCGCATTTTTATTAGAATTATAATGAGAGGTACTTAATTAGAATAATTGGATTTGTGAAATTACTCAGCCCATATCTGAAAATTGTAGTTGTTAAAGAAGGTAGATCTTTTTCACCAAAAAACTTCGTCATAAATCTTTTGATACATTTTAAGTGCTTTTCTTGAGCTGATACCAGTTTGGGTGATCCACAAAGGACAATTTAGATCAATCAAATATAATTTAAAAAAATCTAGCAAGTTTACTACTTAATTACATGCAAAAAAATTGCACTTTTTTTTTAAGTTTGTTTTCTTCTTGAAACATTCTATGTATTTGTTTATAAATATACTTTTTACTTTATTTTTAATTATATTTTTTCAAATTTATGATTAGATAAAAATAATATAATATTTTTATAGTTATTAATAAAATAAAAAAATAAAAAAATATCCACAAACCAATACATCTTTAATTCCTTCGTTCTCATCCCCTTTTCCCTTCATTTGACCCTTGACTTTTGAATCTCTAACTATGGCAAATATAGTTGAACTACTAAATGAAACAGGGTTATTAAAACTGGCCGGGCTGGTTGAACTATAAATCAAACCACTAACTGGTCCGGTTCTGCTAATAAACCAGTCATGCATACAACCTGATTAAGAACCGGTGAAACGGTCAAAACTTAGGTTCAACTGGTGTTAACTCGGTATTGATTTTCAGGTTAAACTGATTTTTTAAAATTGTGACGAAAATTTTCACCACAATTTTACTCCTTGGGATTTAAATTTGACACCTAAAGAGAAGGAGAGTGAAATGCTAACTACTAAATCAAATAATTTTTTGTTTTTATATTATTTCTATTTATATGTTTATTATGAAAATTTTTATATTTACAGATTTTTTGTTTACAAACTACATTATGTCTGACTATTGACTAATTTATAAAAAAGTTTGTAAACGAATCATTTCTCATTTATTATAAGGTTATATCTATCTCATTTTATATGAGATAACTAAATTTCCTACATACACAAAAGATGAGTGGGGCCAACTTCTTCTTTTTTTTTCTCTTCTTACCTATGGATCCCACTTGCAATCTTGTTTTTACAATATAAGATAACTATTTTTCTACAACATAAAAAAATTATTTCCCTTTATTATATATCTTTATATAAATTTAATTTAAGCGGTTTAACCAATAACATACTTTTTGAACTAGGGATCCATTGACATGCTACGCAACTAAATCGATGATCGGTTTGAGTTTAATAACATTAAAACAAATTAAGACTAAACAAATTAAGACTCCTTGCACGAAAGTAATTAATTTGTGATTCTCGAATGTTCAACTGAATTATTAATTTTTTTTTTATGTCTATAAAAAAAAAGAATTATTAATTTTTTTATAACATATTCCATTTTTCTTTGACAAATAAGAGAGTAACCATTTTCGTTTTCCCAGAATTTGACGTACAAATACATCCTCTCATCACGAACGAACCACACCACCATCACTGAATTCAATGTACAAACCAGACCACCACACCTCCAAAAAGTAAATATTCAGAATACCAAAAAAAAATGAAGAAGAGTAAATATATTCAAAGAACAATCTCCATGAAGCATACAAATCAAAGACGCGCGCACTTTCCTATAATCCTATTTTAATTGAAATAATATATATCTCTCAATCATTTTCCCTAATTACATCTTTTAATTGTAATTATCATTATTTTTATTTTATTCATTTTCAAGTAATCACCATTGTTTTTCAATTGATTTCTTTCAATGTAAGATATAGTCAAAGTCTATTTATAACCTTTTATTCAATTCAATTTTTTTCATGTAAAATAGCAGTCAAGTCTTGTATATTTAATTTATAACCTTTTATGACATGTACAAAGTAGTCCATAATGAAATTTTTGTAAAATATTTTATTCATTAATTTCTTCTTTTTCTGTCTTCTAATATATATGTTAATATTTTTTTTAAATATAATAAATACTCTAATAGTGATGTTTAGTTTTCCGGTCCATGTAAAATAACTTTAATTAATCGCTTCTAAACATTTTCAATTTTTCTTATCCATTAGAAATTTTGAAATATTTTTCTTTGGAGAAGAACATCAGCTGTCCCTTTTTGTTATAGAATTACTATGACTTTCAAAATAAAAACTTCAAAATTAAAAATATGATTAAGTTTTAATGTCAAGTTATAGGATTTAGATATCTTGGAGTCCATTAAAATATCATATTGTCCCTGACAATTTTTAAAACGTATAAACAAATTAAACGGTACTTAATTTATTCAAAGGTGGATGCGTGTGAAATGTGAGTGAGTCTGTGAGTCTGTGAGAAATGTGAGACTCACGTTATTCCTGGTGCTTCTTTTCATCATTGCTTAGACTCCCTCGTGTATAAAATGAGAAGAAAGGTGTGAGTAGCTATGCAAGAACATTAGATTCAGACCATAACTGAGTTTATTGTCTGTTTCGAGTATGAACAGCTTCTTTCATATTCATTCCGTTAATAGGGAATGCAAATGGGAGTTTGGGGTTGATGGGTATGTTGTCTGATACGATGTCACATAATTAGGTGATGATGCTAGCCATTTATATATGTGATATCGGACCAGGCTTCATTCCTATCAACCTGATCTCTCTCACTAGCTACTCTCCCTCTAGTACTGTAGTCTATGACTAATGATGAAACATTTCTTACAAGTGACGTATATTCTTTTGCCCATTGCCTTTCTTTGTTATATTTTGCCATTTATTGTCACTTCTCTGATCAATCTTTTTCCCAAACATGAGAAGTGTCCCAAATGACTTTAAAATTATGTATTTTGTCAGTATAGATTTCTCTTAAGCATCTGTTTTATTTGTTGGCTTCATTGTTTCAGGTAACATAGTAACATAATAACATACATATGTACCCTCTCTCTCAACTACTACTTCTATTTATCATTTGTTTCAGTCAATTTTGTTTTTATTTATTTGGGGTAGTAAATGGTGATATTTTCATTTGTAACACTTATGTTCAGTTGATTTCTGTTTTCATTTGGGCATCGCAGATGTAAAGAGAAATACTTAGGAAGCATACAATGATGAATGGATGTCATGCAAGAAGAGACAGACATGGCTCTTGTGTTTTCCTTTTTTTTTTTTTTTCTTTTTTATGTTGGTTGTCCTTTGTATTTTCTTGTTTGTTTGGCGAGTGCGAGAGGGTTACAATGGTAATACTGAATTCCTTATCTTCCGCCTTATTGTCGCTTCCGTTATTGACTACAATATGGGCGTTGTCTTAGAAGCATCCCTATTTCATCTAGAATAAAGAAAGAAAAAGAAACTAATTTGTATGGGGTTTATTCTTGCCATTAAACAATACTTTGTTGACTGCAATTGCATTATGATTTTACTTAGATTTCAATTTTAAATTTATTTCTCTTCCCAAACAAAGCCAATTTGAACGAATTCGGAAAATTAATATTACAGTTAAAGATTATCTAGATTATCTGACCTTGCATTTTACCAAATGATAGTAGCTCAATTGACGCCAGAAAATTAAGCAGGTAAGGATGAAAGCATGTGTTCGATCTCTAGTCGCGAAGCGATGAACCAATTGGAATATCTAAAAATAAAATAAAAATGATCTGACCCGTTATTAATATTATTATTCAGTATCTATTTTTTAATATTCAAACGATTAATTAAAATTAGTATTTGAAATAATAGTATAAATAAGCAAAATTGGAATCGCAAATTATGCTAGTAGAAATTAAAGCAGGTCAAGAAGAGCTAGCGTTTAAATACATGAACTAGATAATAGCGTGAACTCTTAATTACTCATGACATAACCTCACCCTGCATTGGCATCTGGGCTAGGTTTTTCCCAAGGTGGATGCGTTTCAAACTTTCATATATGAGTGAGACAATCTCACCTTGTTTCCCAGTGTTTCCCTCTCTCTCTTTGGATTATATAAGTGTTGAGATATATATAGTCCCACATTGATTGTGTGGGCAACTAATGTGGCCTTTATAAGGCCTTGGACACTCTCACCCTTTGAGCTAGCTTTTGTGTGGCTTGAGTGACTATAAGGTCACAAGTTCGATTCTCACGGCCCTCCACTTTCAAGTGGAATTAAAATAAAAAGCACAAAAAGGTAAACCAAAAATTGAATTGGGTCTGTGCAGTTCCACGCTTCTAACCCAAATGCCTCTTGCGTGAGGGGGCGTGTTGAGATATATATAATCACACATTGATTGTGTGGGCAACTAATGTGGCCTTTATAAAGTCTTGGACACTTTCACCCTTTGAGCTAGCTTTTGGATGGTGTATCTTAAGGTTCTTTACAATAAGAGTTATGAGAGGGCCAGAGAATAAAATTAGGTTCAGATCATAATTGTATAATGTTTTCTTCTTTCTCAGTGATGTGTATGATTATATGTGGTGATTTTTATTCAAGATTATTCTAGTATACATTTATAATTTTATTTATTAAGGGCAGTGATACCAAACACATTTCTATGGGTAATGCCAAATTTCAGTTGTTGTTTGTTTTCATTTTGGCACTGCAGATGAAGAGAGAGTAATTAATACTGAGAAAGCACACAATGATGAATGGATGTCAAGACACATATGTGGCTCTTGTCTTTTCCTTTCCATTATTTATAAACCTAATTCTAAATCTTGTTGCAGTTTCAAAATTGGCTGAACTCAAATAAGAGAGAAAAAGTGTATATAATTCGGTTTCATTTTTTTACTGAATGTGATTTGATAGTTTCAAGCCACTCTGATAATGAAATTCAGGATTTTAAGCCCTTTTTTTTGTTATTTCACAAGTAGCCAAGCATATGAAACTGTGTATTAGCCTTTATTTTCAAAATAAATTAATAAATATTATGGATAACTTGAGTTTTAATGAAAACTTGCAATGCACTCTGTTGATTTAAATCATTCACCTTAAAATAATTAATTTATGTTAAAAAGTGGCTAAGATTTAGGAAATAAAATCTAAATAATTCTTGCACTACTCGGAGTTTAACCTTATGGCATTTTCATTGTACTAAGTGAAATAATTTTCATTCCAAACTTTTCACCATCACACATCCTATCTTGTAGAATTTTTCTCAATAACAAGAAAAACCTAACAATTCAAAAGTATTTAATAATTGAAACAATTAAGTCAACAAAACAATTATGAAGCGCAAGAACCTTAATGACATTAAGGGTTGTTTAATTTGGATTAGATTGTAAATGTATAGATTTTAAAAACTATCCCAAACTCTTGAAATTGTTTAATTTATGTAATTGTCGAATTCAAAACTCACTTTTGGAAGGAATGGAGATGACAAAACTTTAACATAAAAGAAATGGGATTTGATATATTTAATATCTTCTCTAGTAAAATTTTCTGATCTTTCATGGGATAAAAGCAAACTTTGATATATTTATTATCTTCTCTAGTAAAATCTTTTGTTACAAACGGAAATCTAACGAGTAAATAACAATATTCTTTAACAATCCTAAATATTTATTTAATTGAATTTAATGGAATGAGATAGAAAGATAACTAAAATAATAACAAGTCATACCCTTAGTTGATTTAGAGGTTGGAAAGAACAATTATGTAGACAAAATCATAGATTTGTGAAATTATACTGCCCATATTTAAAAGTTGTAGTTATTAAAGAAGATAGATTTTGAGGAGATACCTTTACGGGTGATCCACAAAGAACAATTTAGATCAATCAGATATAATTTTTTTTTTAAAAATCTAGTATATAATTAAGTTTACTACTAGTGCAAAAAAATTGCACTCTTTAATTTTTTTAAGCTTGTTGTTTTCTTTTTGAAACTTTCCACATATATATATATATATATATATGTTTGATTTACAGAAGTACATTTTCTTTCTTTTTTTTAGTCATATTAATAATTATACAAACTTCATTTCACTTTCGTTTTATTTTTAAACAATTTGTATAATAATTAAAAAATTAAGAAATAAAACTCGACAAACCAATACATCTTTTAAGGGTTTTATTAATCTCTTTCCACATAAGATAGTTATCTTATGTGGTAGAGAGAAAATGGGTGGGTCCCACCATAACAAGAAAAAAGAAAAAAAAAAAAAAAAGTGGGGTGCGAAAATCGAAGTGAGAGAAAATGAGATAAATTACCTAATGTAAAAGGAGACATCTTTTAATTCCTTTATTCTCATTTCCCTTGCCCCTCACTCAACCTTTGACTCTGAATCTCTAACAATGGCAAGTATAGTTGACCCTTTGACTCTGAATCTCTAACTATGGCAAGTATAATTGAACCAAACAAAGTAGGACATTTTGCACGACCCAATACATCCTTTCATCCCAAACGAACTATACCACCATCAATGTATATATAATTATTATTATTTCTGTTTATTCATTTCCTTATAATTACCATTGTTTCAATTTATTTCTTTTCATGTAAAATAATAATGAAATCTTGCTGATTGAATGAAAAGAGCGTTATGCAATAGTGCGAACCCTTTCATGCATAGCTAGAGAGTTACCTGTGCTTAATTTATTCAAGGTGGATGCGTGCGAAATGTGAGTGAGATAAACTCACGTTATTCCCGGTGCTTATCTTCATCATTGCTTAGACTCCCTCGTGTATAAAATGAGAAGAAAGGTGTGAGTAGCTATACAAGTAGATTAGGTTTAAGATCATAAATGGGTTTATGGTTTGTTTCGAGTATCAACAGCTTCTATATTTTTTTGGTGAGATTGGTGTCACGACATCATTGAATTATAGGGAATGCAAATGAGAGTTTGGGGTTGATGGGTATGTTTTCTGGTTCGATGTCATATATATAATTAGGTAATAGCTGAAAAAAAAAAATAGCTGAAATTCAAGGAATGAATTGATGCTAGCCGTTTATGTGATATCGGACCAGGCTTCATTCCTATCAACCTGATCTCTCTCACTCCGATCCCTTTGTGTGTTAATGTATATGTGATGTGTTATACATGCACGTAATCTTCGGTGCATCTTATGCACAGAAGATTTATTCGTGTGAGTGAATTGGGACTTTTCCTCTTTTCACACTTTGAGTGACATATATACTTCTATTTATCATATTTTTCAGTTGATTTTATTTTTATTTATTTCGGGTAGTGATGGTGATATAATTTTCATCCGTAAGACTTACGTTCAGTTGAATTCTGCTCTCATTTTTGCATCGCATATGAAAAGATAAGTACTGAGAAAGCACACAAAGATGAATGGATGTCTTGCAGAAGAGAGAGACGCACAAGGCTCTTGTTGTTCCCTTTCTTTGGTGGTTGTCCTTCGTAATTTCTTGTTTGTTTTTTTATTTTAATTTGAGGAGGGTGACGAGGGCGAGGGGTTAACCTGCAAATACCAAAAATTTAATCTTTTGCCTTGTTGTCTTTCTTCCTTTTGTTGATTACATTATCGGTGTTGCCTTGGAAGTTTATTTCGAGAAGCACGGCTCATACTTTGCGAGGGTCCTAGTTGTCGGAGTCAGCAGAAAGGCAACTGAAATCCTGCTCTCAGGTGAGCGGGCGGGGGTCCGGGGGGCAGCGCGCCCCAGGTCCGTAGAGGCTAGGTACTGTTGTGGGCCTCTGATTCATTGTAATTTTCTTAGTAGTCTGGGCTTGGACCCTTGAATAACTGTTGTTAGGATTTTTTAATCCTATTTATATTTTTCTCGTAAATCGAGTGACTTGTAACAAGTGGCGGTGAGGTGAATATATTAAAGACAAGGCAAACGTAGCCTAAATTGGGTGAACCAGGATAAATCTCTGTGTCTATTCTCCCTCTTTCTCTTTTCATTTTCGATTTATGTGATTGTCGATTTCCAACATTTCATCTTAAAAAAATAATAATAATAAGATGAGCAGGGTTTATTCATGCCATTATTGAATAATTTGTTGACTTCAATTGCATTATATGATTTTACTCAGATTTTAATTTTAAGTTTATTAATTTCTCTCCCATAAACAAAACCAAATTTGATTAGAGGAGAATTAAATTTACTCATTTCATTAATCTTGACTATATCATAAATTAATGTCGCCGCACATGAATTTCAATGACTGTGAGGACCTTCGTAACGTGATCGCAAAAGATAAGCATTGCATTTAACATATAAGTTCTTAGTAGTATAGATAAGCAAAATTTTGAATCGGAAATTAAGCTAAGGATAAGGCACATCAACAAGAGCGTTTGAATACACGAACAAGAAGTAACGTGAACCCTTAATTACTCCAGGCGTAACCTCACTTTACATTGGCATATGGGCTAGGTTTTTCCCAAGGTGGATACGTTTCAAACTATATTATATGTGGGTGATTGCTTCCCATGCTTTTAACATTGTCGTCTTTTTTTTTTGATGCATATCGTTATCGCTTTTCTTGATCTCTCATTATTAAAATTCATCTAAAAGGGGTCTTCTAATAATTAATTAAACTTTTCGGAGTCATGATTAGTGATAATGAGTAGTGAATGTTGTTGGCTTTTCCTAGTGGGAAAGTTGTATGCGTTGTATAACATTTTCAATGGATCATAAGGCCAGTTGCTTTTTGTTTTTTTAAAATGATAAGTGTTCTAGATATTCATCCACTAGTTAGGTTCAATCTCTTAAAGCTCACATCTAAAATCTTCTAGAAATTATTCATGGCAAATCATAGAGGCTTACCACTGGAATATTTTCCTTTCCATGCACTGCTGCTCATGTACATTGACAGTGGGCAACATCCCTTGTCTCAAGACAAGATATGACTTGATGAGACAACTCATGGGACTGATCAGTTGGCTCCCCCACACAGAGAGATCTCCTCTCTAAATACCCTCCTCACACAAGAAAGGAGATCCTCTCTTTTACTCTCTACCTATGTGCCCCTCTGCAGCGTCATCTTTGCCAAACACACTCTTCTCTTTATGCACACCATGGAAAGCCTCTACAATGATTTGGTCTTTAATATTATTACTATGAACACCCCTATATTAACATACTCCACCTTCTATGTGACATATATCTATATACCACCCGCGTTACAATAAGTATTATGGATAACTTGAGTTTTCATGAAAACTTAGAATGCGCTGTGTTTTTTTAAATCAAATCAGTTAATAAAATTGTGAAATGTTTAAGAGATCCATCCTAATAGGTTCTCCCTGAACAAAAAAAAAATTGAAAAAGGCGGTGTAGAGATTGCCCAAGCAAAATATACATGCTTGCTCGGGAGAATTTCAGACTGCGGTATCGAACCATGCATGGGTTCCATAAACTGGGTAACGATAAAGAATAAAAATAGTTGTGTTAAGGGTTGTTTGTAAACACAAAAATATGTCAATCGGAGAACCCAAAACATTTACATATATTAAGTAATTTAGACGCTAGGAAATGAAATTCGAGACCTTTATATTCAGTATAGCAAAAATTATTTAAAATTCTCAATAACCTACAATGCCTGTCTTTAACACACAATTTTAATAAGGGTTTTATAAGAGTTATGTTGTAGGAAAAGTGATTGTGTAATGTTATAGAGATTCGTTTTGCGTGCCTTAATTTTTTATTTATTTTTTTGTTTTAAAAAATGTGGGCCCCACAAAATGTTGTGAGAGTAGGAAAGTTTGTTGTGTTATGTTAAAGGATAAAACGAAAACCTTTTTAATAAACTCATCACATTATATATTTTTTACTTAATGTGTGCGAATGCAAGTATCTTGAATTCTTATTACGAATAGGAGGATCTTAGATTCTAATACATCTTGCATAACATCATTTTTATCTTTGAGTATGATCATGTTTCAGTTTTGTACAGGAGGCGGTACATAAATGTGTCCCATAAAAGGTGAAGTATGTCAATCTAGGGGTGCTCATAGTAACAATGGTAGGGACTAAAACACTATAGAGGCTTCCCATGGTGTGCATCAAGGGGGAATGTGTGTGTGAGTGTCTAAAATGGCTCTATATAGAGGCATAGTAACAACTCTCTTGGAGAATAGAAAGAAGATTCTCTCTTCCATGCGTGAAAAGGGTATTTAGAGAGGGCAAGTCTCTCTCCAAATACCCCTTTCACGCATGGAAAAGGAGAATGTGTCAATCTACGAGTGCTCATAGTAACAATGGTAGAGACCAAAGCACTATAGAGGCTTCCCATGGTATGCATCAAAGGGGAATGTATGTGAGTGACTAGAATAGCTCTACATAGAGGCATAGTAACAACTCTCCTGGAGAATAGAGAAGAAGATCCCCTCTTCCATGCGTGGAAGGGATATTTAGAGAAGGCAAGTCCCTCTCCAAGCATGAGAGAGAAAGCCCTCTTTAACTGTTGCCTAGCCAAGGAGACAAGACATGTTGCCCAACTGTCTATGTGCAGAGGCAACAAGTGCATGAAGAGAAGAGAATTCCTTGTGTTGAACCTCTATGACTTCTCAAAGAGTGCCCTCTAGAAAGTTGTAGAAGTAGGCTTAGTAACATAAAGCCCAACTGTGGGTCTAAAGTAGATATCCAGAACAAGTTTAAACATGGCAACGACAATCTTGCTATATATACTCCCTCCCTTATATAAAAGGCCCTTCCATCCATGATAATACAATTCAGAAAATATGAGAAAGTGAAACATAAAGTGAGATACGATTTCGATTTATTTTAATTAAAATTATTCACTTTCAACTTACTTTTATGTTAAAAAGTGACCAAGACTTATGGAATGAAATCTGAAGTTAAATAAGTTGCAACTCTTTGAGTTTAAAATCATCATATTTTATTGCACTAAGTGAAATAAATTCCATTCTTAACTTGTCACCATGCACTATCATGAAGATTTAATTTTTTTTTCATGACAAAGAGAAACATAACTATAAAAAAAACAAATTAAGTATTCAATCACTGAAATAATGAAGTGCCAAGTGAAGCTCAACAAAACAATTACGAAGCCAATGAAACTTAAATGGCACTAAGGGTGGCTTGGATTAGATAGCTGAAAGAATAGATATGTAAAAGTATGACATTTTTTTTAAAAAAATGATGCTGAAATAAGCGGTTTTAAGCAATGTTTAATCCCATGACCGAATTGCAGAACTCTTGTAAAAAACAGGGAAAATAAATAAATTCGAAAGAATTGTGTGACAAGTAACTAAACTGAGGTAATAAAATAAAATAATAATCCTTTGGAATGATTAATTACAAAAAAGGATTAAACAAAAAAAGGGCAGGTTAAAATACATATTTAGGGAGTTTCTGGGAAAACTTTTTTCTCAAGGAAATTGATGAAACGTTCAGCATACTTATTGGGTTCTACTACTGATATAGTCATGGGGTCAAATCGCAGAGATTTGTAGGCATGCTCAATTTTCTTTTTCATATTATATTCCTGCAATATATCAATTATGCCCATGTAGAGTACCACATCATAAACCTCAAATAGTTCTACTTCTGATGCATCCACCTTATCCTCTTGAAGCTTGCGAGTCGCTTGAGCTGGCATGTTTACTCCTAATTGCACTCGCAACCTGAGTTAACACTCAATTAAACACATCATATATTATTACAATCCAACACAAGAAAGCAAGTGATTTATGCTAATATGACCAAAGAAGATACTTGTAGAGGAGCTGGATTAATGAATATTGAAATGGAAAACAATAAGAACAATCCAACACATCATAAAGATACTTGTATGCAAGAGAAACTAATGTTATAGAAGATACCTTGCAGTACCAGGCAGTAAAAGATCAACTTCCTTGTCACCTATGGAATATGCCCTCAATGTATTCCCTCTAATGTGGGGTCCAGGTGCAGTGTTGACAGAGTCAGGTTCATGGGCAACTAATAACAAGCCTTTAGGAATAATCAACTCCTCCCCTTTTTTGAGTGCATCTAGTTTATGCAAAGCAAGTCCAAAACTAGTGAATAGTAAGAAAGGAAACGAGGTCCAAATGCAGGAAGAAGTAAAAAAGAGAGAATGGGTTTGTAGTGAACTTGTTCAATAAAAATCTAGCTTGCTTATAGCAGGATTCACACGTGCAGAGACATTGAGACAAAAAAAGTTACACAAAGGAGATGAGAATATATCATTAGAAAGAATGCTGTAGTGATCGATCCTATGGACTTAGGACTAATAGGAAGGCGTTAGATTAGATATTGACTAGATACACATCATTTCACATATTGACTATACAATATAGCAGCGATTTTCTAAACTGCAAAACATTCCTAGTGATCTCAAAGTCATTTTTGCCTTTTTCTAGAAATGTTAATATGTTCATTAGAAATGTTTATATCGAAATATAATCACTAGTTTTTGAAAGAAAAATTCCACATTACGTTCTAAATAACTGGCATCAGAGGAAGAATTTACCATCTTCAGAAGGTAAGCTATCCTGAAGCTGCATTGATCCAGGAGATTCCACTAAGGCCTTTAGATTCTCTGGAGCTCTAAAATGTAATCCCAACAGAAGGCTGTAATCAATTATGTGCTGAGACTTCAAGAACATGCAGTCTAGAGAAATTTGCCTGCACCAGAAAAACAAATTCTGGTCACAACTCGGTACTATCACATGCCAAGAGCCAATCATGACCCAGAGGTTTTCTTAGTAATTGATATTTATTTAGTCAGGTGAATTCCATTTGGTCATCATTCAATATAATTGTAGCTTTTACCAAGATATAGCTTCTCTCTCGAAATGAAAAAGAGAAAGAAAATTCACTGAAATAAGTCCCATGACCCTATGGTTTCGGGGACCAATGAAACATTCTATTACAGCCATGATCAATATCATCAATTCACTAAGAAAGTACAAAATTATATTACTGTGAACTGTCATAAGGAAAATTTTAGAAGTATAAGGAGGCACCTTTGAGAATAAAGTGATTAAGCATTTCCCATGGGAAAGAACATAATATCACAAACCACTAAATAGGCAATACATGTTCTAGAAGGACAAGATTGTTATATTTTAGAAAGTTGTCAACAAATACTCATTACTTATACAGAAAAATGCATTCCATATCAATCACTTCAACAGAAGTGACTCTTACAAAGTAGGAACTTACTTGAATAGGGATTCTCGCAATTTTTTATCCATATGAAATTCATATAGTAGATCAAGATCTTTCAATGTTGTATTGCTATTAATTTTATCTTTGTCTGTATATCTTCCTTCAGTAGAACCTTTCAGATCATAACGACGGTGGATATGCAGTTCTGTGCAAAACATATTCCCCATGACCACAAAGCGCACCTAATATAGAAAACAAGGAAATATTTATAGTTATACCAATTAACAAGGAGAAAGAAGCTAGAGACAGAAATTAGGCAATACCTTTTTCCCACCTCTCAGTGTTATTCTATGGAGCCCAAAGAATTTTGTAATAAGAGTATTCTCATAATTTCCTACATGATGGTAGTATTTAGGAAGCATATTGAGCAGAACCTACAAGAAGAGAAATGAACTTCGGAATTGTCATTTAACTGGGTAATCAATTTGTTATTGATTGTAAGAGATGGAAACATAAGCAATCATCTATGCCTCCGTAAATATCTTTTAACATAAAAAAAAATTCTCCAAAAAAAGTCCATCTAAATGCAGTCTTAATTAGCCATTTTGGCATTGGATATCATGAACTTGCCCTTCATAATTGTCATCAGAATATAGGCACTATAAGTACTATTGGTATCTGTAAGGAACCATGCATGGATCAAAACACAAATGGAATAGAAACTTATATATTGAACTGTATATATGCACTTCTTGGTTTAGTTTGGAAGGGATCCCCTGTGCCCCCTCCTACGATACACACGTAGAATGGGTCGTTTCGTAACAGTACATATGCACTACGAAAGATAGAAAGATAAGCAATCATCTATTTCTCTCTCTAGTGTTTTTAACATAATAAACACTTATCTCCAAGAAAACTCCACCCAAATGGGGTCTTAATTGGCTATTTTGGCATTGGATTTCATGAACTTTGACCTTAAAAGTTGTCATCAGATTAGTGACACTAACAAGTACTATTGATGTCTATGTATTATCAGAGATGAAAACAAAAGTAATCATCTATTTCTCTCTAAAAGTGATTTTTTGAGATAAAAAACAGTTTTCTCCAGAAAATGCTCATCCAAATGGAGCCTGATTAGCCATTGGATTTCATGAACATTGTCCTTAAAATTTGTAATCAGATTAGGTAGCAGGTACCGGTGGAATTGTGTTTTATCACTCTATATAGTCTGTGTCATCCAATATGCTTTTTTATCCAACTGTAGAACCCTAGAAGTCAAACTCATCCCCCAGTTGATAAATTCAGCATAAAATAATTAATATAAAAATGTTCCTGGACCGATTAAGCCAAAAAAAAAAAAAAAAAAAAAAAAAGTGAGTACAAACCTTTAGTTCATATTTTTTCAGTGTCTTTATCACAAATCTATCATCTTGGGAAAGAAAGAAGATACTGCCACTTTTTCCAGGTGAAGATATGTCCCTTAGACCACAATCACCACAAATGGACATCATGTACTCTGCAGCATCTAATTTGAACATCTCTCTCAAATTCCTGGAAATATATGCTTAATCACAAAGTGCTAATTTGGAAATCTGGGGTACTTTACGTAGATTCTACCAAAGAATACATAATGAAAGAGCATGTGCTTTTAACCATAACCCTCACTAAGGACTTTAATATGCCACTATAATCATAAATTCATATTATCAAGAATTCATGCACATTATTCTAATAATGACTATGTTCACATTTAAATTGGGCATATTTCTTTCCTTCATTTATAACTAAGGAAAAGGGTTGGACTAAACAACATTGATTTACCAGTTTGAAAACTCTTCATTGGGGAATAAATTATGATCCACAATTGTTTTATAACCCAAAAAATAAAAAATAAATAAATAAATAAAAGAGCCTTTGAAAAAAATCGATCATACTGTAGCCATGTGGAAAAGATTCTAATGGATGATGCTAAAAATATAAGTCTTCAATTATGAAGGCATGGTGTGCATATAGTTAATAAATACCTGAAGACCATAGGACAATAATCTTTCCAGTAGAAGTCTATAGAACAATGTGGAGGAGTCAACCGTGAACCCTCCTTCGGGAAGTACATCCTTATCCTAGCTCGATCTCCAAAATCAGAAGACCGAACTTCACGTGCAGGCACTGGTGTAATTTTTCCAACAGTGTACCTGATAATTCAGCCAAACTTTTTCAAAATGAAACTTCATATAAAAATATAATACCAAATGGAATAAGCCAAACAAGCACACACTCCCTTCATTATAATGCTGACATAACAAGAATGTAATTTGGTTTTCATTGAATTTGTTAGTCAAATATTTAAGCAAAAACAGCAGTCACTATACAAAAAAAATATACAAATGTGTTTTTGGCTCTTAAGAGTGAGGTCTAGAGACTCAAAAGCGGAAGGCACAGTCAGGGCACTTGAGCCTACAAAAGTGATATGAAGGTCATGTGTAAAAGTTATCTTAGTTTTAATTTTGGAAGTAAATAGTAAGTAATATCTAATTGAGTTTACCAACTATGATCATAAAGTGAGCACTGTACAAATGTTATTAGTCAATGGACTAAAACCTCCAGCTGGACTTGGACAAAAAGAGTAGAGCACCACAAGTAAGGCAAGCTATTAACTACAGGAGTCACAAGAGAGTAAACTCAACGCTGGCCATGTGGTTTGTAGAGGGAACAAGCTACGTTCATGTGCTCGATCCTTGGAATGTGAAAGAAGCATGGAACTCAGTTTTAAAAGTGATTCTTACAAGGTTCTTAAATGATATAAGTGGGGTTCGGGTTATATATATCGTACCAGGTAAGGGGTGCATTTAAGGTATGAAAGACAGGCCAGTCATGCACTATATGAGACTAGGACCGAAAGCAATAAAGAGGTTGAGTATACAACGTTCATAAGCTCTTACACGGTTAAGACAAAACAGAATCAGAGAAAGTGTTTGGTAAGATAAAAGGGGTCACACGGCAGGGGATGCATACCATTACCATACCACACTTTGTGGAATCTACTCAAATCCTACCGCCACAATTGTTTGTTTGTATACCCAAAATCAAATTCTTGGGTGGAAATGTCAACCTTGTGGATGGCTGACAACTCAAACCCAGCAATCTACTTTTAGTGAAAGGCCAGAGTATGCTGAGAGTGTGCTCAATGGGCACAGGCTCAACTATGTCTTAGTCTTTTCGATATTAAATTCTTTAGATTTAATATGCTTTAACCCGTTTACATTCTCTATCCATGCCTAAATATTTCTGCTAATATTGCTGTGGACAACATGAAACACGCCATTTATACAATAAATTATTCCTTATATTTAATTTGTGAATCAATCAGCAAGTATATATCAATACACTCTAATGTGCTCTAACTTCACCATAACTTGTTGAACAGTTCTCAGCTATTACTTACTGACTTGAAGTCATCTAAATCATTTTCTACATGGTCAATATTTTAAAATAATAATATTAAAATGCAATAGAATGAATGGTGATATTACTGGTAATGATAAATACTACATCAGTTTTTCCATTTAGTTTAGAAGGGTGACGTTAGAAAAAATAATTTACCTGATGCCAAGCTGCAAATTAAGCTTCAGATAATAGCTTCGGCGTCCTCCAAAAATGTCTATACAAGAAATCTTTGTTAAGCTGACGCAAAGCTGCAAATTAAGCTTCATATAATAACTTTGGCTGCCTCCAAAAACGTCTACACACGAACTCTCCTTTACTTGCTTCACACTAAACTTATTTTGCCGTTCATTTTTATGTGATATGTCTGAATAGTTCCTTGTTCTCTCCATTATTAGAACTCCTTGCATATATTCCCTTTCATAAACCAAAGTACTTATACCAGATGCCTCAGATTGACCATCATGAAAGCTCTGCAGTAATGTAGGTGAGGAATCACGACATATGCAATCATCAGCAGGATCATGAAGGCTCCAATTTGCATCCAATGATGAAGTTCTGTGAGATATTTGACGAGAACTTTTTGATCTACCACTGACTGAAATCTTTTCAGAAACACTACGCTTAAATCTTGATTTTGGAGCCATATGTTTCTCTGTATTCAATAACAAACCATCATCAACACTGTTGAGAGCGCTGCACCACTTCCTTAGAGATGGTTGTTTACTACCAGCAGGATAGAATGTTCCTTTTCCATCCTTTAGGCCCTTACTCCATGTCCCAAGATAAACCCCCCCATCTGCATATCTATAAACGCCATATCCTTGTCTGAGTCCATTTACCCAACAACCATCAAAAACATCACCATGAGCCCACTTCATAACCCCTCTTCCATCTAATTTCCCATTTTTCCAAATCCCAATATACATATTTCCATTTTTCCAAGAATACCTTCCACTTCCTTCACGAATTCCTTCTTTCCATAAACCTTCATAAATATCTGAATTAAAATACTCCTTCCGTCCTATCCCATGCTCAGCATTCATCCTCCAGCCACCTGTATAAATGCACCCAGTAGATCTTGTAAGGGTGCCATAACCCTGAAGGTAACCCCCAGAGAATTCACCCTCATACTTTGCTCCTGATGGCCATATAATCAGTCCTTTCCCTGTCCTTTTCCCATCCACCCAATCACCCTCATATACTGTTCCATCTGACCATGTGTACTTTCCATTCCCATGGGGCAGTATGCCCTTGATTTTACCAATGTAGACATCCCCACTTGAAAAGGACTTCTCTTCAAACCTATATTTTACAAGAAACAGGGAAGTCATGGTACATGCATACAGAACATAATAGACACAGTCAAGATGAATGGGGCAGAGAAGGAGTTTCTCTGAATATTACCTTCCACTGTCCTCCATCACTTGCAGACTTTCACTGGTTTATTAGGATAACTCCAAGAAGTGTACCATTCATTCCCTTTAAAAGGTTAAACATGTCACTCACTGATATGATAAGGAAATTCATCTTGGCCTTCACCAGCTTTATGACACTATTGTGCCCGGTGTTGAAATCTGAGACATATACTACCATCATAATGAGTCTCAAAATGCAATAGAAGAAAAAGTCACATTAAATCCTTTAGCAGGTTTCCATACTGAAGAATGCTTTTTGGAATCTTCCCACAAAATATAAATACCAAAAAAAAAAAACCATCCGGTTCGGGTCAAAATTGTTATGCCATGATCAAATTGAATATTTGGAATTCAAGAACTTATTGCAAGGGAGACTTCACCCACTGATGACAAGAAGGTAATGAAGTTGACTAGTAATGTGCATTTACAGTACATATTTGAGATTTCTCACTGGTAAAACTAAAAATGAAGATTATTAAGCAGTTCTTGTTTCAATATGTGCAAAAGTACAAAGTCATATTCCAACTACAGAGAACTAATCTTGCTTTTCAATAATGTTTAGAGAGAACTGTTTCTTAATGAAATAAAGAGAGGCAAATATTACATAATTTGATTCTTTACTCTCATAATTTGTTATAATTAAAACGACATATAACCTGCAGATCAACAACATACTAAAATTTACACCTGAAAAAATATGCTCATTCTTTCAAGAGCTGTGACAACCCATGAATTTATCTGCGTTCCATGCCAAAAGAATGTAATTAACATCATAACTAAGCAAAATTAACGTCCTAACATTCACTTATTATGAATCAACGAAGAACAGACATAGTATGCATATTGGGTATAAACTATAAAGCATCTGTGTATTAAGATTTGAGTTTGAGCTGTAAATGAATGATCAAACCATATTGCCTTCAGACTTCACACCGATGGAAAAATTGAATATAATCAGAATCAGCCCAGAAAGATCAAACCCAAGTATAGAAACTCAAAACCAGGAGTAAAAAATTCAAGCTTTTTCCTAATAGAAAGGGATAGTACAGATATTCAATAATTCTACTATCTGCATAAAATGAGTACCTCAACCGATATTCTTCCAGAAATGCTAACGGGGTAGGTTCAATAAAAGGGCACAATCCAGAACACACAATAAAATTCCAAATTCAACCACACAAAAAAAGGAAAAAAAAAATCTGAAATAAGATTCACATAACTGACCTTGGATAGATTGAAGACCAATAAGCAAAACTGAAACCAAGAAGAAATCCTCAAAGAATGAAAAGCTGAAGCAAACAAATATTAAGTTCTTTCTAAAGCAGTTTCAGACAAGAGCTCAAGAATCCTTGTTTAACAGTCTTTATCTATTCTCAAGCCGACAACTGTCCCACCACCCCAAAAGTTTATACCATGGTCATATAGAGACACGTCACCTCTCTCTCTCTCTCTCTCTCTCTCTATATATATATATATATATATATATATAGATTGTGTGTGTGTGTGTTAACTGTAACTTGGCTCCCTTGTGTGACTTTTCCCCTTTAACTGTCAAACTACTTTGAGTAATAATACCTACGGTGTTGGTACCCTGTTTGTTTCATGCAAAGAAAAAGGGTACTTTTTCGCCCGCCTGAAGAGGCTACGGCGTCGTCTGAAGTTTGGAATCAGGAGCACGTGTGAGAAGTTCCTTATTGTAGCCATCATCTAGCATAGCACCACAATTGTGAGTTGTGCATGATGCTAAGTACCAACAGTATCTGTCACGAAAGGGACAATGGCCGACCATACCCCACACCCAAAGGCCCACACCGCTATTGTGCCTTTTTCCTTCTATTAACAAACGAAAACTATCTGTGATTTGAAAGGGATAACTTGTAACCTTTTAGAATTTCTGTTACTGAATAGTTATAGCGTTTTATTAGTGTTACGTAACATAATATAAGTGTTGTTTTTAACTCTCACATCAATAGGGAGAGAGAAAGTGGAATGATAAAAGAGAAAAAAAAATATGTGGATCCACCTCTTTAATATGTATGTAGGAAAGTGAAGTTATATTATGTTAAATGATAAACATAAAACCCATAGTTATAATATAAAAATTTACAGATGTGATCAAGGAGAAAGAAAAAAAAGTAATCTTTGATGTTATAATTATGTATTACGAAAGTGGATCCTCTTATGTGTAAAAGTGGTCATGTTATTTGATCAAAAATTACTTATTTAAAAATTATATATTTTTCTATCTCTTATCTCATCATCAATGAGTAGTTGTGATCAAATAACATGACCACATAATTATTTTGTCACGTGAGAGGATCCACTCCCATGTATTACCAGAGTGGATTTGGATTACGAAAGAAAAAAAAGTAATTTTTCATGTTATAATTATGTATTACGAAAGTGGATCCTCTCATGTGTAAAGGTGGTCATGTTATTTGATCAAAAATTACTTATTTAAAAACTATATATTGTTCTCTCTCTTATCTCATCATCAATGAGTGGTTGTGATCAAATAACATAACCACATAATTATTTTGTCACGTGAGAGGATCCACTCCCATGTATTACCAGAGTGGATTTGGATTACGAAAGAAAAAAAAAGTAATTTTTCATGTTATAATTATGTATTACAAAAGCAAAAGCAGATCCTCTCATGTGTAAAAGTGGTCATGTTATTTGATCAAAAATTACTTATTTAAAAATTATATATTTTTCTCTCCCTTATCTCGTCATCAATGAGTGGTTGTGATCAAATACATGAGCACATAATTATTTTGTCACGTGAGAGGATCCACTCTCATGTATTACCAGAGTGGATTTGGATTCTCTCATGTGAAAAAGTGATCATGTTATTTGATCACAATCACTCATTGATGATGACATAAGAGAGAAAAATATTTGATTCTTAAATGAGGGTTGTAATCAAATAATATGACCATTTTTTTACGTAAAAGGATCCAAATCCATCGAGAGTAGAGTGAAAAAATTAAAAAAGACACAATTTACCTCCTTTAGAACCACAGATAGTTTTCCCTAAGGGGGCGTTTGGTACAGGAGAATTTTTTTTTAACCAGGTAAATATGATTAGTGGGGAAATAGTTGTAAATGAAAATAAGTGGGGAAATTTTATAAATGTTGTTTGGTAGACAAAAATATTACCAGGGAAATTGTATAAAATTTACTGTGACTATGTTTGGTTGAAAGTAAAAGATTGATGGGGAAATATGACAAAATGTCAAAAATACCCCTGAATATAATAATAGACACGGTGGCAACGTTCTTCTTGTGTTGTTATGTGTTTCTGTGTGTCGGTGGTTTAGAAGAAAACCTCCATCTGAATCGTTTACGACCATGATTATTGGAGATGACATGCCTCGGCTTCATCATTTATTGCTGGTACTGTTTTTGGAAAAAATCTGTTGGACAGTTGGTGGTGGTTTTGCAGGCTTAGAGCTTGAAGCACTTTCCTTGCTTGGTTGTGGTTGTGGTGGTTTTGAAGGGCAAAGAACACTTTGGGTAGTAACTTTCTTTGTTGCTTCCATGGATCCTCCAATGAATCTATCTAGCAACCACATGCATGACCATGGAGCTATTTACGAGAGAAGAGCAAAATGCAGCAATGTTACTTCATACTTTATCATCGTTCTTGCAAGCGAACGGGTATTAGAGGAGAGGTGATTTCAGAAGGGCATTAGCGTAACTAAGTTGGCGCCAAATTTATGACTTCCCTAGCTTTTTCATCATACCACCTCCAAGAAGGTCTTCTCCAACAGTGCAGAGTGTTTCATTTTCCACTGAAATTTGCTTTTGATGGAGAAACGTTATGCCCTGCTATATTGGGAAAAAACCTGTATCAAACAAGTCATTGTCATTTCCCCACTTTGACTTACCCATCTATCCCCTCAAAAACCACCTACCAAACACCCCCTAAAAGTTAATGAAAGTTAAGGAATTTTGTAATAAATGGGATTTGGGTTTCAAATAGAGAAATAAATTGAAACTTAACGTATTTTGGGTGAAATTTAATTTTTCTATTTTTAATGTATTTATGATGTCACCTAGTTAAATTATTAGTTAATTGTTTGAATCATTCCTCTTACAATTTTTCAAGTTGAATGGTAATTTGAAGTTTGAACGACAACATATGAGCTTTCTGAATTTGAATCCTCGTACATAAAAAAAGTGACGTGGTCATATTATTCGATCATAATCACTTATTTAAAAATTATATATATTTTTCTCTTTTATTTCATTATAAATGAGAAATAGTGATCAAATAACATAATCACATAAACACTTTTTTATATGAAATGATTTAAATCCGAAACTTTATAGAGTAAGGGTCCCACGTTTAGAAAAACATACAATTTTGAGAATTTGATTTAACATGTCTCTTGCCTTTGGCATCCGACACCAGTCTACCTTCCTCAATGGTCACGAAATCAAGGTAATGGATTTTAGATTACGTTACGCAAAAACTAGAGTTTGGATAAACAAGACTTCTGTATTATCGTTTAGAAATTAATAATACAACTTATAATTTTTATTAGTTTTTAAGTTTATATTTTTATTATTTAACATGTATTATTTGATATAAAATCCTAAATTAAAAAAAAAATAATACTTTTTTTCTAGAAAGAGAGTACGGAAGTAAATCATGACTTGAAGTTGGGGCTCCGCTCCATAAACGCTTTTTTACATGATTGGAATCAATCATTATTCAGAAAGTTCAACTTTTGTAATAATATATTAATACATTATTTGATGTTAGGGTAAAAAAATTTATATGAAGCACAGGTGGTTGTGAGAGGAATGTTAATATTATTTTTATTATTAAATAAAATATCATATTAATCTTATTAAATAATATAAACTCACTCTTTATTAATGAAGTTAATACAAAGTTTTACTCAATAATAAAAAAATAAAAAGTAATATAAAAAAACATGTTACTAACAATTTTTTCGCAAAATTGACAGTTAAATATGAGCATTTGGCCAGCCATGAGTTAATATAAATACAAAGTTGAACTATCATAGGAAACTTTAATTAGTATAAGAAAAAGAGAATAAAAATTGGGGATAAAGAATGGAGATCTGAAGAGATATATTCTTGCCCAAAGAGAGAGGTAGGAAGTGGGGCTGTTACCAAAGATTATCAGAAAAGTAAAGTAGTTAATAATGTGTGAATAGCCATTTGACAACTTATATTGTCTGTATTAATTTATTGCTTTCTGATTCAGAAAGATAGCTAGCATATATGCCTTTCTCTGTCAACGTTAAATACAAGAACCGCACATCAATTAAGCATCTTATTCTGCCACAGTATACAACTTTGATTGGATCCGAAGTTTTTTTTTTTTTTTTTTTAAAAAGAATTCTTAAATTAATTCATTAATTAATCATTTCATGACAGAGTGTTTACATATAACAGTTTATTACTAAAACGAGCTACTATATATATTAAATATAAATTATATTTTATATATTAAAAATATTATTTAATATTAAAATGTGTTTTAATATGTCAAAATTTTAAAATTAATATATAACGTATCGTATTCCATATTTATGTCTATATCGGTGCAACACCGCAACATAGGAAATCACTGATATTTCTAATTCTATAGGTTACTTTATAAAATATAGAGATATTATGGTGAATGCATATTCAAGATCAAATCTCGCTGTGTCCCAATATATTCGACCTCTTTGTCAATAAAAAATCATTATATATAGGCCGAAGAAGACCCAGCTCATGCATGTGACGGTGAAACCATATATTTTCCTATGAGACACGGTAAATTGAAACTTCAGACAACGACACTTTGGGAATGTGTGGAGAGAGTAAGGATATGAGAACTAGGATGGTTGTCATTTTCCTGCAGAGACAGCACTCCTACAGAAAACATCATAAACTATCACTGATTGACAGTTCAAAAGCATTTCCATCCACAACTTCGAAAGCACTATCATTGTATGTCTTCTTATCTGAAATTGGTTTTATTGCGTGGTTTAAAAGGATAAATACTTATTTACAAAAAAAAAAGGATAAATACTTTATCTTTTTTCAAAAAATCACCTTATGTTTACAATTGAAACAATCAACCTCCTTGAAGTATCATATTATAACTATCAACCTTATTTAATAGTTTTAAAACAAAAATATCCCTCCTCAATTCACTGTCCCTTAGTTATTGAACTGGTATTTGGCCGTCGTCCTCTAAAAGAAATCAAGAGACTCAAGAGGCGAGAGAGAATTGTGAATTTCATCTTGTAGATTAAAATGATTTTCTGAAAAAACTAAAAACTCTGTTTACACTACATAGTATATATACAGTTAAATTAACAAATAGCTAAGGCTATTAAAGGAAACTGAACTAATAACAAATTCCTAACTAACTCTAACTAAGTCACGTGGGATCTGTTGGTCCATGTGAAGAGCTGACGTGGCTTCCTTTATTAGTGATGGTATTCACTTCCAATATCCCCCCACAAGTTGGATGTAGAACATCACGAAGACCAAGCTTGCTAATATTGAGAAGAAAAGGTTGAGGATGAAGGGACTTAGTAAAAACATCGGCCAATTGAGAGGAAGAGCGAACTGTAAGTAGATGAATGGTACCATCATTGATGCGTTCACGTGTGACATGGCAATCGATCTCAATATGCTTGGATCGTTCATGAAAGGCTGGATTTTTGGCAAGATAAATCGCTGAGATGTTATCACAAAATACAGCAGCAGGTTTTGTGAATGGCACACACAGATCATTAAGCAAGAATTTCAACCATTGAATCTCACAGGACATAGATGCTAGTGCACGGTACTCTGCCTCAGCTGAAGAACGAGAGACGGTGCTTTGCTTTTTCGAACGCCAAGAGACAAGAGACTCTCCCAAAAAGATGCAGAAACCAGTTATGGATTTTCTGGTGTCTGGGCAGCAAGCCCAGTCACTATCAGTGAACCCTGAAAGTTGCAAGGTGTTCTGTGAAGGAAAAAATAAGCCTTGAGCTGGAGAATTCTTGAGGTATCGAAGAACCCGATGTGCAGATGCCATGTGAAGAGCTGTTGGGGCTGAAACGAACTGACTTAGCTGCTGAATTGCAAAAGTAAGATCAGGTCGTGTGGTTGTAAGATAAAGTAATCTCCCAATAAGTCTTCGATAAGGTTGAGCATCAGATAAGACATCAGAAGGGTCTTTGGCTTGACATAACTTGGTGGAGGGTGCTATAGGTGTGGATGCTGGCTTACAACTCAACATTCCAGCATCAGACAATATCTCTAAAACATATTTTCTCTGGTTTACAATGATACCCGCTTTGGAGCGTGCCACTTCCAATTCGAGAAAAAATCTCAAACTCCCCAAGTCCTTGATCTTAAAAGTGCAGTCAAGAAAAGCCTTAACTTGATTTATCTCATTCAAATCATCACCTGATAAAACTATGTCATCCACATAGATGAGTAAGGCTGTAAAGGAAGAGGTAGTTCGTTTTATAAAAAAAGAGAGTGGTCTGCTACTGACTGATGATATCCAATAGACAATAAAGCTGAAGAGAGCTTCGAGTACCATTGCTGACTCGCTTGCTTGAGTCCATAGAGAGATTTCTGAAGCTTACACACCTTGGATGGTTGAGATTGAGGAAAGCCATCAGGAAGAGCCATAAAAACCTCTTCATTGAGGTCCCCATGTAAAAAGGCATTGTTGACATCTAGTTGCATGAGATGCCAGCCTCGAGAAGCAGCCACACTTAGCAAGACGCGAACAGTAGTCATCTTAGCAACTGGAGAAAAAGTATCAAGATAATCAACTCCTTCCATCTGAGTATAGCCCTTTGCAACTAGCCTGGCTTTATATCTCTCTATGCTTCCATCAGCCTTGAACTTGATTTTATACACCCACTTACAACCTATTATGTGTTTATCAGTAGGTCGATCAACTAGGATCCATGTTCGATTTTGTTCCAGAGCAGATATTTCAGCTCTCATAGCTTCTCTCCAACATTCATGTTTTTCTGCCTGAATATAGGTGTGAGGTTCATCGAGACATATGGAATTGCAGCAAAATTGTGTGAAAGAGGGTGAGCAGTTGTTATATGACAGGACACTTGACAAAGGAAATCGTGTATCAGCATGGGATGTGGGACTTGATGTATTGTTTTGGACACTAGATAAAGATAATCCATAATGAAAATCCTTAAGGTATTTAGGCTGATTTCTGACTCGTGTGGAATGCCTAGTAGGTGCTATGGGTTGTGAACTATTTGTACTATTATTGTTTGGGTAAAAAATGTGGTCAGAAGTAGGTACTGTATTGACTGGTTCAGTACTGTTTTGAAGGAAAAAGTGGTCAGGGACATTGTTTAATGGTGCATTAAAAGGTTGGTCACAAATTTGGTTAATAGGGTCTGTACATACAGGTCTACACGATGGAATGTCATATATGGGAAAGTCACATGTGGCTTCAGGGTTAGGAAAAAGTGGATTGACTTTTTCTTTGAATGGAAAAAGACTTTCATAAAAAACAACATGTCGAGAAGTAAAAACATCATGAGAAATAATATCATAAAGTGTGTAACCTTTTATTCCTTCTTGATAGCTAATGAAAACAGCTTGCTTTGCTCTGGAAGAAAATTTATCTCTGTGATTACTTAATGTGCTAGCATAGCATAGGCATCCAAATACCCGTAGATGATTAAGAGTTGGTGGTCTGCTATATAACACCGAATATGGAGAATTATTGTCAAGCAGTGGTGTGGATAAACGATTTATCAGATGAGCTGCATGGATAACAGCAAAATTCCAAAATTTTGATGGAATCTGTGATTGGAAAACTAGAGCCCAAGCAACATTCAATAAGTGTTGATGTTTACGCTCTACTCTACCGTTTTGTTGAGGAGTTTCAACACAACTCCTTTGATGAATTATCCCCTTCTGTTTGTAAAAATCATCCATGAGAAACTCAACTTCATTATCACTGCGCACGACTCTTAGCTTTGTATCAAATTGAGTTTCTATGTAAGCAATAAAATTCTGTAAACGTGGTCGAACTTCAGATTTATTTTTCAAAAGCACCACCCAAACAAATCTAGAGAAGTCATCGACAATGGTAAGAAAAAATCTGTGACCATGTATAGAGGAAACAACATAGGGACCCCATATGTCAACATGTACATATCGAAAATTTTATTGCTTCTAGAACTGCTAAGAGGAAAGGGTAATTTTCGTTGCCTTGAATAATGACATATGTCACAAGGACTTACATCTTCACAACAGATAAAAGGAAAATCTTTAGACATTTGCTTAAAAACATCAAATGAAAGATGTCCTAATCGAAAATGCCACAACTTGGCATCATTTGGTCTTCTAGCCACATTAGCAGAAGCCTTATTCACAGAATTGACAAGCTTCACTGGTAACTTTTGTATGCACTTGAGGAAATACAGCCCTTCCTTTACATCAGCTATACCAATCATCTTCTTGGTATTGACCTGCTGTATGGTGCATGAAGACTTGCCAAAAGTTAGAAAACAAGGAATAGCCGTAACCAATTTTGAGACAGAAATCAAGTTGACCTTGAATTCAGGAACATACAATGCTTCAACTAGTTGCAATGATGCAGATAAAAAAATAGTTCCTGATATGTTAGTTACCACTCGAGTCCCATTAGGTATCATGATGGAAATTGGTTGTATATTTTGAATTGAATCAAAAAGAGACAGCTCAGAACAAATATGATCTGTTGCTCCTGTATCAAGTATCCAACTAATGTTACCTGATATGTTGCTTGAAGATGCAGAAGTTGAAGTTGCATTCAACATAGCTACACTTGCCAAATTAGTTGAATGAGTCATTTGCTGCTCACTAGTTGACTGAGACTTATTTTCTTGCAACAGGTTCAATAACTTCTGATATTGCTCATGTGATAAAGAAACTCCAACTTTCAAATCATCATCAGGAGCAGTTGTATAACTTTCTCCACCATGTTCTTGTTGAACAAGATTGGCCGAACTATGTTGTTTTCCACCTCTTTTATAGCCAGGGGAAAACCATGGATTTGATAACAGGTCTCAATGGTATGGTGAGGTCTTCCACAATGAGTACACATCTTAGTACCACGTCCTTGACCTCCCATATTTGGCCTTGGCTTTCCCTTCTCTGGAACAAACCTTCTACCATAGTTTGAAGTATTAGCAAAAACATGAGATAAGGATGACTCACCTTGTGATACAGCCTCGAATTGTCTCTCCTGTTGAGCAACTAAGGAAAAGGCTCGAGTAACATGAGGTAGAGGATCCATCATCATTACTTGAGATCTAACATGAGCAAATTGCTCATTTAAACCTTTCAAGAAGCGTACTGTTTCATCTTGTTCTTTATGAGTTCGAACTAGATGGATGAGTCCACAGTTGCAAGGTACTGCACATCGACACAAAGGCAAAGGGCGAAGGTTATCCAATTCATCCCAAAAAGTCTTCAATTCAGTGTAATAATCTGTGACATTCATCTCTCCTTGATGAAGTTTGTACAGATCTTCTTGAATTTCAGATAACCTGAATATATCAGATTGACAAAAACGATTTTTCAAATCATTCCATACATCTGAGGCACGGTTCATCCACAGAATGGATCTCTCGATCGAATTACTTATGGATCTACGGATCCAAGCAAGAACAATAGTGTTGCATCTTTGCCAAGCAACATATGAAGCATCATCAACGGCTGGTGGAGCAATGGTTCCGTCAACAAATCCAAGCTTATTCTTGGATAACAAGGCCATGCTCATAACCCTAGCCCAAGGATGGTAGTTCTTTCCACTCAAAGGTGGATTCACCAAAACGAGAGAAGGATTCTCGTTTGGATGCAAGAAGAAAGGATGACCTGGATTGGTCAGATACTCTGGAACGTTTTCTGCCATTGCAGATGAAGAACAACAAACAAGAAAATATCAAGGAGAAAGAAGACGCAGCGGAAAGAAATGGTGGATACCATAGCTAGGAAAGCTCTGATACCATAAAAGTAATCAAGAGACTCAAGAGGCGAGAGAGAATTGTGAATTTCATCTTGTAGATTAAAATGATTTTCTGAAAAAACTAAAAACTCTGTTTACACTACATAGTGTATATATACAGTTAAATTAACAAATAGCTAAGGCTATTAAAGGAAACTGAACTAATAACAAATTCCTAACTAACTCTAACTAAGTCACGTGGGATCTGTTGGTCCATGTGAAGAGCTGACGTGGCTTCCTTTATTAGTGATGGTATTCACTTCCAATATCCTCTGCCATGGAGGTTTTTTCGATCCATCAAAGTACAATTGTATTTTTGGAGACAGAAAAGGAAGAGCACAATCAAAAGCATTATGTTTGGGAATAACATTGTGTTATTGACACTCAAAATGCTTTATGGATTAACATATCTGCAAATCTGGTTTATGCTTCCTCATTTTCTTTACGAGTTCAAAATCCAAATGTGTTTGTTCAAAGGATTTTCACATAATTCTTTAGACAACTCCCGGAAAAGGTTTGTTCAAAGTAAAAAGTAAGGATTTACTGAATGTCCTGAGGATACAAGTTATGTCACTATGCATTTGCGGCAATGCGTAATTATAATATTAAAATTGTATTTTTTTTTCTCTCTTCAGAAGTTATATGATGACGGGAAAAGTGAAAAAAAAAATACAACTTTAATACTATACCTATGTATTCATGTGAATGTATAATTAAAATATGCTAAAAGAAGATAAACTTGTGTCCTTTAAAAATACATTTTTTTCCCAAAAAGTAATAATTAAAATTTAGTGCATTTTAATTTTCGCGATGTTCCTTCACGAGTCAAGTCATCAATGCCTTTCATTTGAACCATGTAAAACCCTAACAATGTCTTCCATTAAATACCAGTTTCATCCCAAATAAGTTGTTTCTGCATGATTTTTCTATTCTAGCAGCACTACTCTAAGACCTTTGCATACAATTTTCTCCTGCATCTAAAGTTAAGGCATAAAGCTAGTGTATTAGAAGAAAAATTGAAGTTGTTTTCTTCATTCTTTGCTTTGCTAAATACAGTTGATGAGTGCTTTTGACCAAGCCAACTATTTTCTAATCTATTCATTTCCTAAATATCTTCCTCAGTTATCAGTAATGGATATTGCTCGCTAACTTTAATTTTATTCTCGTGCCACTGTGTGCGTTCAGTGCCTTGCAAATCTATCATCACTATTGCGACTTGTTCCTCTCATGAGCAAAGTGATCAGCCTCCATTTCCACAATGTGAAACACACACAATGCCCCTTTGATAGTGTATGGAGAAGGATATTTCTGTCTTAAAATTATTAAATGTGCTTAATTCTTGTCATGTGATAGTTTAGGGAAATATTTTTCTTATGGTGATATAGATAAGTTATCTTATGTTAGTGAAATAAATTAATAAGAGAGACCCACAAATGATTGGAGAAAGAAAAAAAAGTGGGACCCACCTTTGTTATGTGTTAGGAAAATGAGTTATCTCATGTTGAATGAGATAAATATAACCCAATAGTTTAAGTGGGTTAATTGTTGCCATTGAAAATATAAGGCAGATGATATAAGCAGATGGAAATAAGAATGTTTTTTTATCCTCCTGAGTATTACTTTTGGGAGGAATTTAAAATCTTAATTACGGGACCCGTTTCAAATCAAATTAATCACGAAGTGATGAATCAATTGAAATATCTCAATATATATATATAGGGGTGTTCGCGGTCTGGATTGGATCGGTTTTGGAAGCAAAACTCATCCGATCCAATCCCTTCGGTTTGATCATGTAATCATCCATTCGGTTTAGATTTTTTTTCAAATCCGATCCGATCCAATCCAATTTTTTTCGGTTTGGATTGGATCGGTTTTCGGTTTTTTGAATATCCTAAAATTCGTTTCATGATTATTGTGCAAATAATATCTTTTGTATACATTGGCTTTGTAAATTTTTTTTTTTTTTGAAATACAAAAATATCAGTAAACAATACTATAGTTGATGAGACGTGACTAAGTTTTTTCTTGAGTTTAGTTGATGAGTTAATGGGTCTTGAGTTTAGAAATTTTTGGGCTATGATTGGAAAAAGGACAAGTAGGTAGAGGATAATTAATATATTGGATCGGTTTGGATTGGATCGGTTTTCATCAACCCATCCGAAAACCGATCCAATCCAATTAAAATTTGCGATTTTTTTTCGGTTTCCGATTTTTCGGTTTTCGGTTTATTCGGTTATCAGTTTTTCGGTTCGATTTTCGCGGTTTGAATCGGTTTGGATCGGTTGATGAACACCCCTATATATATATATATATATATATATATATATATATATATATATATATATATAGCGGTAGGATCGCATTTATTAATTAATTATTAATTTTCAATAAATTATAACTGTTAGATTGACAGAAATCAACGGTGATTAAGTTGGTTGTAAAGATGGTAAACTTTTTTGGTGGTAAGTATATCTTGCCCCATATATATATATATATTCTCAAACTGCTTGAGATAATTTTATCTACGGCTACTAAATCATAACCGTACAAAGATGGATCAATGGTGATAAAGGAAGAGAGAGAAAATCATAACCATTCAAAGGTGAATCAATTAATATAAGGAAATAAATAAATAAAACGACGTAGTTTTGGGGTGGTCGGAGATAAACCTATCTCAAGTGCTTGAGTGTTTTTCCCATATATATATATATAAACGGTACTTTTCTGGAAAAACACTAACTAGAGGACACAAACAGGAAGGTAATCTTCTATTAATGACGATCTTATCCAGACTGCTAAGCAACTCACATTCTAGAAGGCCCAAATAGGTTAACAGCTAAGAGGGAATTAAGAAAATATTCCTTAATTATACTAATCCTACTACGGCAGCAATGAATCAACAATTTGACCCCCAATACTCCTAAGAGGCCCAAAAGTCCACTCCTGTCAAGTAACTCATCTATAAATAAGGGGTTAAACCAATAAGGTACACACACTCTAAACCCTCACTCTTAGCTTGTCACTGTGCACACACCTCACGCCTTGACTATGTCGTTATATTATAGTGCACAGTGATCCGCTTATCTTTAGGGTACCTCTCCTATAGGTACTTGAGAGAGGGCAAACAGATCCAATATTAAATTACCTCTCCTTGTGTTTATGATGCATCAACATAAGATCTGAGATACAAGCGCAATTTGTCATGCTGACTCTGATCAAGTCAAAATGCTCCGTACTAAGGTCAAAAGACCCAAGTAGGACATGTGACAATACTGCCTTTACCTTGGATAGTACCGGGTTACGAAACCCAAGTCATGATTGAAGGAGACAATGATCACCTTCGTCAATGCTGACTTAACAAAATGTTAAAGTTAAAACAAACATGTGTCACGGAGAGTGACAAAAAGCGGAATCCGTATAATGTTTTTTGACCTCGACCAGGTCAATATACCTGCACTTGTAAAATGCACAAGTTACAAAAGCGATAATATATTCGAGTTGTTAAGAATAACCCATCTTGGATGGGGGACTACACAAATGAGGTTTAAGAAAACTTAGAAAATTGTCTAAGTTACAAACCTAAATAACAGATATGCAACATCTGCTTATCAAATCAAGAAAGTGCCAAATGCTTAGAAGTGTTGAAAAATGCTAAAGACTTCAAGCAACTCGGCAAACCAATAAACCTGAAATACTTAAAAAATATATATCTAAGTTATCAGGGAGGCAAAAAACTCAAGATGCGAGTATAAAGACAAGATCATCCAATGCATGAAATTGATGATACAAAGAAAATCGTGGGAGTCTCACCCCGTTCTATCTGAACGTCACGGCAATGCAAGTCGGACTCAAAAAGGTGAATGATTCTGATCAAGTCAAAATCTGTGAAAGACACGGTATGTATAACCGGATTGAAATGGAAGACGATATCACAAAGAGATTCTGGCAAAGCCAGCTCAAATGAATAAAGCTACAATATATAAAACTGTGCTAATTATAGCAAGGAGAAATTCAACTCTGCAAACGAAACATGCGGAGAACCGGGAACAAAACCCCGCAACATCAATGAAAAGGGATCTCAAAGATCTCCAAATCAGAAAAAGGAAAATTGCAAAAGCAAGTCAGTATTCCGACATAAAGATGCTTGAATTAAAGTAATACAGTTCGACAACCCGGATTCCTCGACTACTGAATTGGGGGGAAAGTGCAGGAATGCAACCAAAATTAAAAGCAACAATCCTCATACTTCAAGATCTCAGTAAGACAGTCAAAAAGACTGGTCAACTAGTCCGAGCTACGTACCTCGGCCAAAAAGGTTGAGGGAGAAATGTTGAAATATTATACACGGTACCCGGCTCATGAAGCCCGGCACCAAAGAAAGAACGAAATAAGAAAAACTAAATTTGAAACACGGATCGACAAGAATCCACAGATTCAGGACATGGATCTATGAATCCACGAGTTTGGAGAGATGTGGTCTTGGAAAAAGGATCACACCCCAACCCGCGACAAAATGAAGACGGGTTTGGAGAGATGTGGTCCTGGAAAAAGGATCACACCCCTACCCGCAATAGAATGAAGACAGATTTGGAGAGATGTGGTCCTGAAAAAAGGATCACAACCCAACCCACGATAGAATGAAGACCGGTTTGGAGAGATGTGGTCCTGGAAAAAGGATCACACCCCAACCCGCGATAAAATGAAGACCGATTTGGAGAGATGTGGTACTGAAAAAAGGATAACACCCTAATCCGCGATAAAATAAGATGGATTTGGAGAGATGTGATCATGGAAATAAGGATCACACCCCAATCCGGTATAAAGACCCAAGATAAAAATCTGGGATAAAGAATGGAGATGGATTTGGAAAGATGGGATCCTAGAAAAAGGATCACACTCCAATCCGGGATAAAGATGATTTTGAAGAAATGAGATCCTGGAAAAAGGATCACACCCCAATCTGAAGTGGCTCACAAGTCAAAACGGCGAAATAAGTCGAAAACAAAAAATGACACTCTGGTAAGAAGCCGAGTTAAATAAAGCCAAGGTATTGAAAACCTACATCTAGCAACGTGCAAGAACCTGGATAGAAAATGGATTAAAAATAAAAAGCACACTGCAGAACTGGGGCTTTTAGCCGAGGCATAGGAAAACAGAAGTACGCTTCTAAATCCTAAATGTTGTCAAAATAAACAACATACAAGCTGTGATAAATGAAATCAGGCTTGAAAAATAAGGGGCATATTAGTACGACCTTGATCAAGTCACCATGACGCCTCAAATTTGAAAACCTAATTAAGAAAATTGGGTTAAAAGCAAAAAGCAAAATCCGCATGAAAGACCTTGGCTAGGTCATTTTGTTCAGTTAACGCTGAAAAGCTAAATCTGAATCAATAAAGCCACAGTACAAGAAGTTGGGCTCAAAGCGAAAGCCTCGCCGAGCTCGATGTTGAAAGGAGGCAAACACTGCCTGACCAAAGCACCATCTCAGCCAAAAAAGGTTGAGGGAGAAATACATAAATAACATATTCAATACTCGGTTCACTAAAATCGGCTGAATGAATGACAGAGATAATAACTGCAATCGCTAACCCAATTAAGTCGGCAAAGGAAAGTTCCAACCCAAAGAAAATTGCTTCAATGAAGATGCCAAGTCAAAGCAAGAATTCGACTGCTAACTTGAAATTCAAATGCAGAGATTACTGCTATTACATGCAAGTATACGACAACTCTTATCCAGGTTATACGAATGATGCTTGGGGGCAACTCGCCAGTTGGATCCCAACTACTCAAGCACATTCGTTACCCAATTACACATGCTGAATATCTTGTCGGGTTCATGCATAACCCGTCCACATAATTGACAAAGGGAAATCATTGCCGGTTCCAGAAGAAAGCTACAAGCTCAGAACGTGTGCGTATGGAATGATACTTGGGGGCAACTCCCCAGTTGGATCCCAACCACTCAAGCTCATCCCAAACTCGGTATAGGAATACGTGAAATATTTTCTTTGATTTATGATCAACCCGTCGAGATAAGGGGCAATGAGGACCCCGGTTTAAAAGCCTGAGATGTAAGGAACATATATGCAAAAAGTTTACAAAAATTCAAACGCTCTCAGCTCAGCAGAAAACCTGAAGCAAAAGGCAAGACAATTCACCCCGGCAGCCTGGACAACCAAACTACCGGGCTGGGGGACAACTGTTATGGACCTGACAAAGGCCTATATTCTAGAAGGTCCAATAAAGGACAACACAAACAGGAAGGGAATCTTCTATTAATGACGATCTTATCCAGACATCTAAGCAGCTCACATTTTAGAAGGCCCAAATAGGGTTAACAGCTAAGAGGGAATTAAGGAAATATTCCTTAATTATACGAATCCTACTACGGCAGCAATGGATCAACAATTGGACCCCCAATACTCTTAAGAGGCCCAAAAGTCCACTCCTGCCAGGTAACCCATCCATAAATAAGGGGTTAAACCAATAAGGTACACACACTCTAAACCCTCTCTCTTAGCTTGTCACTGTGCACACACCCCACGCCTTGACTATGTCGTTATAATATAGTGCACAGTGATCCTCTTATCTTTAGGGTACCTCTCCTATAGGTACCTGAGAGAGGACAAACAAATCCAATATTAAATTACCAATCTCTGATTAGACATTCACGATCTATCATATCGTAACAATGGTTTCGTGTAATTTACCGTATTCTTTACAAAGGGGCAAAATAATGGGAGTGGATTCTTTCATGTGCTAATTAACATGACCATGTCATATGAGGCAATTATAACCATATATGGATGACTTAATGGTGATAAGGGAGAAGAGAGAAAAAATATAAGGATATAAAGTTACACAATAATCACCGTTGATTTAATTATTAATGGTTAAGATCCTCCCACATAACATGACATGATCATGTTAAATTACACATGAGAAGATTATTTCCCAAAATAATAAATAAAAAAATTCGAATGAAATAGTCCACTGACCTAAAAAAGAAAGTTACTTGACTTAGTTAAAATTAAATTATAATAATAAGAACACCACCCAAGCATCTCACTCTCCAGTCTTCAGTGTCCACTCTCCTCTCATGGGAACAGTATACCCAAACCCGATCACGCCATCGGAAACCCGAATCGGGTGGATCGGAATAGGCGTAATGGGTGGAGCCATGGCCTCTCGCCTCCTCAGAGCGGGCTACACCCTCACCATCTACGCTCGCAACCCATCACACCCTAATTCCCTCGCTCTTCAATCCCAAGGTGCCTCCCTCGCCGATTCCCCAGCCCAACTCGCCCAATCCACCGACGTCCTTTTCACCATGCTCGGCCACCCATCAGACGTTCGATCCATCCTCCTCGACTCCTCAAACGGCGTCGTTTCCGGCCTGCGCCCTAACTCCGTCACCGTCGACACCACCAGTTCACACCCCGACCTCGCCAGGGAGATCTTCGCGGCATCGCGAGCCAAAGGCGGGTGGTCCGTCGACGCCCCCGTCTCCGGCGGAGACATCGGCGCCAGGGATGGTAAACTCGCCATCTTCGCAGCGGGGGAAGCGTCGGTGGTGGAATGGTTAAAGCCCTTGTTTGGGATTATGGGGAAGGTGACCTACATGGGTCCCGCAGGGTGCGGACAGAGCTGCAAGATAGCGAATCAGATCACAATTGGGGCCAATTTGATTGGGCTTAGTGAAGGGTTGGTGTTCGCGAAGCGTGCGGGTTTGGATTTGGGGCAGTTCGTCGATGCTATTAGAAATGGTTCTGCGGGTTCTAAGGCACTGGAGTTATTTGGGGAGAGGATGATTAAGAGAGACTTTCGCCCCGGTGGTTTCGTTGAGTATCAGGTTAAGGATTTGGGAATGGGTGTGGATGTTGTTGAGGAAAGTGATGATAATAAGGTTGTTGTCTTGCCTGGAGCTTCCTTGTATAAACAGTTATTTTCCAGTATGGTTGCTATTGGACATGGCAAGCTTGGCACTCAGGGTGTTATCTCTGTTATTGAGAGGATCAATGGGGATGAAATTTGATACTCTCTTAAAGCATGGTTAGATATAACTCACTATGGTAAACTTTGTGATATGTAATAAATAAATTTGAAATTGGAAACTAAACTGTATTATCTTTTCATAGCTTCGTTTAAGTATTGTTATTACTGTAAGTGCTAATTCATTTTTGTGGTGTAAAACCGACAGCTAATGCTTGATAGTACTGCTGTTAATGTTCTAAAAACTGGAACATGAGGTATAAATGTCAAGTGTGAAAAATATACAGAAGAATGAGTCATGCTACCTCAAAATGACTTGCCATGATGGTCCATGTATCACAACTTTCTAAGTTGAGGACAATTTCTCTACAGCAGCCATTGCTGCTTCTATCATATTAGGCGAATCTCCAAATTTAGTTCCCATATTGTTTTTACAATCCTGTCATTGAATTCACCTGTAATCAAATATGTATGCGGTATGCACACGTATGATTATGCATGCATGCACAAGGGGTGAAGTAAGTTATGAATGAAAACAAATAAACATAATAAAGGATAGAGAAACCAATTTATGCAGTAAGATGAGTGCCACCTAGATTTTCACAAGCTTCCACCCTATCATCAATTGGTTTTTTCCTTGCAAAAGCTCTTTAGTATCAAACCTCGCTAATATGAGCTTTGGCAGAGCAACATAAAAGAAGTTTACCAAACCTACTATTAAATATGGGGAGTTAACAATAACTAATTAGAGATGGTTAACCAAAGTTAAATATTAGTAGCATTGATTAAAAACGCCGTGCAGGGCAGAAGGAGGAATGCATCTCCCTTCAAACGCTAGGGATTTATGTTGTTCCAATTTATTTATCTTTTCAAGCAAAAGCTATAAACGTTGTTGGGCCATTAAAATTTTTGGCCCATATCAATTCAATAAACTTCAACTCGCAAAAGTAGCCATTGACCTCCGAGTACAAATCGCAATAAAAAATACAAATACAAATAGTATATGTCGAAAATAATTTACCCATGTATAAAGCACTTTACACGTAGGAGAGCAAAATCACCGGCTTTTTGACCCTTATAACCTTTTATTAATAATTAATTATCAAATTAATCTTCATTCTAAACTATTTCAAAAATTTAACCCCCTCCAAAAACATAACATCAATCTACCCTTGTTTGACCGTTGATCACCAAGCCTACCCGGGTATACTCCTCCCTACCCGAGTATTTTTTGTCTACCCGAGTAGGGAGGGGTGTACCCGGGTATTTTTCTTAGCACCTGAGAAATATCTTGAATTATTTACCCGGGTAAAGAGGGGTGTACCCGGGTAAATAATTGAAATGCATGAACTGTTGTTCTTCTTCGTTTGTAAAAGAAATATTGAGTTTGTGCCATGTTCTTCAGTGCCTTTCAGGAATTAATCACCTTTCAGGAATTAATCACTACGATACTTTGGGTGTCTATTGCCAAGATAAATCGCTTAAGCACCACGAAGCTCTTTGGAGAAGATTTGATGAAGGCCACTTTTAGTTCCCATCTCACAGTGAGGATCCATGAAAGGAGGAAGAGAGCGAGGCATAGTTAGCTTTCTCTCTAAATAGTTGAAATATCATTACTGCGAAATATATGTCAAGTAACATTATAAATTTTGATGAAATATAAACCCCCATCGGCTATTTCATTCCATATCCATTTAACACAATGAAGTAATCTGTAGGAATTGAAAACCATTTCATATATCCAAAAACAAATTCCAGTTTCATTTGTTTTAATATCCAGCCGTCTACCACGAACCTTCGGCACCCACTGTTGGATTCTTGAAAGCAGAGAACTCCCAGTACGTTTTTAGTGAGAACGACGGGTAAACAGTAGCACCTTCTTCAGTCAATTAATCATTTCCTTTACAAACGAAGAAGAACAACACTTCACGCATTTCAATTATTTACCCGGGTACACCTCTCTCTACCTGGGTAAATAATTCAAGCAATTTCTCAGGTACTAAAAAAAATACCCGGGTACACCTCTCCCTACCCGGGTAGATAAAAAATTTCAAAAAATACCCAGGTAGGAAGGAGTGTACCCGGATAGGTTTGGTGGTCAACGGTCAAACAGGGCATATTGGTGTTATATTTTTGGAGGGGCTTAAATTTTTGAAATAGTTTAGAATGAAGGTTAATTGGCTTTTTTACCCTTATAACCCTTTATTATTAATTAATTACCGATTTGACCTTGATTATAAACTATTTCAAAAATTTAACCCCCTCAAAAAACATAACACCAATCTGCCCCTGTTTGACCGTTGACCACCAAGCCTACCCGGGTACATCCCTCTCTACCCGGGTATTTTTTGAAAATTTTTGTCTACCCGGGTAGGGAGGAGTGTACCCGGATATTGTTCTTCGCACCTGAGAAATTGCTTGAATTATTTACCCGGGTAGAGAGGGGTGTACCCGGGTAAATTTCGAGAATACAGATATTACTTTGTATTCCATCTATGTGGTGCAGAACTATACATGTTGGTTTCTCACTTTGAAGCTTGTTGGACTCGCTGTGTTCCGAGATTTTCCAGGAAGCTATTCAAACAATTATATGTATATCAGTAGAATGGAGCATGTAAATATAAACGAGTCAATTGTTAACACCCCTACTCACAGTGTCCCCTCGAAGAAATTTGGTCATTAACCTATCTATTAGTAACCTATCTATTTTACTATAATTAGTCATCTGTGAGATTGGCATTTTGGATATAACGCTCTATAAGAAACACCAAAGATGTGCTCTTTACTTGTTCCCTCTCTCCCTTCAAGAACCTAACCATGCCCGAACACTCGTTCACCACTTTGCCAACCCATCACCGATTTCGTGGATCAAGGGTTACGCCACAAGCTTTCCTCTTCCACCTGTAGATCTGATGTTTAAGAAATTGCAAAAAGAAATTAACCCGGAAACTGAATGCAATAAAGCATCTGTGTTGTACTTTACCACTCAACAGGTTATGATTATTTACCCGGGTACACCCCTATCTACCCGGGTACATAATTCAAAAAAAATTCAGATTCAAGAAATATACCCGGGTAGGGAGGAGTGTACCCGGGTAGGTAAAAAATTTCAAAATATACCCGGGTAGGTAGGGGTGTACCCGGGTAGATTTCATGGTCAACGGTCAAACAGGGGCAGATTGGTGTTATGTTTTCTGAAGAGGTTAAATTTTTGAAATAGTTTATAAATAGGGTCAATTTGGTAATTAATTATTAAAAAAAGACTATAGTGGTCAAAAAACCAAGGTTAATTAGATAATTAATTATTAATAAAAGATTATAAGAGTCAAAAAGCCCAAAATCACCATTTCAATATGTTGGGTTAGTACGAAAGAAAAAAAAAAAAAGGAGGGGCTGCCAACTCGTTGTTCCACCTCGCTCGCTAATGGAACAAAGAGTTTCACATCTGTGTCACATAACATTCACTCTTGAATCCTCTTTTTCTTGTAAGTAGCCTCGCTTTTCACACCCACTCTCAATTAACTCACTTTCCTCCCTTGCTAATTGCTATCAACTTTTACTCTTTTTTCCTCTTTCAAAATGAGTTCATTTTTGGTATTTGTCATATTGGTAGAAATTTGAAATTACAGAAGAAATGACATTCGAAGGACATTCAAAATGACATTCCAAAAAAAAAAAAAACGGGATAGAAACCAATATAGCACGAGCTAGAATGGTTTTAAAAAAGAAAATTCATGTTAAACTGAACCTCCAAGCAAATCAAATTATTTCCTATCTGCCATATAGATTAAATATGGAGGATGACAAATTTTGCGACAGACAATTTTGCGATGACGAAGATATTGAAAGCCTGTTTGGATCCTCTTATTTTTAAGTTATAAGCTACTCATAAGCTAAAGCTAAAAAAAAAGAGCTTAAAAAAAAGTTAAAAACTGTTTGGAAATTACATAAAAGTTTTAACTTAAAAATACATATTTTAAGAAAATTATTTCTCTCTCTATCTTTATCACTCTTCATTTAAAAAAAAACACATAATTCAAGAAAAACAGATAAGAGCTTTAAAAAAAGCTCCTCCTAGGAGCTTTTAATTTTCAGCTTTTTTCTTCATTATAAAAAAAAGAGCTTTTCGTTATACGAGCTTTTCCCAAAACCTATTTGGCCTAGCTTATATTTATAAGTAGCTACTAGCTTAAAAAAAGAGGATCCAAACATGCACTGAGTGCATAATTGATACATTGGAACAACAATCTCAAAGAAGGGTGCTTCAATTATATGTCAACATCGACTTTGTTGACATTGTTTGGGGTGAGTTCCTCGGTTTAATTGTTTAGTGACTAAACATACATCACATTTATGGGTGCATGACTTAATATTTAAACAATCACCTGAATGAATACTACCCACATTTTTAATGATGAAAGATTCTAGAAAAAGATGTAAGGTTTCTCCTTACCTTTATAATCATAAGAAACCTTTTGTAAAAGGTAAGCCAAGCTTGATAGAGTAATAGAGTAACTCACCCAACTGATTTTATTACTCGATCCAACCTATATACCCACACTAACATGCTGATTTCTGGGTTGGGTTAGGTTGTTTTGTGAGGTTGTTGATCCACCATTGAATACCTTTATTAATATACATTATTAATGGATGAGCTATGATAAGTAATAAAAGACTTTGAAATTTTGAATGATGGGTGCAAGGAAGATGGGTGTTGAAATTTTGGAAAGATGGCTTCGTGAATTATATTTATGGGAAACTAAAGTTGGTGAATTTTATATATTTTTCTTTGTCCACTCTTCATATAGAAAAGGTTAGTGTCATCAAAATTACTTTTTTTTTTTTCCGGTAAACGTCATCAAAATTACTTAACAAACTATGCGAGTAGAGGGAAATTAGAAGTAATTAGTAAACATTTATGGACAATTTTAGAGTATTTTTAAATTTAAGTAAATATTTAAAATATAATTTAAAATAAAAAATATTTAAAATTATAAAGAAAGTATGCATAATTAATTTAAGTTAAAATTAAAATTATTTAAAATTATAAGGAACATGTACATAATCAATTAAAAATTTAATTTTAAAATTTAAAAGAAAAAAAGTTGAAAATTGAATGTGTTATTTTTAAAGAAAGACTCCACTAAAAGATTGTTTGTGTGTATGAAAAAAGCTTTATTGGGAGAAGTTTACCCACATAATGTAATCTCCCACCTCGAAATGATTAGTCTTCGACTATCGGCCTCATGATATCTTGAGAAACCAAAAAAGAAAAATAAAGAAAGACTGCACTAAAAGATTTAATCACTCTTAAAAGAATAAACTTTAATTTAGTATATATGATAAATTTCGGAAATAAAATTAGTTAACAAGTGGATAAAAATAGGAAAAAACTTAACAAAAAAAAAAATCATGTTCCTTTCACTCTCCATCTATGATGCACCGACACCGACACGGGACACAACGCGACACGACACTCCGACATGTTAATTCTAAAAAATGCTAAATTTTGATACGTTGCGACATGTTTTGATATTATATAATATTTTTAATATTAAAAAATAGTTTACATTTAATAAATTAAATAACACAGGAAAACAATAGTAAAGTTGAACATGAAAAATGAACAGTAGAAAGCATCAACAGCTTCACAATATCCATTGTTGGTCATGAAATTCACAAAATAAAAGGAATTAAAAAAAATAGTACGCTTCCTTTGCTTTATGAGAGACTAAATCGGAGGTTGTAAAATAAATTAATATTCAAGATTGGAAAATTGAAAGAACCATAGCCATTCACAATACACCATAGATAGCATCCCATAAAGCAAAATGGATGAAATGAAAACAATTAAAAAAACAAACAAAAAGGAAATAAACAAAACATGTACCAACTAATTCATCAATGCAGGAATCATATGAGAACCGTGGTCCTCACATCACGACAGCAAAACATCCTTGGATCACACAAAACAGCCACTGATGAAATTTCCATAATGGAAAAAGCAACAAGCAGAGACAACAAGGAAGAAATACCACGCTAATGCATCCAATCTCAAAGGAGAGAAAAGCATCAACACAAGAAAGAAACAGTTGAAATCAAGATCGAAAGAGACTTATCGGGTTTTTGATTAGGACCAGAGATGTAAACGACGAGCCTAGGAAGAAGAGACAATAAGCAGAGATGAGGCGAGAGGCGACGACCGACAACGAAGAAGAGAAGGAGTGGCTAGCAGCGTCTAGCGTGAACGAGATAGGATAGGGTTCTAAACTTTTTAATTTTTATTAAATATTTTTACTCTTTCTTTAAATTTTAATTTTATTTCTTTTTTACAAAAAATGCTAAATAGTGTCCACATCGTTGACCGCGTGTCAAATTCAGTAAAAATCATGTGTCCCCCTAGCCAACGTGTCCCAAAAAATTAACTGCGTGTCGGAACGTATCGGTATCCGACACGTGTCTAACACACATTTTCCCCCAAAAAAAACCGTGTCCGTGCTTCAGAGCTCTCCATAACATGGATTGGTCCTTGGATGTGATATTATTGCTTTGCTTAATATTTATATATTTTAAAAAGTTTTTATCATTTGAATTATTCTTTGTTTATTTCTATTGAAATAGGATTAATAGACCTTATATTAAAAGGCTAAGATTATTATTCCTAGTTACTACTATTATTAAATATGAAATTACGACTGTTCCCAATAGTATTACTGAAAAACTGTAATTTTTTAATGATATATAGATGCATATAAGTTTTAGGATCTATGGACGGGTTGGATATCTATGCTTAAGGCATGATTAATGTATTGGATTGTTTGAATATTTTTTGGCTTATCTTCAATGGAATAAATGCTTTGTTTTTTTCTCATCCACTTTGGAGCGCGCGTGGCTAATCTCGTATGAATAAGATGTAGGATTTATTACATTAAATTGATATTATCTTTCCAAACTGCTGTATTTGAGAAATTCTTTTGAAAAATTACTCCAGTTTGGTCAAAAAGCCCAACAGGTTACCAAATGTTTAGACCCAAATGGGCTTGATTTGGTTGCACCAGGATGGACCTTTCTCAAACAATGATGAGCCAAAAACATATTGTAAAAGAAAGGTTAAGATATGGAAACCCACGCATAAAAAATAAAGGGTTAAGTGGATTTCTTTTAAAAAGAAATAAGCTATGTTTTTTTAGTGATTTATACAAAGTTTGATAGGTAATATTTTGTGTAAATTTGAATAGTTATTTTTTTTTATACTTTATATGTCAGCGATGTGATTGGAAAGTAAAAATAAATAAATAATAATAACTTTTCAGATTTACACAGAATACTTTTTTTTTCCAAAAATAAACAGAATTATCAATTAATGCAAAATCAGCAAAGTTTAGAGAGGCAATTGCCTACCCTAAACCCCTTTTTTCCACTATTGCTCTAAAAATATATATATATACCTTGGTCATTGACACACCAATTAGACGGAGAATTTGCCGATTAGTAACTTTGCTGTCACTGTATTGGTGGCTAATAAAGTTGGAGGGTTGTGGGGGGGGGGGGGGGGGGGGACAAAGTTATAAACCGATTGAATTGAACTTATAAACTGAACCAAACCATAAAAAATCGAATCTTTTGAAACCGGTTCTTTTCAAAATTTGTTTTATATGCTAAACACATATCAAACTACTTATATACAGGACGATGCACCAAAACTAACAAAATCACAAACACTGGGAAATTCAAATAGAGGGAGTGAAGCAGAGTAGCAAATCCAATTAGAGGGAAATTCCATTGAAATATGCAACCAGTGTAATAAAATTAGAGAAATACATATGTCATGTGGTAGAAAAATGTTTAGGTTATGTTATAAATATAATCAATGTGGACCTCATCACTTTTAAAATAAAAAGAAAATGATGAGGTCCACATTAATTGTGTCTATAGTATGAGCTAAGTATTTTCCTACAACATAACATATGTATTCCTCTTAAAATTATTATATATGTAGTTCAGCAACCAATTAGGAAATTAAGGTGCCGTGGCCAATTAATGACCAAAAACAAATATGCATATTATTACATTAAATATTGTTTATTACGTTGAGCAAACTTTGTGCTTCCATTATTGTTTAAAACACACACACGTACATAAACAACTCAAACTAATTAGTAGTACGGGAGATGAGATTTGTGGTCTCCTTGACCTTGGATATGAAAAGCTTTTGAAATTCAGAATCCACATTAAGAGCCACTTCTTGCACTGAAGGTGATATGGCACTCCAAACGGATTCATTGCCCGCCAACTCTTCAAGCAAAGGCCTGCAAAGAAAGAAATATATATCCGATTATTTTTATTATAACTTTCTCGTATCATTCTTTTAATTAATATAAACATTCATTTTTTAAATGTTATTACAAGTCATATATATATATATATATTATTTGTTGGAATCTTGAGGGCATTTACCTTGTAGTTGTTAGGATAGAATAGCTCTCCATTCCTTCTTCACCTGCAATTTCAGCAACTACAAAGAACTGTGGCACAACAAGTAAATGACCAGCCTTAACTTGAGTGTCCAATACAGATTTTCCATTCAGGCCCACAATTTCAATCTTGCCACCTCCTCTAGCAATGTAAATTAACTGAACCGCAGGGCTGGCTGAGTATGAGGGTGCCTTAATAGCATGAGGTTGAAGTTTTACCTTGATTACACTTAATCCAACATTCCCAATAAAAGCAAAATTTGCCTCCGTTAATGTTGTGACTAATCCACCATTTTCAACCTTATTGTCAGGACGTGCAACATCTATATTATAGACCAGCTTTTCAGTGAGGTTCATATGAGGTTTAGGCATGATGGGTTGATCTTTTTCAAGTTGGTATCAGAGCTCTCGATCTGAGGGCTTTGCTTCCGCACATATTATCTTCTTTTTTAACAAAACCCTAATTTCTTTGCCTCTTGCCGCCATTAGCCGCCACCGGAAAATTTTTCCGGGGACCTTTTGGACCAAGGGGACCATTGTTGACCTTATTTTTCCTCCGATCTATCATTCTACGCAGTGTTCCTCCGCCACAAACGACCGAAACACCTCCGATCGCCTCCAATCAGATCTGTCTTCACTGTTTGGACCACTTTCCGGCGACTTTTCAACCGCGACCACCCACAGACAGGTGTGCGCTCACCGGACGACCACACCAGAAAATCTCAGCCGGCGAAGCCCATCCACGCGCCGCCCCTTTCCCGGCGAGTGAATCCCACACGCAGCTCCTTTCTCCGGCGCGTGGAGGCGCGTGCGGCCGTGTTTTTGGACCGGACCACCACCATTCTTCTCGTCTTCTTGTCTTCTGTCTGGATCTGTAATTATTTTTCTGATTAGAGGTCATTTGATATTCTGTTTGGTTGATTTTATCGCTGGTTGTTAACTTTTTTTGTTAAAGAATGGCTGAGCATGATAGTTCTTCGAACTTATCTGGTAAGAGCACACGTTCTATATCTCTTCTTGCTTCTTGCACTGATTTTAAAACCTCATGGATTTTGGATTCTGGTGCAACTGACCATATGGCTTGTCGTACTGAGTTATTTTGTTCTTATCATCCTACTGTTGGTAGTCATACTATATCCGTAGCTGATGGATCCCATAAATCAGTTATTGGTTCTGGTAACATTCAAATTCAACCTTCCTTGTTTCTTAAAAATGTTCTTTATGTTCCTCAGCTCTCTACTAATCTTATCTCCACTCAAAAACTTACAACTGATTTGAATTGTTCTATCACATTTTTTCCTTCTCATTGTCTTATTCAGGATCTTACCACGAAGAAGACAATTGGAGTTGCTAATGAACAGGATGGGTTGTATCATCTCCTTCCAGACCATGCTAGCAAAAATCAGTTATTAATGACATGTCATCCTTCTACTGCAGAGTCTATGATTTGGCTCCATCACAAGCGTCTCGGGCATCCACCATTTAGTCTTTTGAAGTCTATGTTCCCCTCTCTGTTTCTCAATAAGTCGGTTGAGACCTTTCATTGTGATGTTTGTGAATTTGCAAAACACCATCGAGTGTCATTTCCTTCTAGCACTATTAAAAGCAGAGAACCTTTTTCTCTTATCCATTCTGATGTTTGGGGCCCTTCTAAAGTGCACAGTGTTTCAGGTGCTAGGTGGTTTGTTTCTTTTATTGACGATTGTACTCGGATAACATGGATATACTTGATGAAAGACAAGTCTGAAGTACCAGAGATATTTATTCGGTTTCATCACATGGTTGAGACTCAGTTTGGTAAGGGTATTAAAAGACTCAGATCTGATAATGGTACTGAGTACGTCAATCAACGCCTGTCACAATTCATTTCAGACAGAGGTATGATTCATGAGCTCACATGTGTTGATACCCCTCAACAAAACGGGGTTGCTGAAAGGAAAAATCGTCACCTTCTTGAAGTTGCTAGAGCACTACTTTTTCAGACATCTTTTCCTAGTTCTTATTGGGGAGAAGCAGTATTAGCTGCAACTTTTTTGATCAACTGTTTACCTTCACGGGTCCTAAACAATATCAGTCCTATTCATTCCATGACTTCCTTCTTTCCTTTTGTTCCCATATTGCAGAGCCTTCCACCAAGAGTGTTTGGATGTGTTGCCTTTGTCCATGTTCATAAACAACATCGGAGTAAATTGGATCCTAGGGCTCTTAAGTGTGTCTTCCTTGGTTATAACCCTTATAAAAAAGGGTACAAGTGTTATCATCCACCAAGTCGGAAATTTTTTGTTTCTATGGATGTCACCTTTCAAGAATCTGAATCTTATTTCCTGGGTCCTCATCGTCAGGGGGAGAATAGTTCTTCAGAAGACTCGTCCCCTTCCTTCTTTGAGTCTGGGTCAATCTTCTCTCTTCCTAGTGTGTCTGCTCCTGGTGTGTCAGAACCTTCAAATACACCTGAGATACAACCCATACTGTCTCACCAGCAACCTCAATCGTCTGAACCACTGGTAAGTCCTGAATCTCCTATTTCTTCTGAATCTCCTGTTTCTGATTCTAATATTATTTCCTCTCATGATTTGTCTATTTCTTCTGATATCTCTAATGACTTACCCATTGCTTCTACTTCTGATGACTTACTTATTGCTCTTAGAAAAGGAAAAAGATCTTGTCACAAGAAAACTTGTTCCTCCTGTCCCTCTTGTACTCAATACCCTATCTCCCACTTTGTTTCCTCTGCTAATCTTTCTGTGCAGCATAAAAGCTTTGTTTCAGCACTAGATTCTATTGCAATCCCAAAATCAGTACATGAAGCCTTGAAAGATAGGAATTGGGCTCAAGCCATGCAAGAGGAGATGAATGCTTTGGAGAAAAATAAAACATGGGAGGTTATTGATAGACCCAACGGAAAGAAAGCAGTAGGGTGCAGATGGGTTTATACCCTGAAATATAATTCTGATGGCACTCTTGAGAGATATAAGGCTCGATTAGTGGCCAAAGGTTACACTCAAACTTATGGCATTGATTATGAAGAAACCTTTGCTCCAGTTGCAAAGATGAATACAGTGAGAATCTTGTTATCCCTTGCTGCCCATTACAATTGGGATATAAATCAATTTGATGTGAAAAATGCTTTCCTCAATGGTGAGTTAGAAGAAGAAGTCTACATGGAAATCCCGCCTGGTTTTGATTCTGCGAAGGGGGAAAATAAAGTTTGTAGATTAAAAAAGGCCTTGTATGGATTGAAGCAGTCACCTCGTGCTTGGTTTGGAAGATTTACTAAGGTTATGATGACCTTAGGATACAGACAGAGCTAAGGAGATCACACTCTTTTCTTCAAGCACTCCCAAAATGGGAAGCTTACTGTGCTCCTTGTATATGTTGATGATATTATTATCACATGTGATGATTTTGTGGAGAGACAGATTCTGCAAACACGGCTTGCCTCTGAGTTTGAAATCAAAGACCTTGGGAAATTGAGATATTTCCTAGGGATAGAAGTAGCTCATTCAAGCAAAGGAATTTTTATCAGCCAGAGGAAATATGTTCTTGATCTTCTCAAAGAAGCAGGAAAGCTCGGGTGTAAACCCTCTAATACTCCTATTGAGCAGAATCACAAGATGGGCTATGAAGAAGAGAGTCCTCCAGTTGATAAAGGACAATATCAACGGCTAGTTGGGAAATTGATATATCTGGCCCATACTAGACCAGACCTAGCTTATGCTGTTAGTGTTGTCAGTCAGTTTATGCACGATCCAAAAGAAAAACACATGCAGGCAGTAGAGAGAATTCTTCAGTATCTTAAAGGTACTCCTGGTAAAGGATTGTTATTCCGACGTGATGGCAATCTATCTTTAGAAGTCTACACAGATGCTGATTATGCTGGATCCGTGACTGACCGTTGTTCTACCACTGGTTATTGCATGTTTCTTTGCGGTAACTTGGTGACATGGAGAAGTAAGAAACAAGATGTGGTTGCCAGATCAAGTGCAGAAGCTGAATTTCGAGCTATGGCTCAAGGCATTTGTGAGTTACTGTGGCTGAAAATTGTTCTTGATGATCTCAAAATAAAATGTGAGGGACCTATGAAGCTGTTATGTGATAATAAGTCCGCTATTTGTATAGCTCATAATCCAGTTCAACATGATCGGACTAAACATATTGAGGTTGACCGCCATTTCATCAAAGAGAAACTTGATAGCGGGTTGATTACCACTCCATACATTCCCACTGGGCGTCAATTGGCTGATCTATTAACAAAGGGGCTTCCTTCAGACAGATTTCAAGAACTTACTAGCAAGCTGGGAATGATAAATATTTATTCCTCAGCTTGAGGGGGAGTGTTGTAAATAATATTGATTTAGTTATTATTTAGTTTTTATTTAGTCATTTATTGTTGTATTGGGCCAAGCCCTTTGTTGTATTGGGCCAAGCCCATTAGGTTAAAAGTAGGTCAAATATTCTCTATAAATAGAGAACCCTTTGTACAGATTATTTACAATTCTATAATATATTAGAATACCCTTTTCAAGTATACATTTTTTAATTTTCAACTACTCCCTTATTTAATCCCTTTAATCATATCTTCCGTATCTTTATTATATTTTTGATATTATTATTTTAAACACAAGCCTCTACACAAAATAATATAAGATAAGAACATACACGGTCAAAATTGGGTGTTTACACCTTAGCCGTGTTCAACTCCCTCTGCAATACTTATCCATGCCTCCTACAAGAATCAATTAGAAAGCTTCGCGTCTCATCATTTGCAAACAACTTGCAAAGATAAGCCCAAGCTAATCATTTCCGTGTTGGGAATTTGGTTCCCTCAGATCGGCTCAGGGGCTTTTTGTGCGGAAATCAATCAACAAGATCCTGATCTCGGATCTCGGCAATACCTCTGCCTGAACTTTACCAGGTCGGGCAGCGCAGCGAAAAAATAAAAAACGTAAACAGTAGAGAGAAGAGAAGGAGAGAGAGAACACAAGCAGTTTTTACGTGGGAAAACCTTCTCCAATGAAGAAGTAATAAAAACCCAAGGGACCTAGTCCAGATCAAAAATCCACTATGAAAATAATGGTTACAAATATCAAGATTCACCAATGTGGTGGTTAACTCAACCTCTCCAATAATGGTGATAATCAAACCTCCCTAGAGATGTTTCACTCAAACTCTCTCTAGAGATCTCTCAAATACAAAGCATAAAGCTTTGCTCAAACAATTTTCTCTCAAATTTCTAATCTCTCGTTCTCTCAATCTGACCTAGCATCCACCCTCAACTAATGAATATATAGAGGAGGTGGAATTTAGGGTATAAGGTTTAGGATTTTTGGGAAACCCCTCAATGGGCTTGGGCTTAGCATTGAAGGAGGAAGCCCAACAAATCTCCCCCTCCGACTTCAATGCGTCGGCTTCAGCATCAACCCGACTCCTTCACAGCAGTCTTTAAATTTTCTTGCTGGAACCGGCTTTGTCATCATGTCGGACCAATTTTGGTTAGTGTGCACCTTGACGAGTTCGAGCTCTCCACCTTCCACCACATCTCGAATCCAGCGATACCTCACATCAATGTGCTTAGTGCGGGAGTGATAGATCGAATTCTTCGCAAGATGGATTGCGCTTTGATTGTCACAACCCAGCTCGTACTTGTCTTGATCATGGCCGAGTTCCATGAGGAACTTCTTCATCCACAACATCTCTTTGCTTGCCTTAGTAGCGGCAATGTACTCAGCTTCAGTTGTCGATAGTGCAACACATTTCTGAAGTCTTGATTGCCAAGAGACAGCTCCTTCGTCTCATCATGTATCCAGTCGTCGACTTTCTCGAGTCGGAATCTCCCCCTAAATCAGAATCTAAGTATCCTTGCAACTCGGCTTTTCCTTCTCCAAATCGGAGGCATAAGTTGGTCGTACCTCGGAGGTACTTGAAGATCCACTTCACTGCTTCCCAGTGCTCTTTGCCGGGGTTTGACAGATATCATCTTACCATTCCAACAGCATACGCCAAGTCGGGTCTAGTGCAAACTATTGCATACATCAAGCTTCCAACGGCGGATTGGTACGGGACCTTCATCATCTCATCTTTGTCTTCATCAGATCTCGGATATTGCTTCTGGTTCAGCTTTATGTGTCCGGCTAGGGGGTGCTCACTGTTTTAGTTTTTTCCATGTTGAATCTCTTCATAATCTTCTCAATATATTTCTCTTGACTCAGCCACAGTAGCTTCTTTTGTCTATCTCGGATGACCTTGATTCCGAGAATCTGCTTTGCAGGGCCGAGGTCCTTCATTGCGAAGGACGAGCTCAACGCCTTTTTCAGGGCGGCTATCCTCGATTTGTCTTTCCCTACAATAAGCATGTCGTCAACATATAACAACATTATCAGAAAATCTCCGGCCTCATACCTCTTCACAAATACGTAGTAGTCGGCTTTTGTCTTCTCAAACTTATGATCAGTCATGAATGATTCAAACTTCTTGTACCACTGCCGAGGTGCTTGCTTCAAGCCATAGAGGCTCTTCTTCAACCGACATACCAAGTCTTCTTGGTCTGGAGCTCGGAATCCTTCAGGTTGCTCCATTAAAATTTCTTCTTCTAAATCACCGTGAAGAAATGCTGTCTCCACGTCCATTTGTTCTATCTCGAGGTCCATTGAAGCTGCCATAGCTAACACGGTTCGGACCGAGGTCCGATGGTTAATCCAACCATTGAATACCTTTATTAATATACATTATTAATGGATATTATGGATGAGCTATGATAAGTAATAAAAGACTTTGAAATTTTGAATGATGGCTACAATGAAGATGGGAGTTGAAATTTTGAAAAGATGGCTTCGTGAATAATGTTTATGGGAAACTAAAGTTGGCAAATTTTATATTTTTTCTTTGTCTACCCTTCATATTGAAAAGGTTAGTGTCATTAAATTACTCAACAAACTATGGGAGTAGAAGGAAATTAGAAGTAATTAGTAAACATTTATGGACAATTTAAGAATATTTTTAAAATTATAAATAAAATATGCTTAATTAATTCAAGTTAAAAATAAAATTATTTAAAATTATAAAGATACGTACATAATCAATTAAAAAATAATTTTGAAATTTAGAAGAAAAAAAGTTAAAAATTGCATGTGTTATTTTTTAAAGCAAGATTGCACTCAAATATTTAATCACTCTTAAAAGAATAAACTTTAATTTAGTATATATGATAAATTTCGGAAACAAAATTAGTTAACAAGTGGATAAAAATAGGAAAAAACTTAACAAAAAAAAATAATGTGCCTTTCACTCTCCATAACATGGATCGGTCCTTGGATGTGAATGTGATATTATTGATTTGCTTACTATTTATACATATTTAAAAGTTTTTATCAATTTAATTATTCTTTTTATATTTCTATTGAAATAGGATTAATAGACCTTATATTAAAAGGCTAAGATTATTATTACTAGTTACTACTATTATTAAATATAAAATTCGACTGTTCCCAATAGTATTACTGAAAAACTGTAATTTTTTAATGATATATATAAGATGCATATAAGTTTCAGGATCTATGGATGGGTTGGATATCCATGCTTAAGGCATGATTAATGTATTGGATTGTCTGAATATTTTTTGGCTTATCTTCAATGGAATAAATGCTTTGTTTTTTACTCATCCACTTTGGAGTGTGCGAGGCTAATCTCGTATGAATAATATGTAGGATTTATTACATTAAATTGATATTATCTTTCCAAACTAATTCTTTTGAAAATATTACTCCAGTTTGGTCAAAAAGCCCAACAGGTTACCAAATGTTTAGACCCGAATGGGCTTGGTAATTGGTTGCACCAGGTTGGACCTCTCTCAAACAATGATGAGCCAAAAAAATATTGTAAAAGAAAGGTTAAGATATGGAAACCCACGCATAAAAAATAAATGGCTTTATCAATTAATTCAAAATCAGCAAAGTTTAGAGAGGCAATTGCCTTGCCTACCCTAAACCCCTTTGTTCCGCTATGCTGTAAAAAATATATATACACCTTGGTGATTAATTAGTAACTTCGCTGTGACCGTTGCCGATTAATTAGTAACTTTGCTGTGACCGTATTAGGGGCTAATAAAGTTGTGACCGTGTGTGTGTGTTAATTAGTAACTTTGCTGTGACCGTATTAGGGGCTGATAAAGTGTGTGTTAGCTTATAAACTAAACCACAAACTTATATTGCATCGATACCAATACAGATACTATACGATTCGACAATCCGAAATGTTATTTTTAAAAAATGTTAAATTTTGACATAGTAGGATACGTCTTGATATTAAAAAATATTTTTAAATTTATGTAATATATATTATATTTAATATTTAATAATTTAACAAAAAAATATTATTAAAACCATCCGGTCATTGACCCGGTCAAAGTGCCGGGTCATTGGGTCATTCTTTGCAACCAGTGGGTCATTGGTTGAACCGCATGACCCGACGATTATATATAAATCTATAAACATACTCAAATAGCTGAAAAAAATAATATAAATTCTAAATATTTTAATATAAAAAATAATAAATTATACATTATTGTCCAATAAAAGATCAAACAAACATTTAATGCTTGTGATATTAGTGTTTCAGGTTCAGTAAACGATATCTCTAACTATAAATCAAATCAAATTTATCTGCATAGTACATAATTGAGATAATATTAGTATTGTAGGTACATAACTTATGTAAGTCAATAAGTAATAGATCATTCAAATATGTCAATTATGCTTTTTTTGAAATTTAAAAAAAAAAACTCAGGCGGAGTCATTGGTTAACCGACCGGGTCACCAGTTTTCATCAAAACCTGTCGGATCACACCGAGTCTGGTACTTGGCCAATCCAATGTGATAACCGGACTGGTCAAATAACCGGTTCACCGGGTTCCGGGTCGACCCAGTCGGTCCGGTTTGATTTTTACAACATTACAAAAAAGTGAAGCTAAATTAATAATACCTATCAATTTTGCAAAGAAACATAAGATATTGCAAATATTTATATTAAACTCAATAAAATGATAATTATAATCTACGAATCTAATATTGGAACTAAAAACGCAATACAACGCATCCTTTGAACCTTTTGAGTTTCTGCAACGCGTGTTTGAATGTCGAAGAGTGTCGGAAAGTGTCAGATACGACACGTCACGTTTTTTGAAGTATCGATGCATCATAGAACTAAACCATAAAAAAATCAAATCTTTTGAAACCGGTTCTTTCCAAATTTTGTTTTATATGCTAAACACAGATCAAACTACTACTTGATGCACCAAAACTAACAAAACCAAATCAATTTTCACAAACCCTTGGGAAATTCAAATAGAGGGAGTGAAGCATATATAGTAGCAAATCCAAATAGAGGGAAATCCCATTGAAATATGCAACCAGCGTATTAAAATTATTACATATGTAGTTCAGCAACCAATTAGGAAATTAAGGTGCCGTGGCCAATTAATGACCAAAAACAAATATGCATATTATTACATTAAATATTGTTTATTTCGTTGAGCAAACTTTGTGCTTCCATTATTGTTTAAAACACACACACGTACATAAACAACTCAAACTAATTAGTAGTACGGGAGATGAGATTTGTGGTCTCCTTGACCTTGGATATGAAAAGCTTTTGAAATTCAGAATCCACATTAAGAGCCACTTCTTGCACTGAAGGTGATATGGCACTCCAAACGGATGCATTGCCCGCCAACTCTTCAAGCAAAGGCCTGCAAAGAAAGAAATATATATCCGATTATTTTTATTATAACTTTCTTGTATCATTCTTTTAAGGAGTATTTGTTTCTACGGGAAAAACAAACTCCATCCCTCCACTCACAAAATTATGTGGGATCCACAAACTAAAAACACTACACAAAACCAAAAAATAAAGGAAAATTGTTTTCTCCAACTGTAGGAGATAACTATCTCATGTTAGTGAGACATAAAAAAATGTGCCTGCAATTTTTTTTCTTTTTTATTTTTCTTAAATTTTGAGCTCCACATTCTTGTTAGTGTAGGAAAAAAACTTCTCTCGTATTAAATGAAAGAAGTATTACCAAAAATAAAAACAGAGAAACTCAAGTTCCGATGTGCATGTAAGAAAGAGATGATTTCTACTACAACTGGAGAAAATCAACACTCTTCTTTTAAATAATAGAAACATTCATTTTTAAAATGTTATTACATGTCATATATATATATATATATATATATATATATATATATATACGGGGAGGGATCATTTTACACTTGTGTAAGTTACACTTTCAATCTTGTCCGTTGATCCTACTTATATCTGAAGGTTCAAATTTTTTAATAATGTAAGACTTCTAACTCTTACACCGGTGTAAGAATATCCTATCTCTCTCTCTCTATATATATATATATATGGGGTAGGATCCTTTGACACTAGTGTCAAATTTGAAGTTTGACACCTCATCTGAGAGCCGTTAGATCAAAAAAGATCAACGACTCTGATTTGTAAGCATGTGATATCATTAATCTTTTTTGATCTAACGGCTTTCAGATAAGGTGTCAAACTTCAAATTTGACACCGGTGCCAAATGATCTACCTCTATATATATATATATATATATATATATATATATATATATATATATATATGGGGAGGGATCATTTGACTCCAGAGTAAGATTTAAAATTCTTACTCATCATCCTAACCCTTGATTTCCGTTCATCCAACGGTTAACATTTAATAAGTTACAACAATTAATTAATTATTAATTTTAAATAAATGCTAACCGTTGGATGAACGGAAATCAAGGGTTGGGATGAGGAGTAAAACTTTTAAATCTTACTCTGGAGTCAAATGATCCCTCCCCTATATATATATATATATATATTATGGGAAGGGTTATATTTACAAACTTTTTGTTTATAAACTCTTACAAACTACACTATGTTTTCCCGGGAGTACATAGTGTAATTTGTAATAAAAATTTGTAAACGGATCCTTCCCCATATATTATTTGTTGGAATCTTGAGGGCATTTACCTTGTAGTTGTTAGGATAGAATAGCTCTCCATTCCTTCTTCACCTGCAATTTCAGCAACTACAAAGAACTGTGGCACAACAAGTAAATGACCAGCCTTAACTTGAGTGTCCAATACAGATTTTCCATTCAGGCCCACAATTTCAATCTTGCCACCTCCTCTAGCAATGTAAATTAACTGAACCGCAGGGCTGGCTGAGTATGAGGGTGCCTTAATAGCATGAGGTTGAAGTTTTACCTTGATTACACTTAATCCAACATTCCCAATAAAAGCAAAATTTGCCTCCGTTAATGTTGTGACTAATCCACCATTTTCAACCTTATTGTCAGGACGTGCAACATCTATATTATAGACCAGCTTTTCAGTGAGGTTCATATGAGGTTTAGGCATGATGGGTTGATCTTTTTCTAGCTTGATTATTAAAGCCCCAGTTTGACTTTTTGTGAACTTGTTCACCTCATCTTTGTTCAAATGATATACTTTACTTGTAAGTTCAGTGGAGAAACCTCCAATGAGTCCTTGAGCCCCAGTTAGAAAGAAATAGCTTATTTCGCCAGGAATAAGAGCCTTTGAAGTTTCACCAAGAAAAGTAATGATAAGATCTGAGTCTCCATCGTTGAACCACCATGATATAGTTCCAATAGGAACAGGTATCACGTCTCCTTTCTTGAGCTTCAAAACCACTTCTTTTCCAGAATTAGGAAGTATCATCCCAACTATCCCGTTCGTCCCTTCATTTATGTTGCACAATTGAGGGAATTTGACCAAATTAATAAAATGGTTGAAACATACAAGGAGATTTAATAAAATATATCGTGTAAAGCCGGTCTCACTGATCCAATTTCGGGTTTGAGCATCTTCGTTCTTTTCAAAAAATACAACTCTAAAAAAATTGAATTAGGTCACTAGACCAACAATTCTTGTGTGTGATGCACATAGATTTAAATTTTTACATATAGAATTGTATGTATATCTCGGTCAATAATATAAATCTATGCACATATATAATCTTACGGACTTACCCTAATTATTCTTTACGTGATAGGTTTTTTCAACTCTAGAGTTTTTTTTTTGGTACACATTTTTATACTAATTTAAATTGATGCACGATATCATTTTTTTCTGTAATAATATTTCACTTATTTAACAAATTAGATAATTACCTTATTTGATATATTGGTACGTGCATGGTCATCGGAATAATTAATACAGTATCAGAATATCGAATTTAATAATATCTAGCATAGATTTCATTTTAATTAAATGATTCAAAATGACTTAATATAATTAAAAAAGAGAGAGGTTGATCTAACATAAATGAATTGAAAAATAAGTAAAACAAATAACATGTTATGTATAGCTTTTTGACCCTTTTGTCCTTCATTAATTAATTAATAATTATTTTGCTTCTTATCTAAAACTATCTATCAATCTACCCCTCTTTAATCGATTAACTTGAAGATTTAATCGATTAAATGATCAAAACTGACAAAATGGTTGACTTGAAGATTTAATCGATTAAATATCCCTCTTAATCGATTAAATATCCCTCTTAATTGATTTAATTGATTAAAACTTATATTTAATCAATTGAATATCCCAAATGAGCGTGAAAGCATTGATTGAATGAGACAAACACGATATTGGAGGTTATTTGAATTTTGAATTTTGAATTTTGAATCTAATGTAATAGGAGTTGATTGCAATTTGTATTTAATAGGAACTGATTGCGGTTTGTATTTAATAGGAGCTGATTGCGTTTTGTATTTAATAGGAGCTGATTGCGTTTTGTATTTAATAGGAGTTGACTGTGTTTTGTATTTAATAGGAGCTGATTGCATTTTATTAGGGGTTGCCATTTTACGAGTTGGTTACAGTGATACCAAGATAAAAATTGGTATGTACACTCTTACTCATTTCATTGAAATGTTGCCCATAAATGGGCTCAGAATTACAAATTACAAATAAATTTGAATTGGTGACAATTTGTAACCAACTCGTAAAACGACAGCTCCTATTAAATACAAAACGCAATCAGCTCTTATTAAATACAAATCGCAATCAGCTCCTATTACATTAAATTCAAAATTCAAATAACCTCCAATACACGGAAAACTGATTGGAGGTTGGCGTACTCGGCGGTTTTTTTGTTTCTTTGATTTGCTTGTTTATCATGTTTTAAAACCTAATAGGTTGGCGTACTATATCAAAAGGAAAGTAACAAAATCAGTTCATGTAAATCAATCCAGTTTCCAAGAATCGTTTTTTTTTTTGTTGGTTTCTTTGTTTGTTTGGTTATCTATGGTTATTGATTTGCTTCATATGCATGGAATCTGCTTTTGTTTATGGAGGAGATTTGACCTTTGTTGCTTGTTGGGAGATTTAATCCATTAACTTAAAGATTTAATCGATTAAATATTCAAGTCAACCATTTTTGTCAGTTTTGATCATTTAATCGATTAAATCTTCAAGTTAATCGATTAAGAGGGGCAGATTGGTATATAGTTTTGAATAAGGGGTAAAATAATTATTAATTAATTAATAAATGGCAAAAAAGTCTAAAAAAAAAAACCTGTTATGTACTGTTAAACACATACCGTCCAGATCCGTGTCTTGTAAGTTAATTGGTTAATTGCAATAAATGGAAATTTGTAGGGTTTCCAAAGTACGTGAGCCTATTGAAACCTCTTTTTCTTTTTTCCTTTTTTATGTTAACTTTTGTGAATAAGGTAAAAATGTATTTATTTTGTGGGTTTATGACACATTTAGACCCATTATATAAATCAGTGTTTTAAAATTCCACCCCGTTCCCCGAGTTGACCCGGGTCAACTCGGATCCCTCCCCTCTAAGGGTTGGGGTCACAAGTTGGACCCTATATACACATCGACCCCTCTGATCCACAAAACCTGGCCGAGTTTCAGTGACTCCCGAGTCAGAGGGGTCAAAGGGGGTCACTGCATGTTTTTTTTTTTTAAAAAAAAATTCCATGAAACAATTTCGTTTTATTAAAAAAAAATAAAAATAAAAATGCCTGCAAATCTAAATCTAATCATTCTCTTCTCTCCCAGCAACCTATATGTCTTCAATCTTCACCTCGCAGACGTGAATCTTCTAGAAAAGGTAAGATCTTTACCTATTCAAATGAAATCCTTACGGTCGTCGATGGAAAACAAAAACTCATTCTTACTTTCTTTAAATTTTCCTTTGTCAAGGACCTTATCCAAAGAGGCAGAACTGGGTCAGAATATTGATCCCATTAGAATATGAGTTTTGTACTTTGGTATCTTGATACTTTAATTAGGTTATGTAATATTGACTTGTGGTTATAATTAGTGAATTATATGTTAAGTATATTTTGAATCTTCGATGATTGGTGGTTTGTTTTTTCATATTTTTAAATATGATATATATTTATATATTTTTAATATATAAAGTCAAGTTAGCATAGTGACCCCGTGACCCCCCGGTTGAACCCGTGACTCCATGATCCCTGACCTCGGCCGGGTCGATGGCTGGGCCGAGTTTTTAAACACTGATATAAACGCTAAAATCCATGGAAATAAATTTTTTCAATAATTTAAAACTAGAGTTAAAACAATATTGTATAACTTAATTTTGTAACAATATTGTATAACTTAATTTTGACATATAATATATAATTATTAAATATAGGTAAATTTGATAATTAAATTATATACCATAAATATATTTAAAATCAAATAATTTTATAAGATTCAAGATAGACTTGTATGTTACTGAAAGAAAAAAATAAGGTAGAATTAAAAAGATAGAGCTCTGACCTTCAATGACAAAACCTACTTTGGTTGAATCTGCATAATGAGGAAGAGCGAAGCCCTGGGGATGAAGCCGAAACCGACCAGCAAACACATTGGCCTTAGCCAGGAGAGGCATTTGAGAAGTTGACCAACTGTAGTAACCCCCACCATCTCCCTCAAACATTGCTTCTGCTGTCTTCGGTGTTAAGTCCAACTCCATTTAATTATTCGATTTTCCCTTTGCTCTTCAAAATCATTTCAAATAAATTAGTGTCCCAATTGGTTGTCAAATCTTATTCTCAAATGAAAATCTCACACTCAGAGTGTAAGCTAGCGTACAAATTTATACCTCATAGTATTACAACTAAGACTAGAAAAACCAGAAATTCATAGAAGTCATACCTGAGTATTAATTTAATACAAATAAGAAACTATGAAAAGCAACAAACTCAGCAATAAGGGGATTTAGATGCGTCAATGCTCACACTGTATAATACATGAAGAACTAGCTAGGGCTATATATAGAGTTTTGAATGGTACGGTGATATGGATCTTAACTCTCAACAACTAGTTGAGAAGAGAATACCATTTTCGCTTTTCTTGTTACAATTGATGAGGTGGTATATTAAGTTCACATGCCATAACCACACATGCAAATAATTAAAGACCTACCTAACGTTGAAAATGACTAGTGCTGGAATACTAAAAAAAACAAAAAATGACTAGTGCTGAGTTTTCTTGGTAATTTATCCCAAAAAAAAAAACGTTGAAAATGACTAGTGCTGAGTTTTCTTGGTAACCCCCGGCAAATTCCGAACACCAATCTAATGTAGAAGACTCGGGCACACAATATTGTACAATTTTGTTAAAAAGGACCACGTACGACACAATTAATATGGCAAAAATTTCTGTTTTACTGTGTCCTGCAATATTACTTAGTCCTGCAAGATTACTTATAAATCCATAAAATAATTTTTCATTTAATATATTACATATTATGATATTTTTTATTTTGAAAAAAAAAATTATTCTATTTTTAATGAATAAATTCACAAGGATAAAAAAAATTAAAAGTATACATTATTCACGTAATAATTATTAATGTAAGTTGATTCTTAGAAAATATATAATTTAACTGATTGAAATATTTTTAAATTATTGAATAAAATTAAGAAATTTAACATTAAAATTTATTTACCTATATATTGATTTATAACTTTATAACTTAAATTTATAGTCCTAGTATTCATAAATACTTATTTACTCGTAACACCATAAATGAGAGAACATATTTGGTATTATAGAAGTATGTTCTCATTTATTTAAAATAGGGAGAGAAAAAAAGAATTTAGATGACAATAACCATAAAAGAGTGAGTAAAATGAGATAAATTGATTATATTACTTTTATCTAAATTTAATAAAGGATGTATAATGTATTCACTACTACGGTAATAGTAAAGAATTTTTTCATAAATAAATACGATAAATAAAAATGATAAAAAAGTTGATAGAAGAGACACCGGCGAAGAAGTGATAAACAATTTTTCTTTTAAGAACTTAATTATTTAAAGAAATAAATAAATAATAATAATAATGATCTCGATATTAATATGAGACCTACATAAAAGAGACCCACATTCAAGGTCTTCACCATTAAACAAAACTTTGGTCAACAAAGGCTGCTACCTCTTCTCTAGGGGTGTTCGCGGTCTGGATTGGATCGGTTTTGGAAGCAAAACTCATCCGATCCAATCCATTCGGTTTAGATTTTTTTTCAAATCCGATCCGATCCAATCCAATCCAATTTTTTTCGGTTTAGATTGAATCGGATTTCAGTTTTTTGAATATCCTAAAATTAGTTTCATGATTATTGTGCAAATAACATCTTTTGTATATATTGGCTTTGTAAAAAAAAATTTGAAATACAAAAATATCAGTAAACAATACTATAGTTGATGAGACGTGACTAAGTTTTTTTTTGGGTTTAGTTAATGAGTTAATGGGTCTAGAGTTTAGAAATTTTTGGGCTATGATTGGAGAAAGGACAAGTAAGTAGAGGATAATTAATATATTGAATCGGTTTGGATTGGATCGGTTTTCATCAACCCATCCGAAAACCGATCCAATCCAATTAAAATTTGCGATTTTCTTTCGGTTTTCGATTTTTCGGTTATCGGTTTTTCGGTTCGGTTTTCGCGGTTTGAATCGGTTTGGATCGGTTGATGAACACCCCTACTCTTCTCCATCTCCCAAGTTTATCTCAGCAAGCTCCTCAATATTAAATATTACAGCCATATTACTTTGACACCAAGACAAACCAATTTCATCACTAAGTCAAGCTTATCTCAGCCACCTACAGTAACCAATTAGAAGACTTGCCGCCTCACCACTTGCAAGCTGGTCATCTCTCTACTATAAATACATATATGATAACACAAAGATACACATCTTCTTCTACATAATTAAAACCTGCTTGAACCAAATCTGACTTTAGCGTCGGAGTGTCTTGCAGGTACACCTCCACCTTGTTCCATTTAAGACCCATGGGTTAAAGCTGCTCCAACTGCAAAATGCTCTGACTCAAGGCGGTTCCAGACCATTGAAACCAGGCATTCTCTGCAAAAGTACATGATACCTGTACTTTTGCCACGTGTTAGCATTCTGTCATTCACGCTAGGCTGCTCAGCTAGAATGGTTGACCATTCAGACGCTGTCACGTGTCCAATTCATTCCCGCTTGTCAGACCAGTGAGATTGTGACGTGGTATTTTGGCAAAAGAATTTCCTGACGTGGCAATCCGATAAATTTTTTCCTAAAAGGGGGCAATATGGTCATTGTCCCCCTAAATGGGGCGTGACACATGCAGCCCTGATGCCCCCTGGGAGTGAATGGGTCAAAAAATTCGATATAATCCTCTACCACTCTATGCACTCTTTACATCTCTTCTCTACCATCAATTTTTACATTTTACATACACAATTGTTATCTTTAATTTAGTATTTTTATTTTATTTGTTATTTCATTTAAAAATGAGTTCACATTCTGATTCTGTTCGTGTTGTGTTATATTACAATGGTAGGAAGGTAGAAGATCGACGAGGTGTCATGTTTGAAGGTGAAAAAAGGCCGACACGTATCCAATGCAACGCAACCATTGACCAACTGCATCAGAGAATTCGTCAGAAGTTAAGTCTTCAAGGTAACCAATGTATCACTCAGATCACCACAAGGTTATGACAATCTGAACAATACATTAGTTTGCAAGTGGTTGACGATGAAGATGTGGAGATGATAATGGAAGAATTTTTCAACCAGCCAAGGAAAGATTTTCTGGAATTGTATGTGGACATCGCCACAGCGAAGAATGTTCCATTACCGGTGAGGTCAGTTGATTTAAATTCTCCTCGTCTTGCATCAACGTCTGTCTCTCATGCTTCTCCAGTTGGTAACATTTCTGAGGGAGATGAAAATGATCCGCCTTGGGAAATGCATGACGAAGACGACGACGATGACGATGAAAATATCGCAATGGAAGAACGTCTTCTGGCCGAGGATGCTAGTGCTTCAGAAGGAGATGAAGGTGGTGATATGAGCGCGTCTCAAATCCCAGTACACCATGAACCAGTGGGCGCTCAAATCCCGCAAATGCATGACGTTGCCTTCGCACAATTAGGAAATCATCATGAAGGTAATTTATAGAATTTTTATATACCTGATTTATGATGTTTGTATTAAGATGTTTTAATCACCATATGCAGGGGATGATGTGTTATTCATTACATATTTACTATCAAAATATTAATACGTATTTACTATCAAAATTATATAAGCGTAAACACTACGTATTTACTACATTTGTAATTAATGACATAATATTAATACGTAGTACACTAATTTATTTGTAATGAAATAATAATAAAACCTCAGACACTAATTAAACCGTAATGACATAATACTAAACCCTAAGTCACTAATAATTTCACAATTATATAATAATAATAACACCTAAGTCACTAAAAAGTTCTTAATACACTACAACATTCATAACATGGTACAAAAATTACGAAGTCACTATCACTATTTTCTAAATCTTTAATATACGTTAAACCCCAATGCTAAATTAAATAATAATAATAATAATAGCTACGTAACAAAAAAATTACTAAGTCATTACAACATTCATAGCATGGTACAAAATTCCTAAGTCACTATCATTATTTTCTAAGTCACTGATCTACGATAAATCCTAACATATTCGTAATGTAGCACTGTAATTTAAACGTATACATAGCAGGTATTAGGAACTTACCTAAGTTAGCAGAGCTTCGCTACGGAAAATTCCACGTAAGGTTGAGAGCACAACTTGGTTAGAGAGAGGTTATAGTGAAAGTGAAATGGTAAAAATGAGGGTTTATATAGGGTAACTGAGTGATGCCCTTTTTGGGCGTCACATGTCACGCCAGGTTTGTGCGTGACCCACCAGGACGTGACGTCCAAGAATGGCATGACATTATGCAATAAATGCGTAATTTTTAGCGAAACTGTAATAAATGCGTAATTTTTTTATTTAAAATATAATATATTAATTTTTTTGCCCAATAATGGATATCTTTTTTTTGGGAAAACTGATGAATATCTTTATCAAGTTGTATTAGGAAGAACAACTATATTCTTTCAAGACGTATATTCAAAATCTTTCTCCACAAATAGGGGTGTTAATGGACCGGGCCGAGCTGAGCTTTGATCTTAAAAGATTAAGTCTGTGTTTAGATATGTCAGCCTGACCAAGCCTGTTGCCTGTTATGAATAGAGCTGTCAAAAAGGGCTCAAGCCCTAGGGCCAGCCCACGTAGCCCAATGTTAAGCCCTATAAAATTTTAGCCCTCTATGTAATGAGGCCATTTTAACCCCATCCTCTTAAAGCCCTTTTATTATAGGGTTAGGTTGGGGCTGGCCCGCGGGCTATAATATTCAACCCAATTTACATAAATATGAATTATTTTTAAATGTGACATATCTATCCTTAGCATTAAAATTTGAAAATTACATAAATATGAATCATTTTTAAATGTGACATTATTAGAAAAGTGTCAAATACTGACAGAATTTATCGACGAAAAATATTTCGTTGAAAATAGTGATGAAATTTTTGAAAAAAATCACATTACGTCAAAAATAGAGACGAAACAAGATTTGGCCATAATCACTTACATAAATTATTTCGGAAAAAAATTCAGTCAAAATTCTTGATAGAATCTAAATTCCGTTGAAACTTTCAACAAAAAGATTTTCGTCAAATTTTTCAAGGAAAAATATTTCTGTCGAAATTTTTTGATAGAAAACAATTATGTAAAAAAAAATTTCAAAAAACATTTTTGCCAATTTTTTTTTACGGAAAAATTTTCTATGAAAATTTTAAACAAAACACATTTCCAGTGAAAATTTTTGACCAAAAATATTTTCGTAAAAATTTGTGACGAAATTTTTTTTGTAAAAATTGTTGACAGGAATTTTTTTTTTTGTCAAAATTCTTTACGAAATCTAAATTTTGACAAAAAAACATATTTGTCAAAATTTTCGACGAAATATATTTCCCTTTAAATTTTAACGAAACACATTTCCATTGAAATATTTTTGTACAAAGTTCTGGCGAATATTATTTCTGTAAAAAAATTTGACGTAAAAAAAATTCGAAAAAATTCTTTACAAAATCTAAATTCCGTCAAAAGTTTTCGACGAAAATATTTTCGTTATACTTTTTGACGAAAAAAATTTCCGTCTAAATTTTCTACGAAACACATTTTCATAGAAAATTTTTGACGAAAAATATTTTCGACAAATTTTTTGATAAAAAACATTTCTATCAAAATTTTCAACAGAATACATTTTCGTCAAAATCGATGGAAATTATTTAAGTAAAAAAATTCGGCAAAAAAATATTTCGTCAAAATTCTTTACGGAATCTAAATTTCGTCGAAAGTTTCACAAAAACATTTCCGTCGAATTTTTCATTCGGACACATTTTCATCGAAAATTTTGGACAAAAATTTTTGACGGAATTCTTTTTTCCGTCAAAACTTTGGGTGGGATTTTTTTATCGAAAATATTTAAAAAATCATTTTCGTCAAAACTTTTGACTGAAACTAAATTCGGTCGAAAATTTTGACGAAATTTATTTTTGTAAAAAATTTCATCGTATAAAAATTCTGTCGCCTTTCAATGAAAAGTATTCTAACTAAAAAATATTTTTTTGACGAAATTTTTTGTCGTTTGCAACGTAGATTTTTCGGAAAAAATATGATCTTTTTAGTAGTGTAAAAAATACATAAAATTTTTTGAAGGTCCGCGGGCTAGCCCTAACCCATAGGGCTTTCGCCAGTGTGGATCTATATTATTGTGGGATTTTTGGCCCTAACCCACTTGGGCTAGGGCTAAATTGGCCGGGCTGGCCTGTTTTAACAGCTCTAGTTATGAATACAATTATCGACTTATGACCTGACTTATTTACAAAAAATAAAAGCTTGATTTAGCATGTTTTAATAAAATAAGACAATAAAAATTTATCCAAACAGAATATACAATCAACAACACTAGTAATTTCATAAATTCAATGTATATCCAAACAACATAATATAGAACAAAATCATTCAAAAAATTTGTTTAACCAATAAAATGAGGTGAAATGGATTGAGAAGAGAACAAGAGTTATTACAAGTAGTATAAAAAATATAAAATAAAAAAAAATTAATATACTAGGTCACCCTGAAAGGCTCTAAGATCGAGCTTTTGAATTGAAACCTGAGATCTTTTTATTAAATGAACTTTTATACAAGTCTAAGTCTGATTTTAACAACCAATTTTATATATATAAATTCAAGCTTTCACGAGTCGAGATAGAGATCCCTGATTCATTTATCACCTGTATTTGATGCATCACGGCATCGGTTCATCACAGAGGAAAAAAAACAGTTATTTATTTATAGGTTTAATAAGAGTTATGTTGGAGGTAAAATGATTGTGTAATGTTATAGAGATTCATTTTACGTGCCGTAATTTTATTTTTTTTGCTTCCAAAAATGTGGGTTCCACAAAATATTGTGTATATAGATACTTTTTTGTGTCATATTAAATGATGAATGTAAATCCTTTTATTTATTTTATTTTTCTATTATAAAGCTGCCTCACGCGCAATTCAACCTTTGTCGTTATCACATGAGGCATTCAATGCATTGTAAAAAGACAAACGCTCATTCTTGACAAAATGTTCACGCACAGTGATTGAAGCAAAGCATTAAAACATTATTTAATGCACAAACCATCACATCAGGCATTTCTCATGTGTGCAGTCACTAATTATAATGACGTAAACGAAAGTCACATTCACATATCCAATTTGAAAAATAATTTGGGAAATAAAATCATACATGTGATTTCTAAACACATATCAAAAGCAAATTAATATTGTCTTAAGATTGTTAGCAAAATAATAAAAAAAAATTATTAAGAGGGAATAATATGTGTTAAAAAAAATTATTTTGACAATATTCACAATTCATACACACAAGAAATTGAAACACGTGGGGATACCGGAGGGAGCCAACTCGTCTCAAAGAGATAATTAGGATTGGGTAACTCCAAAAAAAAAAAAAAAAAAGAAACTGAAACACGTAATACAACATAATTTAGATATATTGTACGAAAATATGTGAACGAACAAAGGAAAATTATTGCGTCCTTAAGACAATATTTTCTTTTCTATGGTGCTCAAGATTTGCAGATAAATGTCTCACATGATAGAATGAATTACCTCCTCTATTCTTATGGCGACACTTCCACAATAAATAGCCCATTGAACTTAGCTTATACCTGACCAATCATACTTGAGTAGAAAATACAAATGCAAATGCAACGAAAAAACTATATTTAAAATTTTGGTTGTCTATGTATTTATAGAAAATGTAAGATCATGATTGAAAAGACACAAATTCAAGGATAAAACAACACATTCGTGTATTGATGAAACGACATATGCGTTTATCGACGAAATAACACATCTTTTTACGTCAAACTTCTTATTCATAAAAAAATTAATTTCAACAAGAACCGTCAAAACTGCACACTAGGGGTGTTCATCAACCGATCCAAACCGATTCAAACCGCGAAAACCGAACCGAAAAATCGATAACCGAATAAACCGAAAACCGAAAAATCGGAAATCGAAAGAAAACTGCAAATTTTAATTGGATTGGATCGGTTTTCGGATGGGTTGATGAAAACCGATCCAATCTATTAATTATTCTCTACCTACTTGTCCTTTCTCCAATCATAGCCCACAAATTTCTAAACTCAAGACTCATTAACTCATCAACTAAACCCAAAAAAAAACTTAGTCACGTCTCATAAACTATAATATTGTTTACTGATATTTTTGTATTTCAATTTTTTTTTTGAGTAAACACCTTTTTTAGTCCCTAGCAATAAAAAAGGACTAAATTGGTCCCTGAAAGTACAAGAAAAGGGCCACTCTACATATTTGGGAGTTGACATAAGGACTAACATGGCCCTTTTTTTTGTAATTTCAGGGACCAATTTGATCCTTTTTTATTGTCAGGGACTAAAAAGGACTTCGTAGATATTGACAAGGACTAAAAAGGGTGTTTACTCTTTTTTTTTACGAAGCCAATATATACAAAAGATGTTATTTGCACAATAATCTTGAAACTAATTTTAGGATATTCAAAAAACCGAAAACCGATCCAATCCAAACCGAAAAAAATTGGATTGGATCAGATCGGATTTGAAAAAAAATCTAAACCGAATGGATGATTACATGATCAAACCGAAGGAATTGGATCGGATGAGTTTTGCTTCCAAAACCGATCCAATCCAGACCGCGAACACCCCTACTGCACACCACCTCTAAGTTTACTCCTTTCTCCCTCCAAACCCTCTAAACTCCAGAGTTCATCATTAAGAACTGGAACAAGCCCTTTCTTTGGAGCACATGGATAGAACTTAGAAGATCAAGCACTTGTTGAAGAATTAGCAGGAATTATGTTTCCTCATGTTTTGTGTAATATATTTCTTTTCAGGGAAACAAATTTGGAATGCATGGTGGAATTGGACTTTTATACAATTGATCAGTTTGCTATTTACCTTTACAAATTCAGTATGTTGTAAGCCTATCGCTGGAACATAAATCCTTGTCCAGATGTCCAAAAACTAGATCACATATTTACAACTTAGGAAAAGAATGCAATATCATGAAAATCGATCAAGAAAAATTATACAAAATTTCATAATAATATATTTTTTTTGTATATTTATATCATATTCTGATACTGTTTCATTCATCTCAAATATATAGGATAGGTTATTATGATTTTATTAAACCGCTTATCTAGTGCGTATTAAACAATATAAGCATAATAAACTTATATCATATTCTATTTTTGTTCAGTCTTGAGATTTTATTCCTATTAATCTTAATTTGTCCACCACATGACCCCTCAATGTATTAAAAAAATGCATTTGTTTCGAAATAAAAAGTTATATTTGTACTATTGACAATTTTAGAAATATTATTACAAAAATATTAGTTTTAGATAAATTTAAAAGCATATTTAATCAGTATTTAATATTTTTAAAAATATTTTTCTGGGCGGGAAAACTGCTCACTATTTAATTTAATTTTCTCATTATCGTGGCGCGTTGTAGAATTTTTGGGTTGTGTGTTGTGTTTGGAGAAGAAGAAGAAGAAGAAGAAGAAGAAGAAGATGGCGGTGTCGAATTACGAGTATCCAAGGCTGCGGCGGCCGGAAATAATAGCAATCTTAGGGCAGTTTCAGATAGCGAACGTGACGGAGCAGGATCTCGTGAACCCTAACCCTGACTTGATTTCGGACCTGTACACTCGCATCCTTATTCGTCTCGACTTTCTCCTCGAGGAAGACAACGAGCAGCTTGACTTTGATGCCCTAGAACAGCTCGAGAACCCTGATTTTCACCTCGAATCTGTCCGCGCCATCAAGCTCTACGTTAAGATCAAGGACGCCCTCGCATTGCTTGAGTGCCCTAAGAATTTTGTCTTCACCGATCTTCTTATGCCTGATACTCACCGAACAGAGTTTTTCCTTGGCGCTCTTCTCAATTTCTGTCTCGACAGGTTATTCTCACTTCTTCATGAAAAAAAGAAAGACCAAAATTACCTAATTCTTATTTTTGTTGCTTTATCCAAAATTATCATAATAGACTATAATTCTAGAGCACTGGTTCACTTGAATTTTTTCTTTCTTTCTTTTCTCAGGGAGGTAAGAATGAACTCGGTATCGGAAATTGTGGATGAATTTAACGCTCTAGAGTTGCAGCGTACGGAGTTGGAAGAGCATAAGATTTTGCAGTTGAGATCGGAGATTTCTGAATGCAATGAAGCAAAGGAAAGGGAGATGCCTGCTGTTCAGGAGGTGGATGCAAAAGTTAAAGAACTGCGTCAAACTATTGGGGCCCTCAACAACAACCAGATGTCTTTGAGGACTTCTTTAAAGAAGTTGAAGGATAAGATTGGGGAAATGGATGAGAAGGTGAGCTTTCACCAACAATGTAAGCTTAGCATTATGAGTTATTGAAATTTACATCTTGATGTTGGTGATGTTGGATAGTGTATGAAAAGAAACAACAGCACAGTGAAAGTTTATGTAAGCAAATTCACTTAGACTTACAAAGTTGAAGCTTGTAAATATATACCAAGCTTTGGTTTTTGGCGGATTCGGTGTTCATTTTCTGCTTATAACAATCAGCAATTAATGCTTAAGCAGATCATTTCTACTATATTTAGTTGGATAGAAGCATTTCTTCATTTGTGTTGAGTTATGGTTGGCGTTCTTTACTCTTATGAATGTTACATAGTGGTCTGCTTGTCACTAGCTCTGTTTTCAGCTTGGTGATTGAGATTCTTTTCTTGGTCCACTCACTTCCATCCCCCCTACTCCAGTTGGACTACTTTGTGTGGGTACTTGGTGCATAGAATATATTTTTTATTAATCATTCTAACTCCTATTTTCCTTTTCTTAACCCAGATTTCTAATGCTGAATTTACACTGGTACAAAATGTTCAAGAAAATGCAAATCTACGTTCAAAAATTGCTCAATCACCTGATAAAGTACAGGTACCACATTTATTTGATTCTCAGCAATCATTAGTTCATTAGAATCTGTTGTGAATCAAATTCATTCATGTTGTTTGTTATGCTATTCCATTGTAGGCATAACCAAAGTTAATAATGGTTTTATGTTCTTAGCTACAAAATGGGGTGTACTTTGCATTTCTCTAGCCGAGCTGCTTTTGTGAATATGAATTGGCAATTATTGGACTACCTTACTTTTTTATGTTTGTACCACGGTCAGATACTAGTTTGGAAAACATTGGTAGTTTTAAACTGTTGTCCTTTTCCTTTGATTCATCGTGGATTTTTACTAAATATAAGAAATGATGATTCTTTTGTAATGCCAAAATTTTGTTGTAGGCACTTAATTGGTTGTTGTTCACCAAAAGTTTTGAACAAAATAACTTCCGTGTTCTGTTATCGGCTTAATGCTACTACTCGATTCAAATTATTTTAAAATTAGCTGCGTTCATGATGTATCTCATATGTTGTTCTGTTTTCTGCATAATGCTACTACTGCATAATTCCTTTCAGAGATTAAAAAGTGTACTTACATATTTCATACGCTTAGATCACATCTATGAAAATAAGTACTCTTTCCTTTTACAAAATAAGAAATATGAAGTTCTTTTAGACATTGATGATATCCAGTGAAACTGGGATATCAATCGATAAAAATCCTACATATTCCTAGAAAGTAAATTTTGGGCTCTGGTTCTGTCTACAATAAAATTAACTTATGATTCTGTGATTGACTATGTGATAATGAAAAATGGTAGAAGGGACTATTTTGAAAATGTTTGTAGTTGAAAGTGAGGACTGGTTTGAAAAGAAAAAAACTGTAGGGAATAAATTGAAATTAAGTGGAAACTATAGGGACTAAAGTTTAATTCAACCATAAAACTTTTATTACTATGAAGTTTAACTAAAACTGCATGCATGGTTTAGATATATTTGCTGTGTATAGAGATCTAGGATATTTTTCTCTGCCTCTTTACTCATGTTAGTGTGCTTCTCTAATGTGGCATGAAGAGGGCTTTAGAGGAAAAGAAATTAGCTCGAGAGGAGGCAAGAAATGCTGAAAGATTAGCAATGCAAACTTTCCATGAGAAGACTGCCCTTGATGAGGTTTATTCCAAGGTATTTTGTCACAGGCTAGGTCTTTTTTTGCCCTTCAATTGCCTTTCAGGTCATGGTAAAGAGATCTACTTATATTAATACACTTCTGTTTGGCTATCATGAGTTTCTACCTTAATTACTTAAAATTTACTCTAGGATGCAGTTTCCTGCAATTGAGCTTTTACGAAATCTATGGGGTTGCATTGCATATGTATTAACTCAGTAGCCAATTAGTTGGTGCCGTTGCTGAAGCTGGGTTGGGCTTATGCAAGCTGAATTGTCCCTTATAAAGTGGCTGAAAGAACAAACATCAACATAGCATGGCCAGTGGGAGTACTCAAACTGCATTACGGAATTTACCATAGATATTGTTGTTCTATCTTCAATTTTATTTATAATGGTCAAGTAATTTATGCTCTGATCTCCTAGCCATTTACTTATCATTTTCAGAAAGCAAACTGCAAATAAATAAATAAATGTAGGAACACATGGCTATATTCATAATTTTCTGCCATGATTAATACAGATCACTTTATCTTTTTCTTTTCTTTTTTTAATTTCAGGTTTACAAGAAAATGTCAAAGCACTACAAGCAGATGCAGGCTATACAAGAACAGGTATTAACATACTCTTGTCAGTTGACTTCTGCTCTGCATTTATCATAATGATTGAAAATTTACTATGAATTCTCCCTGTATAATGGGGAGAGAAAAGACTTTTTCTTTTCCTATTTTTAATTTGAATGGAATTTATAACTGGAATGCTGTCTTAGAGATATGAGATCTAGTGAGGAGTTTTTCTTTTTATTCCTTCAAAGATTATTACTGTGCAAAATCTCTTGTTTGATGTCAGTAGCACCTCCTATAGGTAAATTCTGCTAAATCTATTGAGAAGGATCTTAAAGCATTAAAAGCTAAACTTAGTGATGAAGAAGTACTGGAGAAGTCACTCGATGCCAAATTGGTTGAAAGACAAAAAAAAGGTACGTTCTTGTGCAAGCAACACCGTGTCTCCATTTCCAGATAGATGGTTAAGGATGAGTAATGGTAATTTTTCCGAAACTCATTACTACAAAAGCCATTCACGAATGACCTGGCATGATTTCCATCCAATAATTTAGTTTTCCTATAAAAAAACAAAAGCATTTGTTGACTGCAAAGCAGCACAACTGCATGTACTATTTTGTTAGGTTATTGTAGAAAAACTTTTGCGCTATATAGCACTACTCTTTAAACATAGATATATGTTGTGTTTTACCTTCAAATTTTTGTTTTCGCTTCCTCAGTTGAGCAGGAAGAAGAATTGAGTAAGCAGTTCGAGAAAGAGTGCAATATTCTGTGGGAGGAAGCAACTAAAAACCTAAGTAGTAAAAAATCAGAGGTGGAATCTAAGAGATGTGCCATGGAAACGAGGCAGAGAAATGTTGAGGCTGTGTTATCTGAGGTGCCATTTCTTTAAGTTTCATTATTTATCAAGAAAATTTGATGAAAGACTAAATTGTTATTTCTTGTCTGCATTTGACAGGTAAATGCCATAAATAGTAAAATTACATCAGTAAAAGATTATGGAGCAGTTAAAGTGGAACAGTTAGATCGCAAATGTGAAGAGATAGTTGAAGAGGTACATGGCCATTTATCTTCTTTTGGAAACCTGTATGGTCTAATTGCCGTGCTTGGCTTAAATAGCTTCAAATTGCACCCATAGATCCTCCTTCATGAAAGGAAAACGAAAATGAAAATCAGTTTCGAAAGTTGGCTTATAACAGTTACAACTTTCACATAGATTCTACTTTTCTTTTACTGTTTAATTATTATGTGGAACGAGCTTGAATACTTCCTTTCAGCTCTGCCATGTTGATTGTAAGTTTTTAGTGATGATTCGTGCATTGCTTACTGTAATAGTGAATGAGAAATAACTGAAACATTGTGAGTGGATTTTTGCAGTTTCATAAGTATGCAAACTCGATTGCACGTGTGATCGAATCTGGGCCAAAGAGTCAAGGCTATTGAAGGAGGTGGATTTCACATTTCAAATCCCGTTTAATTATGGACTAGACTTACCCTGCAAAGTTGAGTACATGTTAGCATCAAAACTCTAAAGAATTTACAGTGCAATCTTTTCCTTTGCTGAGACACAAATGTAAATATGTATTTGCAATGCCTTAGTGCTGGGAAGCATAGAGTGCCTAAACTTCCCACTTCAGGCTCCTTCAATGTTTAACGCAATAGTTTGTTCTAGGTGATAAAGTCTCTGGGTGAATGAAAATTTGCTTGTAGTGCATATACTTGGCTCTATTTATAATGGTATCATTCCAGCTTATATTCCTGGAAACCCTTACTAGTAAGGTGCTTATACAGCCACTAAGCAGAGTCAATTGCAAGTACATCTCACTAATTCAGCAAAGGTAATAATCTCACTTAATATATATACACGTGGTTGGATTAATTGATACATTTATAAGAATGCACGGAACCAAGGATTAAGTAACACGGACCTGACTTCCAGGGCAGGGGTGAAAGTCTGGATTCTATCCATAGATGCCTCAAAATGGACCAGGAGACAGTAGTTGATGATCCATAGGGTAGCCAACCTTGCACAGATTTTTGAACAAGCTGAAAGCAGCCCCTGGCTCTGATCTATCAATTCGTTCAGTTCATTCTTATTATGGATCTTAGGTGGTGCTTTCTCTGATGGCCTAAACTATTTTTTATTTTTTTTGTTCCCATGTCCTGATATGTGAGATATCACGGCCAAGATTTGGTGAACCTCCTAGGCATGATAACATTGAAATTTTTAGATTATTTGTGTAGGAGTGTACATGTACGGTGATAAATTAATCCCACAGAGTGGATTCTCTTATGTGTTAATTAATATGATCATGTAACGTAAGAGAATTCTAATTATTTATAGATAAATTAATGGTTATGATGATCTTGTCATTTTTTATTTTAATATTTTTTCTCTTTTATTTCTCATCACCATTAATTTACCTATAAATGATTAATTAAAATCATTTCATATAACGTCATGTTAACTCAAATATGAAAGCATCTATTCGAAAACTTTCTAGCTGATCTATAGGAAGCCACTTAATTGTTTTATTATACTATTTTTGCCCCTCTGATCAAACAAAATGAAAAAAGAAATTCGATTAAAGAGTTTATTACATTTGTTAAAATCTCGCTTCCCAAGGTTTACGTTTTTATGTCTTGAAAATGAGAAAAATTTAACTCCATGACTGAATTCGGTGCTCTCTTACATTAAAGTTTTTCTCCTTGAAAACTATACTTTTGGTGAGTAAAATTGAAAAATCATGGAAGAAATAACCATTTACAGTTTAAAATGTTAGAACCATTAAAACATTTCATTTTTACTAATGATATTTTCAGTTTTTGTTTGGATTAACTTGACTTATTTCGCATTCAAAACATACTTATAATTATAATCTTATTAAGAAAAAAGAAGCGATTTTTCTTAGAAATTAATCAAAACTAAAATATATTTTTATTGGTTTTGGACTTTTTATGATCACTCTCTATTTATCTCTGTCGTTGCGAATCTTCGATGCACTCAACTTTCAAGATTCCACATAGAGCCAATGTCTTTCTCGTTTTAAATTTCTTATTATTGTAATTCGAAAAAGAGAAGAGAGAGTGTGTGTGTGTCTCCAACTCTGTTGTGAATTATCTAGTCCGAAATGTCAACTGTGTCACTACCAACTTGCTTCAGCCCTCGAAACGAAGCATGGCGTCTGTCTCTATTGCCCAGAAACGCTGCGTTTTGGTCCCACCAGCAGATGATGATGATGATAAAGAAGAAGAAGAAGAAGATAACGTCTTGGTCCATTTCAGCTCAGGCCTTACCTTTCGACCTTTCCCCTCCTCCCATCGACCATGACTTCCTCGTAATTTCAAACACTTCAACGAAACTTTCATTTTTTTATTTTCTTGGTTTTGCTTATGATGATAGATAAACATGATTTTGGTTTTTTTTTTTTAAAAAAAAAACCCATATAATTAGTTTTTAAAAATACCCCCATATGATATTGCTATAGAAAAAGTGGCAAAAAAAACTTTTTGAATGTCAAATTATTATTTTGTGTCGTTGCAGGACACTGTCAAAAGTGCTGGCGCTGAGGTTTCTGGGGAAGGGATCATTGAGACATTTCATAATGATGATGAAGCACTGGATGCTGTGGACAATGGGGTTGTGGTATGCATTTTATTTATTTAATATTTATTGCTTTAGCTTAATGCATGTTCTCTACTTGTTCTATTTCCTTGAATTGAATTCATTAATTTATGTTCTCTACATTGTAGTAAATCTTGCCTGCTTATTTTGTTGGCACTTACTTCTGTTATTCTTGCATCTAATTTTGTTTTCAAACTCTGACTTTGTACTGCCCAATTTTACAACAAGTGAACTAGCCTACATGGCTTTTATGAGCTCATGGTTGTCGATTATTGAATTGTAATTTTGAAGTTTCTACAGATTACTTTGAAGTAACGTGCTATCGAGTTTTGTAAAAGCTAATCCTATTTTGAAGTCTTATAGCTCAATACCAATTTATTATGATACATTGATAACTTGTTAGATAATGTGGGATTTAGTTGTTAACTTAGTTTAATTCTTTGTGGCATCTAATGGCATAGGTTGTGGATCTCTCACACTTTGGCCGGATAAGAGGTACTTGCTTTTTCTACACTGTTGCCTCTCTACATAGGAGCAAAGCATTTTCTCAGCCATGTTGGGATTATATAAAGTAAAAACGTTGCAAACATGTATAAAAGAACTACCGACAAAAAAAAAGGGTAGAAATGTTTTTCTTTTAATTTAAGTCAATAGTTTGTTGTTGTATAAAATGTCTCTTAGATAGAATATGAAGGTGAGCAACTGTTTCAGAGCTAAAGCCACACATGAAAAATATGTTCGGACAGAGAGCTTTAGGGTTCTCCTAATTTGCAGCATATCATTAGTAATATCCTATTGAGAACTGCAGTCCCAGTGAAATACTAACCTTGAAGGGTGCTTTGGATGTCCATGGGGGTCTTCTCTCTATTTGAAGAGTGGGTCAGAAAGTGAAAGTAGGTAAAGGAAATATTGTATTTGCCTTATTCTATTGATTACACGATGGAAGCATAAATAAGGAATTAGGGGGAAAAAAACTGTAGAGTAAAGGCTGTAGACTAATTTGGGCCTAAAAAACTAGGTAATGATTTTGTCTGTGAAACAGAATCAAAAGATTCTACACCTAGCTGTACATAAAGCACCGGGTTGCCCTTTTTCATGCAGGTTAGCTCTTATTAAATTTGAAGATGGAAAAGCATGTTGCTACTCATTTGTTTGAATTTTTTACTGAGCAGATGTACAATATATGTTTGTGTATTTTCGGATTTAAAAATTCACTAGTGCCATGGTATAAAGAATAACCTATGCATTTGCGTGTGCTATGGTTGAAGGTGGTTTAATTCCAATACTTATTCAATATTTCATACACATTATTTACTTTAATTCATATGTTACAACAGCTGATTCTTATTCAAATATAACACAAGTTTATTTTGCCACCTTATTATCACTCGCATTGAATTAGCAGTGGCTTGAGTTTTGATCTTTTTATTTTTCCTTTTATGGTAATTACTTAGTTTCCTGTATCAAGTGAGAAATCGATAGTGTTTATGGTTTGTTAGAGATATAAAATCAATCATGAGCCTTCACCTAATAGCCTAAGCTAATATGATAGTTGGTCCTTCAGATGGGCCTCCATGAGATGATGTTGAATTTAAGCACAAGTAGGGTGGGTTTGTGCATTGGCCATGCTTAAAGCCCAAATGGCTCTTGTGAAGTGGCGTATAATAAGCCTTCTCCTTACAACTTAAGCTATTGGGAGAGTTGATCCTTGACACGGTTTAATGTTTTCTTAATTTTTAATGCAAATATTTTTCTACACATGAAATGAAGTCGGTGGAGAAGATCGCATTCATTTCCTTCACAACCAGAGTACGGCAAACTTTGAATGTCTACAGGCAGGGCAAGTACGTATTGGTAGAAAGTAGCATATTTGACTGCATTTATGTATTGCATGTTCTTGTCAATTTATTTTTATATTTCATATTATAATACAGGGTTAAGTAATAGGATCTCTAACTGAAATCCCTAGGGATGTGACACTGCTTTTGTAACACCAACAGCCCGAACAATAGATATTGCACAAGCATGGATCATGGTAATTTTCTTTCCTACATCCCTCTCTCAAAATCCGTTTGTGGTTGTCTTTTCTACAATGCAATGATATCTAAATTTCATGTAGCTTACCACATTCTCTTGTTGCTTTGACAGAAAAATGCAATAACATTAGTGGTTTCACCAGAGACTTGTAGGACCATTACTGAAATGCTGAACAAGTAGGTAACTTCTTGTTTATTGTAATGTAAGAGTTCACCCACCGAAGTTAATTCTGAAAAAAGGATAGAGAGAGAATTCAAATAGTTATCTTTCCTCATGAATGTTATCCAATACGTGAACTAAATCTTTTATATGTAATGTTTTTAAGGTACATTTTTTTTGCTGATAAGGTTGAGGTTCAAGACATTACTAAGAAAACCAGCTTATTTGTTCTGGTGGGACCCAAAAGTGGCCAAGTAAGAGAAATTATTATACCTATTTAGTGTTGAGATGATAGAGTTGGTAATTTTCAATATAATGAACTTAACAGGTGATGGAGAACTTGAACCTTGGTGATCTTGTTGGAAAATCATATGGAACACATCAACATTTTACCGTAAGCTTGACCAAATTTGTTATTCTTTGTGAAATATGTATGCTGATTACTAGCTGTCTTTCTTCTCACCAATGGTTACCCACTACAAGATATAACTGTTGTCTGTTCATATATGTTTAGTGATGACTGCATAGTTATGTCTGCCTAAACCTTTCTTATTTTTGTCAAAAAACATCTTACATGCTCAATCGTGTCATATGTTCTTTTTTTTAGGTTTTTGTATTTGTTTCTCATAGATAACTTTCTTAATGTAAGAAATGGAGGTTGTTTACATTGTCAATAATTATATATAATAACAAATTACGACTTTTGTTTTTGGCAACAAGTTCCCATGGTTACATCTTTTACATAAACTTCCAAATTTAAAATAAAATAAGTAATTTACCTTGCTTTGAAAGTAGTAAATTTTCAACAGCAATACCTAATATTATTATCTCTCTTTTGTTGTTGTTTTTCCCTTTTGTTGAAAAGCTTAATGACCAACATAATCCATTAATATTATTGAAGAAATTCTCTCAAATATATTTTTAATTTTGTAGGTTGATAAGCAGCCTGTAACTATAGGGGTTGGAAATATCCTTTCTGAAGGTGGTTTTTCATTTTTGATGTCTCCAGCGGCTGCTCCATCTGTCTGGAAAGCTATTCTTACTCAAGGGGCTATCCCTATGGGTTCTAATGCATGGAATAAATTACGGGTTATTCAAGGTATTGAATTGTTTACATTATGTGCATATTTCTAGGTTAATATCTTGTAGTTATTTCTTTCTGCTTTCTTAGCATGTATGATGCTTTTGTATGATGATCTGTTAGTGTAGTTATGTATTTGATAGAAATTGGTTCGGACTAAGTGTAAATGAGGTATGCATGTTGTATTATTCAACTGTCAAAAGACTCAAAACCAATAACAGTGTGATATCAGTACTGTAAGATGGATTTACAATGGGAATGCAGAGATGACCTGACATTAGGATACCCAGGGCATCCGAGAGGCCCCTGTTCTCTCTCCCTAACCTTATCCACTCTTTTCCTGCCGGCTGTCTCTGTCATCCTCTCATTCTATATCATTACTAGCCATAACAAAATTTCCCTCCCAAATACCCTGTCTGCATCTGCCACACTTGCAGTTTGTGGATTAGTCATGCCTTTTTTTGTTATGCATTGGAGCCACTGATCCTCTACACCTATACTTGCTTAATTTAGAGGAGCCGTGTCCGGAAGTTGGCATTGAGCAATTTTCTCAAATAAAGATATTGTTCAACATAAATCTTCAAGTATATATGTAAAAAATGCTTTAAGCCCAAGCCGGCTTTAGTGCAGTAAAGAACACAATTGCATTTAGATATTGTTGCTCTTAATTTGTAAGAATTTCAATTCTGGAGTGCACAATGTGCCTTCTATTTAAGAATAGCCGGTGTTCACTGTCACTAGAAGATTAGTAAGCATATAATATTTGTTTTGAGGTTTAATGGCATTATTCTACCGGATAATGAAACTGGGAAAAAACAATTATTGAAATAATTAGGAATGCAGGTTTGTGTGTATATATATATATTTTCATTAACTAAGATTCTTTTGTCCACTGTTGACCTGAACTTGACTTCTCAGGAAGGCCTGCTCCTGGAATGGAGCTTACAAAAGAATTCAATGTCCTGGAGGCTTGTCTATGGAACTCAATTTCTCTAAATAAGGGTGTGCAACTTCTCTTGCTACTGCCAAACTACACAAAATGTTGAGACTTGCTTGATAGTTAGTCTGATTCTGGTCTTCTCAGGTTGTTACAAAGGACAGGAAACTATATCTAGGCTCATAACATATGATGGAGTCAAGCAGAGGTTATGGGGATTTCATCTTTCTGCAGCCGCAGAACCTGGCAGCATTATTACAGTTGATGGGAAAAAGGTTCTAGCATTTTCTTTTGAAAAAAGTTCACTTTATTTTTCAATGGATAAAAAGAGGAAGATAGACATTTTCACATAGTAACTCCCAGTTGAACATAGTGCTCGTAATGTTGTGTTGCATAATATAATCTTAATTTTCCCCCTTAAATGGGTTGGAAGAAAATTGATAGTTTTTGCAAACTGTGCAGGTTGGAAAGCTTACTAGTTACGCGTCTGGAAGGAAGCAATCTGAACACTTTGGATTAGGCTACATTAAGAGGCAAGCTGCTTCAGAAGGAGACACTGTAATTGTTGGAGACAACATCAATGGAACAGTGGTGGAAGTTCCTTTTCTTTCTCAGCAGCGCCCACCATCTGGTAGTTCAACTTCTTGACACATCTACTTGACCGGGGCTAACTTACCAGCCTTAGATGTCACCCACAAAGGTCCTAAATAGTTCCTCTTCAATGTGAAATTCTTATGTAATTCCGGTGGGTGGAAAATTCTTGTGTAAAACATGTATAACCATATAATAATTTGACGCATGCATTGCATAACCATATACTATAGGCTATTGAATTAGCTTTAAAATATTATTGTATAAGTTTTAAAATCAAATTTTAGTCATAAAAAAATAGGGAGGTTATAGCTACAACTTCTTTTTCCTTATAATCTCTTATAATTATTTTTGTTATCATTGGATCAAAATTAAATAAATAGTTATAAAATGACATCAAGTAAAAGTTTTTTATTTAATTTTGATCTAACAATAACAAAGTGATTGGAAGATAAAAAAATATTGCAAGTATAAATTACCTTTAAAAATTACTGTACAAGAAGTATCTTGAATTTCTCCTGCGTAAGATTTGCCTTTTTACTTTGTGCCATTTAATGGTAACCATATTAGCTTGGGACATTGTATGATTGAATAAACCTTTTGGTCTATTGAGAAATAAGTCTCCTTACCAACAAAGTCCAGCACAGTTGGTAGATAGCTGGTTCCTTAAGTATGCTGATAGGGGTTCGATTTCTGGCCGTGTGTATGGAGAAGGTTTTGTTGGGAGAGATTTACCCACTTAATGTGATCTCCTGACTCGAAAGGATTAGTCTTCGGCTGTTGGCTGGATGATACTTTGGGAAATAAAAAATTAAATAAGTCTCATTAATCAAATTTAATTATATATTTCTCTTAGATATCATTATATTTTTGTACAATTTTTTATTTTCCTAGTTACATATATGCAAAGGTGATATTTCATTATAAGTTCTTATATTTATTGGGGAGGTTATTTATCAACTTTTTTTTTACCACTTACAACTAATTTTATTATCGTTAGATCAAAGTTAAATCAATGACTTTTATTTGGTATTATTTTATAATCGATGATTTGATTTTGATTCAATAATAATAAGAATTGATAAAAAAAATAAAAAGTGATAAGGATAACTTATCTCTATTTTATCATTAAAAATTCTATCATGCTTTTTATTGGTTGGTTGTTTAATAAAAGTGATTTTTGGTTATAGTAAATTAAGATAAGAACTTGCGTACGAGTTGACATTTTGTTATTAATTAGCATTTTTATTGGTGAAAATAATTAACTTCGTTATCAAGAAGCTTTTCGTCACATCTATGTCGATTTTTATATTTTGAGAAAGGAAGTATATTGAATTACTAGGTTCATTTTACTGTTCACATCTTTTTAGATAATTAATAAATAATATTTTAAATTACAATGTATTTAAACTAAATCAACATAAACACATCTATACTTCTTTACTTTAAAGATAAATTTACTTCTTCATAGATACTCTTCATCTCAATTTCATTCTCTAAATCAGCGTATGTCCTCTTCTTCGACAAAATTGGATCACATATAATTATCGGGTTATCCAGTAAAAGTAATGACTCAGTAATTCGATACCTTAACCGGATCAATAACCAGATCGGTTTTAATAACATTACTTATAACCCACGTTTTATTAAAAAAAAAAACAAAACAAAAAAGTCAAATACAATAAAATAAAAAATTATATCTATACGGTGGGGGAATTCTTCATTCAAGTCTAACCATATGTATGGTCGTTGTCCACATCAAATGACACCCATCTTAAGAGTGGGTCATGCTATTAACTCGTAAGAATTAAATTCATTGCATTAAAGTCATGAACCAACATTGACCGGCATGCAAGCTTGAATAATGTAATGAACTTTCATTAAATGAATCATAAAATAAAAATAAAAAAGCGTTATATTTTATTACTTACCTACTAACTTCTTAACTTTTTTTATGTTCATAATTAATTTATCAAACATTCAGAAGTATAAAATATTTGGAATCAAGTAGAAGCTTTAAAAAGAATCATTTATTTTCTTTATCTTACTTTAGTATATAGTAATTAAGATACCATGTTTTGGTTCCTTTGATTCTGAATCTGTGCTCAGGTGTTTCTACTATCTACTTCCTTCATATTTTCCTCTCCAGTGGTTCAGTTTTTCACCATTTCATTGTGGCTGCTGGTGGATCCCATTTCATTTTGGATTTTTTTGGTTATTGTATTTGTATGTAGTCTAGGAACAATGATAAAATACCAAGACCAAGACCAAGACCACGTTTCTTCTAGAGACCTTCCATTCAGACTCAGGTTCACCACAATCAATTCTTCCTTTTTGGTTGTAACCGTTTTTCAAACCACTTGTGTCACTGTATATGACTGAATTTAATGCTGCCTTATCTCTCATATGTGGAAATAGCAATTAACAAAAGTCTTATACTTAATGTTCTTGTTGTTGTTGGTCCCATTTGCATATTAATATATAGGGAATTAAATATCAGACGTGACATTAACCATTATATGATATAAAAATGAGTGTCCCTATTGTTTCCCAATATGCATAAATAGACCAAAAAATGTCAAGCTATATCAATCATAAGCATGAAGACTATTTTTGTGCTTCTCTTATTCTTTGTGGTGGCTCAAAATCCAGGCTCAGCAGCACCTTCTCCCACCATTTCCCCTACCAACAACAATTCTCAGTGTCCAATGGACATGAATTATGTACTAACAGTCCCTTGGAACTCCTCTGGCTGCCTTAACTTCCAACCCTTAGCAACCAAAAATGAAACACACACGAGTATTTGTTGCCAAACTTTGTTATCCCTCTTTGGCATAGCACTTGCACAAAACCTGGAGAAAACCTCTCTTTTCCAACTCCCCAATCTCCCTATATCTATCTCTTGCCTCCAAGACTTCCAATCCAAGCTCACTTCCTTATCATTTCCCAATAACCTTGTGTCCACCTGCTTTGATCCAGTTCAATTTGTTATCACTCCTAACATTTGTGCTCATGTTCAATCTAAGCAAGATTGGCTCTATAGGCTTGGTCCTACACCACTGTTTGACACTGCATGTAAACCAGACCTCAGTGATCTTACCAAATGTGATGCATGTGTGGAGGAGGGACTCAAGGTTGTGAATATGCTTACTGCCATTGATGGTAACACTTCACACTCCAAAGATTGCTTTTACTTCACAATACTTTATATTGCTGGAGTTGTGAATGACTTTGGCATTGAAAGCAAAGGTGTTATGTCTTGCATTTTTGAATTGTCTGTTAATCCTCAATTGGGTTCCAGAAGAAAGGGACATCATGCTCTTGAACTTGGGTTGATTGGGGCTTCAGTTGCATTCCTTGTCATCATGTGTTCTTTGTTAGGATTGTATTTTTGGTACACAAGGGGGGTGAAGAGAAAAGATGAAGAAAATTCGCTTGTTTATGCTGATCCAGAGGAACAAAGGTCCAAAATAAGATTAAGACCAGATACAGGTTCAACTTGGTTCAAGTTTGAGGACCTTGAGAAGGCCACCAACAGTTTTTCACCTCTGAACTTCATTGGTAGAGGAGGGTTTGGGTCAGTTTACAAGGGTATTCTACCTGATGGCACAATGGTTGCAGTTAAATGGATGGAAGAATCTGAATTTCAAGGGGATGCTGAGTTCTATAGTGAGGTGGAGATTATTAGCACCTTGAAGCACCGCAATTTGGTGCCTCTAAGAGGGTGTTGTGTGGTTGATGAGGATGATAAGCCTGAGCACAGTGGAAGGTATCTTGTTCTTGATTATATGCCACATGGTAGCCTTGAAGACCATCTATTTCCAAACATGGACAGTCAAAATACAAAGAAATGGCTATCATGGTCTCAAAGAAAAAGCATAATCTTGGATGTGGCAAATGCATTGGTTTATTTGCACTTTGGTGTTAAACCTGCTATTTATCACAGAGATATCAAAGCCACCAATATACTACTTGATGAAGGTATGAGGGCAAGGGTTGCAGATTTTGGGCTAGCCAAACAAAGCAGTGAAAGTAGGTCTCAGCTAAATACTAGAGTAGCTGGAACTCATGGATATCTTGCTCCAGAATATGCACTCTATGGTCAGCTAACTGAGAAGAGTGATGTATATAGCTTTGGTGTGGTTATTTTGGAGATTATGTGTGGAAGAAAAGCTCTTGACTTGTCTTCAGCAGGAACACCTACTTTCTTGATCACAGATTGGGTTTGGTCATTGATGAAATCAGGAGACTTAGGAGAAGCTTTGGATGGTTCTATCTTAATAGATGGAAATTCTAATATAAACATAATGGAGAGATTTTTGCTGGTTGGAATTCTGTCTTCTCATGTAATGGTTGATTCAAGGCCAACAATTTTGGATGTTTTGAAGATGTTAGAAGGGGATATTGAGGTTCCACCAATTCCAGATAGGCCAATGAGTCATGGGCACCATATGTTTTTCAATGGTCTTTCCATGGAATAGTGAAATTTAAGGATTACTCTTGTGTATGTACTAAAGAGATAAATAAGTGAAATTTAGGTGACTATAAGAAAGAAATGAGTGGATAGAATAAATATAGTTGGGTTAGTTAATGTAAAGAACCAATTCAACCCAAAAGCTTAAGCTAGTGGGTGAGGGCTTTTTAATGGTTTTATATATCTTAACATGCTCCCTCACACGAGAGTCCACTGGGCTTGAAGGGTGGACAATGCACAGGCCAACCTACCTTTGCGAACAAAGAAATTCCACCTGAAAGAAAGTGGGGGCGGTGAGGATCGAACCCGGGACACGAGGCTCTAATACCATGTAAAGAACCAATTCAATCCAAAAGCTTAAGCTAGTGGGTGAGGACTTTTTAATAGTTTTATATATCTCAACCGTTATCTTTCTTTCTTTTTTCAACTTTATTAGGTGATGTACTCTTTTAAGAAATTCTCAAACTTAAAAGTGTAAAAAATGGTTGAAGGATGTAAAAGTATAAGATTGAAGTAAATTCTGTAATTTATTATTACTATCATCACCATCTTGCTTAGACCAGGGCTAACATATCAGCTTAAGAAGTGAACAGCGGAATCTAAAATGAATCTCCTCTTCAATAAGAAATTCTTAAATTCTCTCTACAACCGTAGAAACTTTCATGCACTTTAAGAGTGTTGCACTTAATTCAATGAAAACATGACATAAATTAATCATACAAGGATTTTTTTCAAGGAAAAGTTCACCAATGACCATGTGGTTTACTTTAGAATCATTTATGCCCCTGTGGTTTTTTTCTTATCACATATGCCCCTGTAGTTTGTAAAAGGGTATGTTTTTTTATCACATATACCCCTGTGGTTTCTTATTTTTTACAAAGCACAGGGGCATATGTGATAGGAAAAAAACCACAGGGGCATAAATGATTCTAAAGCAAACTACAGGGACATTGGTGAACTTTTCCCTTTTTTCAAATACATTCAAAATAAATTTAAATATTATTTCACAAATTTTAAATCACATTTCAACCGTAGAGGGACTACCTTAGAATTTATCTAGACTAAGACATTTTTCTTAGTGTGTGCCATTTAATATTAGTTCTTCCTCAATTGTTGTATGATTAAATAAAGTTTCGAGATAACGCTGCTTAAAATTAGTAACTGATATTAACGAGAAACAATTATTCATATCCATCTTACATAGTTACATGAAATGTTAAAGTTGTCATCTAACTACAACAAAGTCTTTTGCGGTTGATCACTTTTGTCTTTCTCTAGTATGCGTGAGTAAAAAAATTTACTGCTTAAAATTTAGGGTAAAACACTTTTTCTGCAATAGCAAAAATGTTTTTATGTAGTTATAGACTCACAAAAATTTGTGCCATATTTTTTTTTTCAAAAAATATGATGGATCTCATCTCACACTTGTTTCTCTTTGTGAAAAATTTGGATCCTCTCTCCTGTGAAAGGAGAGGCTATAAGCCCTAAAAATTTTAAAAAATTTACACTTCAAATTGTCTAAGTTTAACTTCGTTATTTAGAAACATTTTGTCACATTTATGTAGAGTTTTGTAGAATGAAATTTATGATTGCCAGATTTTTTTTTTCTTTCTAAATGAGATGTTTGAATTTAATTAATGAGACATGGAAAGAGATTAAAAAAGACAAAAAAAAAATAAAAATTCCGTGTGTTATATGTTGAGAAAGGAAGTTTATTTTTTTTTTCTTTTGAGATTTCTCTATCTTCATTGATTAATTTGGTCAAACTAGGCAGGATTATAAAAAAAAAAAAACAAAAAAAAAAAAAAACAAAGTTTCATCTACCAAAATTTTAATACAGATATATGTGTCACTTGATTCACATGCTTGGTGCTAATTTGATGAACTTAATTGCTTTTCTGCTATGAACAATCTTAATTTATAAATAGAGTAAATATCCTTTTTAGTCCCTGTCAATATCTACGAAGCCCTTTTTAGTTCCTGACAATAAAAAAGGATCAAATTGGTCCCTGAAATTACAAAAAAAGGTCATGTTAGTCCTTATGTCAACTCCCAACTATGTAAAGTGGCCCTTTTCTTGTACTTTCAGGGACCAATTTGGTCCTTTTTTATTGCCAGGGACTGAAAAGGACTTCATAAATATTGTCAGGGACTAAAAAGGATGTTTACTCTTATACATACTAGCACATCTGAAATGAAATAGAATAGTCTTTTGCTTCTCTAAACCTCTTAAAAGAAGAAAGAGAGGATCTTGAAGGAAGATAATAAAAAGCCTAAAAGGACATATTCCCGTTCCCGTTCCCTTTCCAGGGTCCGTGATGGAAGACCAAATCCGAGGATCTTTTACACTGACATTACACGATCACCCTCTAGAAAGTACACCTCGAGTCCTGCATACTTTGGTCAATAAAGGTTTCTATAACTCGAGTTGAAACAGATTTTCAACGTTGGTGTCAGCAGTGAGACATTTTGCGCCAGCCCATGTATATTTTCTTTTCTTTTCTTTTTTTTAATAACGAAAACTGATTTGATCAGACGTAAAACCATGGTATGATTTAGAAATAAGCATCTTTTCATTCCTCTATATGCGTAGTTTATAAGAAATTTTTAGATAAGAAGTTTTTACCATACAAACTCAAATCAACATTTAACATTCATAAAGACATTTGTGGGTCACAGTAGAAATACACGTCTCTGAAAGATGCTCTTATCTATTTTAAATGATAATTTAAGTGTACAAAGTTGATAACATAAGAATTTTCTGTAGTTTATTGTCTTCGCTCCTCAAAGGTCAAAACCACGTTCTAGCCGACCCACATGCATAAATAGACCGAAAATATCCAGCTTTCAACGCATTTTAAACAGTCACAAATATGAAATCTATTTTTGTGTTTCTCTTGTTCTTTGTCGTGGCTCCAAATCCATGCTCAGCAGCACCCTCTACCACCATTTCCCCTGCCAAAAATTCTACGTGCCCATTGGACATGAATTATGTGCCAACTGTCCCTTGGAACTCCTCTAGCTGCCATAACTTCCAACCTTTGGCATCCAAAAACGAAACACACACTAGTTTTTGTTGCAAAAATCTGTTATCCCTCTTTGGCATAGCACTTGCAAAACGCCTTAACAAAGATTCTCTTTTTCATCTTCCCAACCTTCCTACCTCCATCTCTTGTCTTCAAGACTTCCAATCCAATCTTACTTCCTTCTCACTTCCCAATAACCTTGTGTCCACCTGCTTTGACCCACTTCAATTTGTTATCACTCCCAACATCTGTGCTCAAATTCAATCTGAGCAAGATTGGCTCAGCAAGGTTGGTCCTACTTCAACAGCACTGATTAACAATTCCTGTAAACCAGACCTCACTGATCTTACTCGTTGCAATGCATGTGTGACAGAGGGGTACAGAGCTCAGCAGATGCTGACTGCTATTGATGGTAATACCTCACATTCCCAAGATTGCTTTTACTTCACAACACTATATATTGCTGGAGTTGTGAATGACTTTGGGCCTGAAAGCAAAGGTGTTTTGTCATGCATTTTTCTTTTGTCGGTTAGCACACAAGTTGATACCAGAAAGGACAATCATGCTCTTGTATTTGGGTTAGCTGGAGCTTCACTTGGACTCCTAGTTATCATGTCTTGTTTTGTAGGATTGTATTTCTGGTACAGTGGGTGGGTGAAGAGAAAAAATATTGAAAATTTGCTAGCCTATTCTGATCCATTGGAACAAAGGCCCAGCCTAAGCTTGAGACAATATGCAGGGTTAATTTGGTTCAAGTTTGAGGACCTTGTGAAGGCCACCAACAATTTTTCACCCCAGAACTTCATAGGGAGAGGTGGGTTTGGGTTAGTTCATAAGGGAATTTTACCCGATGGCACAATGGTTGCAATTAAAAGGATTGAAGAATCTGACTATCAAGGAGATGCTAAGTTCTACAGTGAGGTGGGGATCGTTAGCAACTTGAAGCACCGCAATCTGGTGCCGCTAAGAGGGTGTTGTGTAGTTAATGAGGATGAGAATTCTGAGTACAGAGGAAGGTATCTTGTTCAAGATTATATGCCAAACGGTAGCCTTGAAGACCATCTCTTCCCAACCATGGACAATCAAAATGCAAAGAAATCGCTGACTTGGCCTCAAAGAAAAAGCATAATCTTGGATGTGGCAAATGCGTTGGTTTATTTGCACTTTGGAGTTAAACCTGCAATTTATCACAGAGATATCAAAGCCTCCAATATACTGCTTGATGCAGGTATGAGGGCAAGGATTGCAGATTTTGGACTAGCCAAAGAGAGCAGTGATACTAGGTCTCATCTAAGTACTAAAATTGCTGGAACACATGGATATCTAGCCCCAGAATATGCACTCTATGGTCAGCTAACTGAGAAGAGTGATGTCTATAGCTTTGGTGTGGTTGTTTTGGAGATAATGTGTGGAAGAAAAGCTCTTAGCTTTTCTTCATCAGGAGCACCTGAATTCTTGATCACAGATTGGGTTTGGTCATTGATGAAATCGGGAAACATAGAAGAGGCTTTTGATGATTCTATCTTAATAGATGGAAACTCTACTAGAAACAAAATGGAGAGATTTTTGCTGGTAGGAATTCTGTCTTCTCATGTGATGGCTGCTTCAAGGCCAACAATTTTGGATGCTTTGAAGATGTTAGAAGGGGATATCGAGGTTCCACCAATTCCAGATAGGCCAATGACTCTTGGGAACTATATGTTTTCCAATGGTGATTGTTTCGGGATGAGCTCAGAATGTGGGTTCCAGATATTTGCCTGAAGGAGATAAAAGAGCATTAAAGAAAAGAGTTAGACCAAGGTACAGCTCTATGTCCATGCACTTGTAAGTTCTGATTTGTTAAAAGCCACAATTAGCAGCCTTTTTATGCTTAGACACAGACAAATTTGATGAGTACAGGTTTAAGAATCTAACTGTTATAAAGGACAAGTCTCCTAGGGACATAAGATCACATTATGCTGCATCTTATGGCACTTGTTATGTCTTTGAATGTCTTAGGAGCTATTTTTGCCTAAAGCCCCCCAAACCAATACAGTAAACGTAGTTTCAAGGACGAGGCAACCATGAGTTAGTTTAGTTATCATTGCGTACCGGGGTGCATGATTTCTTTTTGTTTTCTAGTTAGTCATTTAATCAAGATGGAAAGGAAAGTATGTAGATTAAAAAAATATGATTGAAGGATGTAACAAAGTATATGATTAAAGGAAATTGTGTAACACATTTATGTTAATAACAATAATAGTAATGTTATAAAACCTGGCTCAATCAGGGTATGAAATGACTGGTTAAACTAGTAAGTTATTGGTTAAGCTAATTAATCCATAATTCATACTCAAAATCCTAAAAATATCATAACAAAATTTAACAAATCCATATTTTCAATTACACAAGATCATTACACAAATATTTAGCACACTTTTAACATAAATAACACAAGTGTAAAATACATTTAACGATAAAATTCACGAATTAAGCTCACAAACACCCTCTCTCTTCCATGTGACTTGGGACAGTTAAAAGCATACTGAGCTAGCTACCCTTAAACTTGCTTGACGTGTAAAGATTTTAAGACTTGATTTGTTCAACCTTTCAAGTTGATTTGGTCCAATTTTTAAAATTTAGATGAAAACATATCAAATACTTACAACTCAAGATCAAATAGTGTCAAAAACCAGCTGCTTGCATTCCTTCTACAAGATAAAAAAAACATGTATCTAAGGCGTCAGCAATCAGAAACAAAAGTTCATCACAAAATAAAAATAATAATAATATAATAATAATAATAAAGTATTGAATCAGCTGGCCAGACCTCCAGATATGCTCATCCCAATGGCCTGTAGTACTAGCATAAACATGTAGCTGATGGGCCATGTCTATCACTTGTTTGATAAAAGCCTCTTTCATCACCTCCAGAAAATTTCAACCATTAACATTTTCTCCCACAGATTCAAATATATATACTACACAAAACATAACATGTTTTCATTAAATAATAATAATAATAAATAATTAGAGCCATGATCCACCATAATCACTAGTTTTCAAAGACCTTTTAGCTCAATGCAGTTCAACAAAACGATGTCGTCGTGGAGAAACGGCACTTTCTCTGGTGGTGTTCTGGATCCTTCCTCGAACTCGAAGCCTTCCTTCTAGAACCTTCGTGCTTTATCAATATGTGCGATGCCCTAAACTCACCATATTGTGTGTTCGACGACGACGACAACATTTCCGTCGTCTTCTTCTTCTACCATCGACGCTTTCTTCCTCCACTTCAGAGCGGGTCACCGTTTTTTGATTAACAAAATTCGGCCGGTTCAACCGGTTTTTCAGCAAGTGTCTTACCTGAACCGGTTGCGTGGCGATTATATTTTCCATCCGAAGTCATCCTTATACAGTTGAAAACTTAACCAATCTCTGCCGATTTTACTTTCTTAGAAAAAGAAAATAAACCGATCACAACAAAAAAAGAAAAAAAATATGTTCAAAATTTACAGAAAAGATTAAAAGAAAAAAAAACTAAATATATATAAATAAATAAAAAGAAAATAGATTAGAGACATATTTTGTCTTTTATTCTTTTGTCATTGACTCATTGGTCAATTTTCTTTTGGATTTAGACATATTTGATCTTTTTATCTTCTATTTTTTTTTTTGGTTTATCATTTTTATTATAGGAAATAAAATTATCTCCAACAATCTTAAAACTATGTCATTTTGAGGGTTGATGAAATTAATAAATGGTGTTTTGTAAAATTCATATAATAAAAAAACAAATAAAATAACTAAAATACCTTTCATTATTTCTTTCAAACACCACGTAGTCTTCGGGTTGTTTGTGGTAATTTTATCCACTGTGATAGTAAAAAAAAAATTTCCTTTTTTCTTTTTAGTTGTTTATGTAAGTGTTGTAAACTTTCAACATATTTTGTTTTATTTTTGTCATCAGTTTATTATTTTTTTCTAAGAAGGATAAAACAAAAATATTAGTTAAGTTTCTAGCGGTGTTAAGTAGAGGTGTAAATGAGTTGGTCTTAGCTCGACTTTGACTTAAATACCTCTACTTCAGTGTAAAATATTTTGTGTCTGACCTGGTTTGTTAGCCTTATATCGGCCCAAATTATAAATCTAGTTTGGTCTATATTTAAAGGGGATTACTTCTCTCATGTAGTATGAGTGAAGTTCTCTCATGTGAAGAGACAAATAAAGTGGGCCTCACTAATTTTTAGAAAAAATAAAAAATAAAAAGAGAGGTACATTTTTTGAAGTGAGAGTAACATGAGAGATCAATCTCATGCAACATAAGAGTATGATTTCCCATATTTAAAATACCGAAGATCTTATCCTAAACTTGTTAGCTCATTTAAGTCTATTAGATATTCAATAATTAAAATAATGGAATTAGTGTTTGTCCTTTTAAATGACATAAAATTATGTCATTTTAGTCAAAATTACTGTATTTTATGGTGAGAGAAACAGAAATCATGATGGGAAAAATTGTGAAGTTAATTTTTAATTTAAATTTTAAATAAAAACACGAATTTTTACTAAAATGATTGTCATAAATATTTTTTTCTAAAATAATATGGGCTTTTAGTTTGTTATGTTATCGGAAAAATAAATAGTAATACCGCAGAGAAGAGATTTTGGTGGCCCACTTTAAAAGAAGAAAAAGAAAAAAAAAATAAAGAAAATTGAGATTTTCGATGTATCAACAAGAATGATGAATAGTGTTCATGTAACATGATAATCTAAAAACCTAAATAATATTACTAAACCATTGAGAATAGACACTCGTTTTTGAACAGAACACAAAGCAAGGCACGAGTGTTCTTGAATAAAATCTGATTCTAAATCCAAATTAAAGAAGAAGAAGATAAACCAATTGCACATGAATGCTCTGCTACAAACAGCCTAAAATCCTTATTATATTAACCCATGTATTTCGAATTATGTAAAAGCTGATTTTCATTGACATGGGAAACAACGTAGCATCATTCTAAAGTCTTATTTTTCACATATACACACCAATTGCGTAATGGAAAGACAAAACTATTTATATTAAAATACATTATTCCACTAGCATAGCATGAGATTGCAATTTTGTGTACCAAGCCAAACTCCCTTGAAGATAAAATATTCAGGTACTGGATCATTACAAGAACTCAAGATGCCAGCTCTTGAAACTTATCAATATCATTGTTTAATATTAACCATATTTAGCATATTTAAGTTTTGATCTGATTTTATTTTACACACTAACATTTAATTATTAAGCTGCCATGTAGGTTGGATCCTCCCCGTCAGGAAATGGATCTTCTCATGTGCCAAAAAAACATGATATGATCATGTGAAAAGATCACAACCATACATACAAAGGTAAATCAACGGTTATGATTTCATAACTACTTATTTTATCTTCTTTTTTTCTCTCTTCCTTTTTCACCAATGATCCACCTTTGTATGGTTATGATTCTCTACATGACATGTGAATTTTCACATAAGAGGATCCAGATCTCCGTCAGAAAATGGATCCTCTCATGTGCCAACAAAACATGATATGATCATGTGCAACACATACGAGAGTGGTTTCATATTCGAAACAACATAAACATTTTGTTGCCCCCCTTCTTCCACCAAAAAATTTCGAATCTAAGGCTCTGTTTGATTGTTGTTTTGAAAAATGGTTTTTTAATTTTCAGAACAAAAAAACTAAAAACTCGTTTGGTAAGGTCTGTTTTGTAAAAAAAAAATGTTTTGAAAACTATAATTATTTTTTTGTTTTTAGAATCAAATTTAGAGAACATGTAGTTGTTTTTGTTTTCTGTTTTGATTCTTAATTTTTAAAATTAAATAAATATAGAAATTAATTATTTCCATAATTATTTTACAAAACAGTTTTAAAAACAGAAGACAACCAAACAGACCCTAAATTAGTTAACTATGAACTGGGTTTTCGTGCTACGACAAGATCATCCACATACATTCGAACCCCATTTGGGTTTGTGGACTAGGTTTTTTGAAAACGTTGGGAAAACAGAACAAACCGTGAATATGAACATAACAGGGTGACAACGTTAACACAGACATTGGGTACTGAAACTCTACATTTATGTTAGAAATTACTATTATTCATAGCTTGTGAACAATTCCAGCTGAAACTGAATTATGGAATCAAAACGATGTATTTCGAGAGAGGGAAATTTACCTTAGCAGATAATTTCGTGAAGCAAAACGTGTTGACGAAACGGCGCGTTTCTTTGGGGTTTCTGGGAACGTGATGATGAAACCCCAAACACTATATTCTTTAGAGTGACACGCGTTTCTTCAATTTCCGTTTCGTTTTTTTTCCCCCAACTTTCGGAATTTTCAATCTCATTGTCCATTTCTCATTTTTATTTGGATTCTAGCTTGGTTTACAGTATTGCCCATTAGGAGAACAAAGTCTTTTTATGCCGTGGTCATTTAATTTGAGCCCCGCTTCTTTCGCAGAGGCTTTTTTATCTGATCCCGACTTTTTACGCCGTGATCTTTTAATTTAAGCCCCGCTTCTTTCGCGGAGGCTTTTTTAATCTGAACCCGACTTTTTATGCCGTGGTCTTGTAGAGACGGAGATTCTCGTTGGCATTAGGGTTCTTGAGCTTCTTGCACGACAATCGCCTTTCATGCTTTTTTATTTCATGGTGAGCCCCATTGTATTAAGATTTGATTGTGGCAGCGCTTCTCTTGCTACCGCGGTGATTATCCGTGGCTTTACGCTTGTGCTCTGCGTGCTCACTATAGTTGAGTGGGAATCGAACTTTACGGTTTCCCACAGACGGCGCCAATGTTCGGTTCTATTAAACCGTATAATGATACCTCAATGGTATGCGCTCAGAGATATCCTATGGATAGGTATCTTGGTTGGCTTATAGCCAATATCCCCGTCACTGCGCACAAGCAATAGGCTTATAGCCGAGACGTGAGTGTATGCACAGTGTGGGCAGAAGTAGTAAATGAGTTCAGAGTATGTAATGGGGTCTTTAACCTCTTATTTATAAAGCTTACCTCTTGGGTTGGTGTAGATATCCGAGTTGTAGTAGGATTTAACTTCCTTTCTGTTGGGAGCCTTACTGTTTTACATTAATAAGATAATTGGGTAGTTATCTTTTAAGGGATCCTTGAGTAGGTGGTTAGGATATGAAAATATTCCATAACACATATTATAGAATATAAATTTATATTCTACACATATATGACAGTGTATGAGGACTATACGAGCCCGTAGGAGGGGGAAAAAAAAAGACAAAACATGGGTAACTTTTTTTTGCATTGCAGAATCTTCTTATGCATAGGAGTGCCCTTTATTGTGTGCATGAAGATTCAGCAGAAAATGAGTAACAATTGAGACTTATATACCAATACTGGGACATGTACAACCATAATAAAAAAAAGCAAAGACGTGAATCAAATTGAATTTGGGTTGTCTTTATCACAGGAGATGACCAAATGCAGTTATGTTTTGCAAACCATTATGATTTTTAATAGCAACAGATAACTCTGTAAATTTAGTAGCATGTTTACTAGGAATGCCTACCATGGCCAAAACGTAAAATACTGGAGTCCATATTGCTAATTCTGTTTCACAGTTCCAATCTACTTTCAATAAGGTGTTTCCAATATTGTTAAAATCAAAATTTTAAATAAAATCAGAAAGGGACTAAAAAATCGTAAAATGTAAAATTATAATGTAAAAAAATCATAAAATCGTAAAAACATTTGAAATATTGGTAAAATCATTTTGATAAAAAAATTATAAAAAAGTAAAATCACATTAATAAATCGAGATTTTAACAATCATTGGTGTTTCACAATATAAATTTTAAAAATTATACTAACACCAAAATTATTAAGTTATACAAAATATATTATAAGTTAAACAAATATTATAATTTATCACTTTTTTTAAGAATTAAATTTTAAATTTTTATTCACCATTGCATTTTGTTCGGCTACCCTTAATCTAGTTTAAAAGTTTATTATCCTTTAAGTTCAAATTCAATTTACATATTCAAACAGGCAGCGGTAACGTGGATGAGATTCGTGACAAAGGCCATTTGTTAACAAATAATTAAAATAAAGAGGCAGTTCACCAAAAAAATAAAAAAATCATGCAGTTAGTGATTTTGAACATACGAGGATTCCGTAAAATTTTGGGTTCAAGATTGTTTTCTGTTCGAACAAAATTGACTGTGTAGAGGGTACACATGGTTTATATATATATAAAAAAAAGCATTAGCGTTTATTAATAAAAAATTAATTCAACCAAAAATCTTAACATGTCGGGTGAAAATCTTTTCAGTGGTTTATATTTTTCTCTAACACACTTCATCGCCTAAGAGTCCTTTGAACTTGAAACGTGGATATTGCATAAGCTCAATTTTTTATTTTATTTTACCTTATGCTTATTTAATTCCACAAGTAAGAGCGGTGAATATCGAACTCGTGACCTTATTGTCACTAAATATCATGTAAAGAACCATTTTAACCCAAAACCTTAAATGTTAGAGAATAATATAAATCATTAAAAAAAATTTCACCCGATATCTTAAGGTTTTGGGTTGAAGTTGCTGAGTTCCTCCTTAAGGTTTTTCAAAAAAACCTAGCCAATTCTTCTATATATCGTTCTCACTCTTGTGAAGTTTTCATGATGGAGACTTCACTCTTCTAAACACATATACCTAGCCTCCTTCTTCACCTATTGAGCGCATACCAAGCCTCTCTGTGGTGGTCAATTGGTGGCTTTCAAGAAAGGGTTCTTGCATCTTGACGTGGGTGGTGTGGATCAACGTTAGAGGGTTTGAACCCTTCAAACCTAACACTGATCGTCTTGGAGTTTTGAACTCACAAACAAAGGTAACATCACATGCCATAAAGCATGATTCTTGATTGCATGTGTAATTCCGCATATGAAAAATTTTGTTTTTTCCTCTCACATGCTACGACCTTCAAGGCCATGATTCTTTACATTATATCAAAACCTTAATGACCATAAGGTCATGATTTTGATCTTACTGCTCTCACTTTCAAGTGAAATTAAATAAGCATAACGTAAAAAAAATTAAACCTATACAATATCCACGCTTCAAATTTAAAGAACTTTTGGGATATGTTAGAGAATAATAGATCATTAAAAAGACTATCACCTAATAATTTGGATTGAAATTTGCACAATGGACCAGATGGAGCCATATGGGTCTTTGCTCAATGGGTGTCTAAATGCATGGTCATGTTGAATTGGACAAAAGTTTGGAAATAATTGATAGAATTTGAGCCTGAACGAAGTGGAAGGCATGTTCTCCTGACAAAAATGCATGCAAGTATGGGTAAGTGGGAACATGTTTTCGATATAAGAAAATTGATGAGAGACAGAGTAGTGTCGGTTAAACCATCCAGAATTTTGAATCTGAAATAGTACAATATTGATGAAGAAATGGGTTAGTATGATTAGAAGCATTCACATGGGTCAGTTAGGAGCCGTCTCGTGAATCAATCAAGCGCTAGGTGGTTAAATAGGGGGAAACAGAATTGTAAAGCATTTTTTGGCATGATTTCTTCAACAGAGAAGGGAAGGGGTTCATTCTGACGCATGATTACTCCTATCTAAAAACCTTAACATGCACAATAAACAAGAATTAAGGCTTAGTTTGATATTTAATAAACCTCACAATTTACAACTTGACTTCATGTCATGCTAGCAATAGCAATGCAATAAATTCAGTATTAAGGCTTCAAGCTACAAAAAACTGTAGAAGAGTGGAAGGAAACAAATTGCAAACATTAACACAGTAATAACATAATGATGAAATACTCGTCCAAACAACGCAAAAAATACAAATCAAGATGAAATAAGATAAAGATGCTAAAAGTTCATGTACTAATCCAAAACCTAAGTGCATACTATATTATGTCTCCAAGTAGTCTCATCACTCTCTGCCTATTACCATAATACCATAAGAGTTCACAATACAAGACGGGTATCAATAAAATGACAAAGGTATATAGGGGAATATTTCACAACCTAATTCTTCTTGTTTAATTTGTTATTGTCATTCATCTTCTTCAGCTTGGTCATTGTCTCCAGGGAGTGAAAGCAGAGATTCTGTATACATAGCTGCATCGCATCCTCGTGGATTAACAGAATACAAGCGACGCTCTTGAAGCTGTCCCTTGTCATTATATTTCACGAATGCAATTCCACCATCTGTTCCAACAATATCACCACTCTTTGTAGAGCATATCGGAGAAAAGTATTGATTAGGAGTGCCAATAGGCACAACAATAGACTTAGTCCAAGATGACTTCACTTTGTATTCTTGCATCACCCATATATCAGTTGTACGATTCCCCTTAACACACAAACTGAGAAATCCTCCAAGTACCAGCAAATCACAAGATGCAAAGCAGATGTCAATATCGTTTGGTAGAGGTATCTCATAAACACTCCTCTCCATCAAATCAAAGGCAAAAATAGCAATCACTGATGCATCATAACGAAGAGACAACCAATGAATAGCGCCATTCAAGAGTGAGCCTGACCCAGGTTTATTAATAGAGGGGTTCATATAGGGAAAAGTAGCCTCAATTCTTGTCCAGGTATCAGTTCTCAATGAGAAAAACTCAAAGTGGGTTGACACATCAATTGGGTCAAAGGAAGCAAGAACCACCAAGTAGTCATCAGTTGATGGATCAAACCCAAAACCATAGAAACATTTGACACACACAGAATAATTCAAAGTGGGTGTAAAAGGAGGAAAACATATTCGTTTATTGACACCGGTGGATGGGTTCCATAGATAGAAAAATTGATCACAAACCAAAAGTAGAAACCCTCTGCAGGAACCCAAAATGAGAATAGGAAAAAAACAAGAAGGTTGGAGAGGGAAAAAACTAAGGTTTACTGAAGCAGAAGAAGAATCGTCGAGAAGCGATGCATCTAAGTCCATCGTGGATAGACTTTCAGAAGCAGAAGAAGACGGTAAGAAGACAAGTCTTTGGGTGCATGAAGCAGATAATTCAAAATGAGTAGTTGCAAAGTGAGGATCAGAGATGAGAGAAAACCATGACTTAGAAACAGACTTAAAACGTAGCAGAGACTTAACGGGCAACCTCAGCAGGATTTGAATTAACAAATCCTTCGGCAGAAACAGAAACAGAAAGAGAGTATTGTTTTCAATGCTTCTTGTTCCTCTCTCACTCTGCATTTCTTCTTCGCATGTACCGGAACGTATGTCCATTGTTTAGCTAGCAACTACGGCGAATATAACGAGCTAAATAGAGACAGTGAGAGAGACAGAGAGAGAGAGGATGGGTTAGGCGGTTGGTTATAATGTTAAGATCTCGTTATATATAGAGCGTATAATATAATATAAGGTCTGACATCATTTAATATATTTAATAAAATTGAATATATTTATAAAAAAAAACCAACAACTATTTGAACAACTAATGTACGATGTCTGATGTCTGTTTACAGCAACAAAGTTAGCCAGGAACAATAGTTAAATTCCAGAACTAACGAATAAGCTTGGACTTTAAAAAAAAAATTTGTTTAAAAAAATAAGTCATAACTTATTTTAATAAAATTTGGTCTACAAACTACACCTTGATTTATCATATTATTTATTTTAGTTAAAATAAAATAAATAATTATATAATATGAATTAATAAAATAATTACTTTATATATATATATAAAATATTTTTTTATAATTAATAAAACTTAATGGGCTTAAATAAATTAATAGTCATAAGTCAAACATATTAATTTTTAAATATAAGTCAGATTAAATTTATAGTGAAACTTAACTCGGCTCAATTCATTTACATTTTTATGACTCGAATCTAAATGCAAAAGTTTTAAAATATCCATAATTTTTTCATGATAAATTTATTTCAGAGAAATATTTTATCCTAATTAATTGTAAAAAAAATTTAATTCATGCCCAAATCGACGTCACCGCGGTAGGTAAAGGAATTGAGGACAATAGGAAATGATAACACCCAAAGTCAAATAAAGGAAACTTGCAGGAGGGAAATAAGTGATGCCACTGTTACACAGTTACAAATTTTGTAATTGAAGAGGAAAATATCTAACTTACACAGTTACACCACTGTACCCATTCTTAACTGTTGCATCTAATAAAATTCCGAGTAAGTTGATCATTTTATTTACAAACTTTTGATCTCAAATTTATAAAACTTCTTAACTCATTTATATATACAAGTTTAAATTCAAATCTAAACTTGTTTGTTTAGTTAGATAAATAAGTTTAATTAAACATTTAACAAGTTAAATAATTCACAAACTCCTTAACTCATTTGAAGATAATTTGAGAGTCAATATACAACGGAAACTACTATAAAAATGTTAGAAAGCCTAAACAAACCAACCACTTCGAAAATGACAATCGTTGCATTTCATGTCATTGAGGTAAATGCCACAAGTAAACTGAGGGCGGTTTGGTACGTGGCTTTTGGCAGGGTTTTCGGAAAATTGATTTTTTTTAAATTTTAAAATTTTAAATATTATCGTAAACTGAATGTAAAAATTATTTTTTTGAAAATCGAAATTCTCAGACAAAAAAAAAATTCTCCTTTACCAAACGTCCCCGTCCCCAAGTAGTCTCAAAGTTAATTTATAACTAGTGAGCCCTAATCACAATGTACTGATTGGATGAAGATGAGAAGAGGAATGGAAGGGGAAAATGACCCATAGTGTAAGATTTTTAACGAAGGGAAAGGATGGAATACTTCCTCTTATCCTCCTTCAAAACCCAAAAGTCACACAACCCCCCCCCCCCCCCCCCCCCCCCCCCCCCATATTGGGGGTAAAGGCCAAAGGATTCATTTTTAATTAAATAGTTATTGAATTAGCCCTCGGAATATAATATCTAACCGAGTAAAAACTTTAGCCCACAAGTAAGTTTTATGTCAATAAATTCATAAAGTTGTAAGCATGATTTATATTAGTAAAGCATGACATTTGATGTTTACCAAAAAAAAAAAAAAAAAACATGACATTTGATTTAGTCTCAGAATTTTATTTATAAGCATGTTTATCTAATATCTGCAGTAATAGAACCTATCATTTTATCTGATATAAGATGTAAAATTTCCGAGATAAGAGGAAACAACTGTACTATAAGATCTGAAAGGAAAAAAATTCTCCTTCATTTAGAATGGATGGATATAGATTACTAGTGTATTACCCATGCCGATGCATAGGGGAAAAATTCGATTTGTTTGTCTCGTAAAAGTTTACTTAAATTTAAAATAAATATTATGAATAATATTTTTTGTTAAAATATAAGAGCATGATGTAGGAATAAACAAAAAAGATATATCTTTCTTCAGTCTCAAAATATCCAAGTGATTTGCAACTTAATATAATGTATTTGTAATTAAAAAAAATTAAACGCTGTGCTTGACATCAAGGTAATAAAAAAAGATATGGAACGTATACTTGCAAAAGTGAGAGTGATATTGACCTTGATGAAAAGTGGGAGTGATCCAATCGTCTCTATGACATGTTCATAATGACCAAAATATCTGCTCACGTTTAGGGTTTAATAGAAGAACATGATAATATCAAGGCACTTCTAAAGGCCTTTGATGAGCAATTTGAGTCATTAGACAAAGTTTTGGAGATCACCTTGATCATAAAATTTTGATCCATGAAGCTCACTAGTGTGACTGGTGTTTGATTAGGTTGAATGTGTTTGTAGTCTAAAAATATAAGATTGTATTAGTCTTAGTGTAGGGAAAAATAAATTTATGTAATTTTAATTTATTTTGGAGCTATATTAATCTTTACTATTATAATTTTTCTCATAAACATATTATTTTGGAATAATAGAAGATAAATTTATTTTATGTGACAGAAAAAATATTAAACCCACAATATAACTATAAAGAATATAAAAAAGTTTAAACTGCAATAAAATATTGTATAACAAGAAGAAAAACAATTAGATTTTAAAACAATATTAACAACACACTTTTTTTTTAAAACAAATTTTATGATAAGACTTATAACACTAAATAATTTATCTTCATTCTCAATTAGTGGGATAGATATGAAATTTTATCTACTAATAAAAATATATTTAAAAAATGTCAAATAACATTTTGTTAAGATTTTATTATTTTTATGAACAAAGACAGATTTTTTTTCTTTGGTAAGCTGAACAAAGACAGATTTAATACAAGGGAATAATATTTCTGATGTAATATAACAAGTAATTTTATCTCCTATACAACTATAAAAATATATAGGCCTATATGGTGTTGGTCCCAGATGAACTCAAGAGGGGGATGAATTGAGTTTTATAAAAATAATTCGCTAATTAAAATTAACTCAAAGCAATAAATCAAGATAAGGATAGAGAGATATTAACACAATAGTTGTTACATGGAAAATTCAAAAGGGAAGAAAAACCACGGGCCCTAAAATCGAATACTGAAATTTGACGGGCAACTTCACTATGAAACTTGTGTACAAAGAGTTCTCTAGTATCCTAGTTTCTTAGTCTACCCCTTACACAAATTCCCAAACTGGTATCCAGTTTCCCAGTACGAAACCCTAACCCTTTAGGATTCTGAAACCCTATCACACAAGGGTTCTCAACTTACTCTCAATTTCCAAGAAAAAGAGACATGCTGGTATCCAGTTTCCCAGCACAGAACTGGTATCCAAGTTTCCCAGTACAGACCTTCAAAAAGGTCAAGAAGAAAATTACAATTACAATTAAATGTTACCTCATTGCTTCTTTTCCTCAAGCATATAGGTAATCTGAATTCCTATGGAGAAATATTCACTTTGTCAAAGGATGAATGTATGAATGAATGTTCTTGAGAAAGCTCTTCAATTGATGCACAAGAAAGAATCATAATCTTGAAAAATTAACTCTCTCTTTTATTTCTTATATATTATTCTCTCTTTTCTCTCTTGTACTTTCTTCTCTCTTTTCTCTCTTGTACTTTTTCCTCTATTCTCTCTCTTGTTTTTTTTTCACACTGAAATAATATGCAATGAGCCCTATTTATAATAATAACATCTTAATCTATTATGTAATGCAATCCTAATCAAATAAAGGTTGATGAGAGATACAAAATAATTAATTTAGCCTAATCCAAAATCTTAAAGTGTTTGGTGATAGTTTTTTTAATACTTTATATTATTCTCTGAGAGGGTGTCTAAATGCATGGTGATGGTCATGTTCAATTGGACAAAAGTTTTGGAAATAATTGATAGAATTTGAGCCTGAACGAAGTGGAAGGCACGTTCTCCTGGCAAAAATGCATGCAAGTATGGGTAAGTAGTGGGAACATGTTTTCGATATAAGAAAATTGATGAGAGACAGAGTAGTGTCGGTCATTTCTGCTTGGAGTTTCATAGAAATCGGTTAAACCATCCAGAATTTTGAATCTGAAATAGTACAATATTGATGAAGAAATGGGTTAGTATGATTAGAAGCATTCACATGGGTCAGTTAGGAGCCGTCTCGTGAATCAATCAAGAGCTAGGTGGTTAAATAGGGGGAAACAGAATTGTAAAGCATTTTTTTGGCATGATTTCTTAAACAGAGAAGGGAAGGGGTTCATTCTGACGCATGATTAAGGCTTAGTTTGATATTTAATAAACCTCACAATTTACAACTTGACTTCATGTCATGCTAGCAATAGCAATGCAATAACTTCAGTATTAAGGCTTCAAGCTAAAAAAAACTGTAAAAGAGTGGAAGGAAACAAATTGCAAACATTAACACAGTAATAACATAATGATGAAATACTCGTCCAAACAACGCAAAAAATAAAAATCAAGATGAAATAAGATAAACAAAAAATAAATATTCTGTCTCCAAGTAGTCGCATCACTCTCTGCCTATTACTTTTTATGCATCATAGAGTTCACAGTACAAGACGGGTATCAATAAAATTGCAAAGTTATAGGAGAAATTTCATAACCAAATTCGTCTTGTTTGTTATTGTCATTCATCTTTTCTTCAGCTTGGTCATTGTCTCCAGGGAGTGAAAGCAGAGACTCTGTATACATAGCTGCATCGTATCCTCGTGGATTAGCAGAATACAAGCGATGCTGTCGAAGCTTTCCCTTGTCATTATATTTCACTAATCTAATACCACCACTAAGACCAGCATCTGTTCCAACAATATCACCACTTTTTGTAGAGCATATTGGAGAAAAGTATTGATTAGGAGTTCCAATAGGCACAACAATAGACTTGGTCCAAGATGACTTCACTTTGTATTCTTGCATCACCCATATATCAGTTGTACGATTCCCCTTAACACACAAACTGAGAAATCCTCCAAGTACCAGCAAATCACAAGATGCAAAGCAGATGTCAATATCGTTTGGTAGAGGTATCTCATAAACACTCCTCTCCATCAAATCAAAGGCAAGAATAGCAATCACTGCTGCATCATAACGAGAAGACAACCAATGAATAGCACCATTCAAGAGTGAGCTTAACCCAGGTTTATTAATAGAGGGGTTCATATAAGGCATAGTAGCCTCAATTTGTGTCCAGGTATAAGCTCTCAATGAGAAAAACTCAAAGTGGGTTGCCACGTTAACTGGGTCAAAAGAAGCAAGAACCACCAAGTAGTCGTCAGTTGATGGATCATACCCAAAACCAAAGAAACATTTGACACAGACAGAATAATTCAGAGTGGGTGTAAAAGGAGGAAAACATATTCTTTTGTTGACACCGGTGGATGGGTTCCATAGATAGAAAAATTGATCACAAACCAAAAGTAGAAACCCTCTGCAGGAACCCATAATTCGAATAGGAAAAAAACAAGAAGGTTGGAGAGGCAAAAAACTAAGGCTTACTGAAGCAGAAGAAGAAAAGTCGAGAAGCGATGCATCTAAGTCGATCATGGATAGACTTTCAGAAGCAAAAGAAGACGGTAGGAGCACAAGTCTTTGGGTGCATGAAGCAGATAATTCAAAATGCATAGTTGCAAAGTGAGGATCAGAGATGAGAGAAAACCATGACTTAGAAACAGACTTAAAACGTAGCAGAGACTTAACGGGCAACCTCAGCAGGATTTGAATCAACAAATCCTCATTCTCAAACGGAAACAGAGTATTGTTTTCAATGCTTCTTATTCCTCTCTCACTCTGCATTTCTTCTTCGCATGTACCGGAACGTATGTCCATTGTTTAGCTAGCAACTATGGCGAACATAACGAGATAAATAGAGACAGTGAGAGAGAGAGAGAGAATGGGTTAGGCGTAGGGCGTTGGCCGTTTGGATTGCATGGATTTTGGAAGTAAAATTTATCCAATCCAATCTTTTGGGTTTGACTATATAATTATCCATCATTCGGTTTGGATTTTTTTTTTCAAATTCGATCCTATTCAATTCATTTTTTTTTCGGTTTGGATTTGGATTGAATCGGTTTTCGATTTTTTAAAAATCCTAAAATTTGTTTCATGACGACTATTACGTAGATAACATGCTTTGTAATTTTTTTTTTTGAACTACAAAAATAATATAGTTGTTTTAGGCAATGAGATATGAGATGAATTTTGTTGACGTGACTAGGTTTTTACTTGAGTTTAGTTAATGGATTAATTTTGCTAATAAGATGTGACTAAATTTTTACTTGGGTTTAGTTAATAGATTTAGAAATTTTTGAGTTATGATTGAGAAAAGACCCAAGTAGGTAGAGGAAAATTAATATACTAGATTAATTTGGATTGGATCGGTTTTCATCACCTAATCCAAAATTCAATCCAAGTAAAATTTGCGATCTATTTTTCGATTTTCGATTTATTCGATTATATGATTGAGAAAAGACCCAAGTAGGTAGAGGAAAATTAATATACTAGATTAATTTGGATTGGATCGGTTTTCATCACCTAATCCAAAATTCAATCCAAGTAAAATTTGGATCTATTTTTCAATTTTCGATTTATTCAATTTTTAATTTTTCAGTTTGAGCACCACAATTTGAATCAGTTTATATGGATTGATGAAGAAGTTAATCGGTTATAATATTAAGATGTCGTTATAGAGCATATAATATAAGATCTGACTTAGTGGCCAATTAGGGGATGGGTTAGGCGGCATATAATATAATATAAGATCTCTCTATGGCCCGTGTGCATCAGGTCTGACATCATTTAATATATTTAATAAAATTGAATATATTAAAAAAACAACAACTAATGATCAGCTAATGTACCACATCAGCCCAGGAACAATAGTTGAATTCTAGAAAGAGGCTCTCCCTTAATTAAAAAGCTTGGACTTAATTTTTTTTTTAATACGACTTATTTTAATAAAATTTAGTCTACAAACAACACCTTGATTTATCATATTATTTATTTGTTAAAATAAAATAAATAATTATATAATTTCAATTAATAAAATAATTACGTTATATATATATATATAAAATAATTTTGACAATTAATAAAATTTAATAGATTTAAACAGAATAATAAGTCAAACCTTTTGATTGTTAAATATAGATCAAATGTTATCAAAAAAAAAAAATATATAGATCAAATTAAGTCTATGATAGAATTTAATTCGGCTCAACTCATTTACACTTGTATGACTCCAATCTAAAATGCAAAAGTTTTAAAATATCCTTAATTTTTTCATGATAATTTTATTTCATGTGATAGAGAAATAGTTTATCCTAATTAATTGTAAAATTTATTAATTAATGCCCAAATCGACATCACCGCGATAGGGAAAGGAATTGAGGTCAATAGGAAATGATACCAAAGTCAAATTAAAGTTTTAAGCATGATTTATATTAGTGAAGTACGACATTTGATTTGTTAGTCTCAAAATTTTATTTATAAGCATGTTTATTTAATATCTGCAGTCATAAAATCTATGATTTTCTCTGATATAAGATGTGAAATTTCTGAGTTAAGAGGAGACAACTACAAGATAAGATCTGAAAGGAAAAAATTCTCCTTCATTTAGAATGGATGGATATAGATTATGCTATGAAGAAAGATGAACCACCGCTGATTACTAAAAACAGTGAACCATATGACATGTTCACTGTTTATATTGACCTTTATGAAAAGTGGAGTGATCCAATTGTCTCTATGACATGTTCATAATGACCAAAATATCTGCTCACGTTTAGGGTTTTAATAGAAGAACATGATAATATCAAGGCACTTCTAAAGGCCATTGATGAGCAATTTGAGTCATTAGACAAAGTTTTGGAGAGCACCTTGATCATAAAAATTTCATCCATGAAGCTCACTAGCGTGAGTGGTGTTCGATTAGGTTGAATGAGGTTATAGTAAAAAAAATATAAGATTGTATTAGTCTTTGTGTAGGGAAAAATATATTTATGTAATTTTAATTTATTTTGGAGCTATATTAATTTTTACTATTATAATTTTTCTCATAAACATATTATTTTGGAATAATAGGAGATAAATTTATTTTATTTGACAGAAAAATATTAAACCCACAATATAATTATAAAGAATATAAAAAAGTTTAAACTACAATAAAATATTTTATAACAAGAAGAAAAACAATTAGATTTTAAAACAATATTAACAACACACTTTTTTGTTAAAACAAATTTTATGATAAGACTTATAACACTAAATAATTTATCTTCATTCTCAATTTGTGGAATAGATATGAAATTTTATCTACTAATAAAAATATATTAAAAAAATGTCAAATAGCATTTTGTTAAGATTTTATTATTTTTATGAACAAAGACAAATTTAATATAAGAGAATGATGTTTCTTATGTTATATAGCAGATAATTTTATCTTCTATACAACTACAAAAATATATAGGCCCATATGGAATCATGTAAAATGAAAGAGAGACATAGAAAATATGAACCCCACATATTTTTATTTATAGGAAAAATATTTCTCCAATCAATAAATATAAAGTTATCTACAGTGAATTAAAACAACGTAGTTTTGGGTTATAAGATTAAAAAATTATAATAATAAAGACTAATATAACCCTGCAATTTATTAAAATTATAAAAATACTTTGATTTTTTGCCCCAAAATAATGTCATTTTGGATTTACCGAAAATAACTTATCTCCTTTGATTAAAAAAAATCCTTTGCCCTTTATTCATAAAGGAGGGATATTTGCACTACTAAAATTTTCTACTACTAACTTATTACCTATCTAATCACCATTAGCTCTTCAAACACTTTTTAATATTCTTTCTCTTTGATCCAATGGTGATGTGATGGGTAGTAAATTAGTAGTGAGAATTTTTGATAGTTAGAATATGCTCACTCTTATTCATATATAGAAAATAAATTATTTAGTGAGAAATATTAACCCCTTGCACAAATAGTGATTCATATAACGGACAACATCCTTACCTTTCAAAGTATAATTTAAATATTAATTGGGTAAAGGGCTTATTTAGGGAAACGAAAATAAGTTATTTCTAGTGAGCTTAAAATAATAAATGTTTTGGGTAGAAATTAAGATGTTTTTGTAATTATAATTTATTACAGGATTATTTTAGTCTTTATTATTATAATTTTTTAATCTTATAATCCAAAACGATATTATTTTAAGCTTAACGAAAATAACTTTATCGACCGGAGAAATACTTTTCACAAATCATAAAAATATACATCGGGACAGTGAGTTAGTTGTAATTTTATCTGCATTATATATTAAACAAAAAAAACCTTGCTTTTAGCAAAACATAATGTAATTAGTTACACTAATTATAACATATTTAACATGGAATCACAGCGCCAACGTTGGTGCAGTCGTCGCCTTGGGTTTTCTCTTCTCAGAACCTGAGAGTCCTCGAACTACGCAAGTAAACCAAAAAGATCGAAACTTTCTAAGCTTCTGACAAATTCCCCAGCTCTTCGCATTTGCAAATGGCGCATCAATTCTGTACCCACTTCATCTGATACTGATTCTAATTGTTTTCTTGGACCAAGAAACTGGGTTCTGATTGTTTTGGGATTGTTGTATATTGGTTCAACCTTTTCTGAGACTCCACCAAGACCCAAGAATGTTCAAACTGCTCTCCTGCTAAGTGGTCCGGTACTCCACTCCACTGCTTTTAGAAGCTGGGTATGTCCTTATTCTTCATTTTCAAACATTTTATGTGCTTTGCCAAAATGGGGTGTTGTTATTAGTCTAGTTTCAAAGACTTTTGGAAACCGTGTTGAAGTGTACAAGCTACAAGTCAAGGCATGTGCAATGGGAATATCAATGTGCAGTGACTTAAGCAGGGCAGGAGTTTCCAACTGAATTCAAGTAGTGTTCTGTGAGATGAGCTGGTGGAATTTGAAGTATTATATGATCCTTTTCTTGATATATTTTATGGTTGGAAGAGATTTTTATTTTATTTTTGTTGAGATATATAGTCCCACATTGGTTGTGTAAGCAACTAATGTGGCGGCCTTTATAAGGCCTTGGGCACTCCCACCCTTAGAGCTAGCTTTTGGGGTGGTGATCTTGAGGTTCTTAACAATTTTTACTTTTAGATGATAGCTTAGATTGATGTATCTTAAACTTTAGATGTTCGATAAAGTTTATCAAGGCACACTCCTGATCAGATTGTTAATGTTTGGGACATGGTGCATATCTTTTATTAATTCATAGAAGAAGGTTGTTCTTATGGCCTTTGGAAAAAGCCTTGATTGAAGTTCTTAGTTCAGAAGTATGATCTTGAAATATATAGCAGAAGTTAAAATCATGAAATTTGATTTCTCTTTACGGTTTAAATCAGAAGGGGACAACTAGTGTTGTTGCTATGTGACCTGGAGGTCACAAGTTGAATCCATTTAATCAACCTCTTGCAAATGCAAGGTAAGTCTGCATAGTATAGCCCTTCCCCAGCACCGGGCTGCCCCTTTATTTTTAAGTTTACATCACCTGGTTAGTTATCTCATGTCTGAATATCAGTTCCCAATACTTTAGTTCCATTTGTTCCTTCCTCTTGTCACATGTACATTGTTGTGTTTGAAATGGAGACCTAAGAATACCCAACGTACACATTCAACTCTGAGTTGAATCCCTGTTTACTTCATGTGTCAGCATCCAACTGCTGCTCATATTCTCTTCTATGTTATTATTCATTAATTTTTAAAAAAATTTGTACAATTTCTAGCCAATAGTAAAATGTTCATGTGGTCTAACATGTTTGTGGAAGCAGTAACACTTTAGCTTATCTACTTATAAGCTTGCTATAACTTCCATTAATTATTTGTAAACAGTGAATTATTATCTAAAGATCAGAAAGACCTTTTCTGGGACTTCATTGAGATTTGGCTCAATACTGAGAAGGATCCTGTTAGCTCTCAATCAGCTAAAGATTGTCTGAAGAAAATTTTAGAATATGGGCATCCTCTTTTAGGGGAACCATTGGGATCATTGTTTGAGTTCTCTCTTATGCTGAGATCAACATCCCCTAGACTGGTGCTTTACCGGCAATTAGCAGAGGAGTCTCTTGCATCTTTTCCCTTAGGTGATGAAAATTACTCAAACGATGAGAATTGGGAAAATTTGGAAACAAAAAAGAAGATTGAAACTAGATTAGATCCCCTGCATGTTGGAGTAAACCTGAAAATCCCTGGAGGAAAATGTTGTTGGGTGGATACTGGTGAGCACTTGTTTTTGGATGTCTCTGAATTACTGATACGGCTTCAAAGCCCTGCTGAACTGTGAGTACATTTCTGTTGAGATATATAGTCCCACATTGGTTGTATGTGCAACTAATGTGGAGTTTATAAGGCCTTGGTCACTCCCACCCTTTGATCTAGCTTTTGGGATGGTGTATCCCAAGGTTCTTTACATGGTATCAGAGCTTCACCGTCTCCCACTTTAAAGTGGAATTAAAAACAAAAAGCGCAAAAAGTAAACAAAAAATTGGGCCTGTGCATAATCCACGCTTCAAGCCCAAAGGGCTCTCGTGTGAGGGGGCGTGTTGAGATATATAGTCCCACATTGGTTGTATGTGCAACTAATGTGGAGTTTATAAGGCCTTGGGCACTCCCACCCTTTGAGCTAGCTTTTGGGGTGGTGTATCCCAAGGTTCTTTACAATTTCTTTTCATTAAAATCATTGTGCTTCAATTTTCTTTTCATTTATTTTCAAAGTTATTGTCAATTGTAATTTTTTGTCTTCAGGGTAGGTGATTTCTTTCAGAGACCCCCACCCTTTGAGCTAGCTTTTAGGGTGGTGTATCCCAAGGTTCTTTAAAATTTCTTTTCATTAAAATCATTGTGCTTCAATTTTCTTTTCATTTATTTTCAAAGTTATTGTCAATTGTAATTTTTTGTCTTCAGGGTAGGTGATTTCTTTCAGAGACCTGAAATATTTCATTTTGATCACGTCCACTATGATTCAAGCATTGGAAGTCCTGTTGCTATCCTTTATGGTGTTCTTGGAACCAGTTGCTTTAAGGAGTTTCATGTTGCTTTAGTTGAAGCGGCCAAAGAGGTCCATTCCTTAACTTTCTGTTTCTAGTTTTGGTGTTAACTACTAAGGGAATATTATATGTTGTAGTTTTTTTGTAGCATAAGAAAATTATAATGACAGTAGCATTATACCCTAAAGGCCTCCAAAATAGATTTTAATTTGTTAGGATATTCCTTAGGATCATACCATATAAATATAATAATTTATTTGGTAAAACCAAAAAGATTTCAGGGGAGAGGAGATGTGAGAGTTGTTAAACTGATGAAAGTATTGTGTATGATTTGAATTGCATCCGAATTATGGAAAGACTATCTTCTATGTTATATATTTTCTTGATATTATCTCCCTCTTAGGGAAAGTTAAAAGAAGGCGAGCTTGAAACTAGGGGTGGCAATACGGGTCAACCCGGCACGACACGTACACTATTTGACACGACCCTAACACGCCCCGTTTTGTAAACGGGTCACAAAACACGAACCCTGACACAACTCGCTGCGGGTCACGGGTCGACACGACACGACCCGTAAAATTTAAAAAATTTAAAAAAAAGTGAGATTTTTTGAAAAATAAAAAAATAAAAAAAAATAAAAAAAATAAAAATAGATTAGCTTCTATTTTTTGAGATTTTTAGTTCCTTCTATTCTTTTCTATACTAAACAATGACTATATATATCAATATATAAATGAATAAAAATAATAATATAATAAAATATTTAATTGAAAATTAAAAAAATGACACTGTGCGGGTTGACACGCGAACCCGCAGGTTGACACGTGACCCGACATGAAAAAAAACGGGTCACATTTACACAACCCGTACACGACCCATAATGACCCGTGGGTTGACACGACACGCGTTTTGACGGGTCGTGTCATGGGTCAACCCGCGGGTCAAAACCTTTATTGCCACCCCTACTTGAAACAGTGGTAAAATATTGTTTTTTTGTGATTGAAAGGTCATGGATTCGAATCCGGAAAATAATCTCTTTGTAAATATGCAAAGTTAAGACTGTGTACAAGGATTGTATTCACCCCTACCCTAGCTAATCAGGGTTTAATAGGAAGTGGTTTTTATGTCCCTCTCCAAATCAAGTTTACATTAATATGTTATTTTTATAGTTCTATGCAACACTTTTCAAATTATTTTGAAGATTTGGTAATGGATACGGAGTCATGAAATTGTAAAACAGATTTATGCCATTAGTCCAGGTATTAACATTGGAAAAAGAAAACATGAATGATTATTTAATTTAATTCCCCTGCAACAACTATTCATTTGTGTTGACTGAAAAACTTTGAGGGGAAAGTTAAGTATGTTGTTAGACCAGTGTTGCCTGCTGGGTGCGAAGCAAAATTCGCCCGTTGTGGTTCTGTTGGTGCAAGTGAATCAGTAAATTTGGGTGGTTTAGGTGTTGAACTTGCACTGAAGAATATGGAATATAAGGCCATGGATGACAGTACAGTAAAAAAAGGTTAGAATGAGTGATACATCCTATTGAGTCTTGAGTGAAGGCCACTCTTTAAGGTTTACATTTTGCATATCGAGTCAATTGTAGAAGAAGGTTGGTATTTGTGGATTGTAATTGCATAATTATCCTTTTAATTTGACTCTTTTTTTTTTTTGTAATTTTTAAAATGTCATATTATTTGAGAAATTAGAAAATTTCTTTCTTTAATATTTCTTTGACTAGATTACCTCAACGTTTACATTACAATTCATAGAATATATAATTTTGTTAATCCCTTTCATCGAGTTTTCTCTTACTTGCCTTTGCTTCTTTTTTTTCATGTCCTTTCTTTTATTGTCGTATACTAATATGTGCTAATTCTGACTGTCTATTTCTGCTGTTTAAAGAAGTTTTCCTTACCCTTTATGGTTTTTATTTCTGGTTACTTGAGTTAGTTAGCATTGTTCTGCTCCAACCTGAGCTCATTGTATTGTTTTTTGATTTTAAAATGCTTTAAAGATTCTGTATCTTGTTGTTCTGGCAATGAGTTTCAGATTTCATGATTGTATGAATTTTAATTTGAAACAGATTGTTAGAGATGTAACATAAAACTATTCATGTGTCTTCCACCTAATAATTCGAGCTTTTCATAGTGTTGGTTTGTAACATGGTATTAGAGTCTTTATGATCAAGTGGTATGGAGTTCAATTCTTGCCGTTCCATTCTTCTAATGAAAAGTTGAATTTGGGCTCAAGATAGATGGGTTCGTGCATTGTTCACACTTTAAGTTTAAAGAGCTCTTGCGTAAAGAGGCATGTTAGAAATATAACATAAAACCATTCAAGTGTCTTCACCTAATAGGTTAAACTTTTGGGAGAGTTGGATCATGACAAAAGCTATTAGGTGAAGACACATGAATGGTTTTATGTTATATCTTTAACTCTTATAATTCACAAATAAACTTTCCTAATGTTAAATTATTTTAGGATTAACAAATACATTGGTATTTTGTATATAGTTCATCCAAATAAAATGGTTGGATATTTTTTAAACAAGAAAGATTACTTTACTTGTGAATAACTCTGATTAATACAGTTGTGGATAGCAGGTGTAACTTTGGAGGATCCTCGAACTGAAGATCTAACCCAAGAAGTCAGAGGATTCATATTCTCTAAAATTATGGTTCGTAGGATCACACATATTTGTTTTTCGTCATACATCTGATAAAGAGACATTTTAAGGCACTATCTATTAATTACATGTTACTTGTATCAAATTAATTTAGAATTGGGTGTCTGCAGATACCATGCCTATGATGGGTTCATAAAGGAAACAGGAAGGGGATGAGGTGGCATAATTTAGTATTTGTCAGTTTTTCATGAACTTACTATTCCAAAAGCTTCAACTGTTAGGTGGAGATCCATAAATAATTTTATGTTACATCTCGAACATGCCCCAATGTAAGGGTTCTTTGGATTTGACGTGTGGACAATGCATAAGCCCATTTATCTTGTGCTTAAATTGAATATTTTATTAGAAGAGTGAGAGTGGCAAGGATTAAGTCTAGACTACTTGGTCATTAAGGCTCTAATCGATGTCATGATTCAACTAATCCCAAAACCTTAAGTTATTAAATGTCATACATGAATGGTTTTGTATCACATTTTCTAGCAATATTATTTGTTTTGGTCAATTTCATAATAGTATAAATGTAATATATTTATATTATGGAGAAGTTTATTCATTCCCTGACCTTAAATCCATCTAGTCACTAGTGGTACCAATGAATTTACCCGTTTGTGTATACTTGCAGGAGCGTAAACCTGAGTTAACATCTGAGGTCATTGGCGAACCTGTATGTGTGTAATTGTGTGCAAGTGCACACACAAATTTTGTGGGAAAAAAAGAAGAAGAGTAAAATATATTTTGGATCCTCAACAAAAATCGACTCGTAGTCCTTCTGAATTTCAAAATAGATCCATGTTAGTCCTTTTGATTAATGTGGGTCTTTTTTGAATTTCAGAGGGACCACGATTTTGATTATCTGGGTCTATTTTGGAATTTAGAAAGATCATAAGTCGACTTTTTTTTTCCCTAAAGAACTAAATTGAGGCCTGTGATTTTTGTTGAGGACCCAAAATATTTTACTGTAATAACTTAGTTGACTTTTGATTACTATTTTTTTATGTTAAGTTAAAGTTTTCTTTTCTTTTCTTGTTTATATTCTTTTGTATTTTAATATATTTGAAATTTTCTTAAATTTTTTTTCCTTTATTCTAAATGTATTTGAAATTTTCTTTAAATTTTTTTTTTGGGCACCACTAAGTATGCAGACATAAATAAAATTTTCTAGATGCGCCATTATCTGAGGTCATGGCTTTCAGGGATTATCTATTGTCATCAACGGTATCACTGTATCACTCACACTTGATGTTTGGGAATTAAAGGGCATTTAAACCATTTTTATTTTCCCCCTGATGAATGGAATTGATTGAGAACTGAATTCCATTGTAGTTGGCCTTGAGTAACTGTGCTCTAAGTCTTTTCCTCCCTCTGATGATAACAGATCTAGGACATCAAACTGTACACAGAATTGTTCGTGCATCTGATCCTTTGCAGTCAATGCAGAAAATTAATCAAAATTTCCCGAGCATTGTTTCTTCCTTATCTCGCATGAAGGTACATAATCTTGTTGATTTTTTTATTTATGGTAGGCCCTAAGATATTTTAAGACATCTCTCTCTCCAAAATAATTGTCTATTATTCTTATGAAACTGTGTGTACGACAGCTTAATGATTCTGTTCGAGAGGAAATAATGGAAAACCAGCGGATGATCCCACCTGGCAAGTCTTTAATGGCTCTAAATGGTGTTTTAATCAATGTTGAAGATATCGACCTTTATCTGTAATAACTTTTCTCCTGCTGATATCTTTTACATTATTTCATGTTTTCCCCTATATTGTAGCTTGAGTTGGTTGGTATTCTTCTATCTCCTCCAGAATATGAAATAATTGCTATTTCATCGATGTTGTTCTTTTGATGTTAAGTTGTTTACACAAGATTGTAGGAGTTAAACCCAGATCAATTAATATACCTCTGGTTAGGTTTTGTGTTTATTTGAGGGCCTGTTTGGTGTAACGTATAAGACCTGATAGTATAAGCTTATACTATACATTATGACATTTTCAGTTGTTTGGTGTAACTATTGTATAGTATAAGCTTATACAGCATGATCACTTAATACATCAAAATGATGTATAAGTTAATCAGGTCTGAGAGTGCCGGATTAGACCTGTTAAGAATCGATGGATTAGAGGTTAATCACTTCTCACCTTTCTCTTCCCCTTATACCCCTTTCTTCTTCATCCCCTTTCTTCCCGGTAGCCCTCACTTCTCTTCTCCCTCCGCCACCATCCGTCTGCCACGTCTGTGAGATACATTCCACGTCTGTGTGTGCGTCTGTGAAGAAGCGTGAAACACACACGGCGGCCCTGATGGCAGCGTCGTTCAGATGGATATTACAACTACACAAGGATGTTCCAAAAGCTGCTCGCTTCTATTCGAAAGGCTTAGACTTCACCACCAATTAATGTATGCACTCTCAGTTGGGCCGAACTTCAATTTGGTCCTCTTAAGCTTGCCCTCATGATTCTGTGCAGTATCTCTCTTCATTCCTCATGCCCTCCATCTGTTCGATAATATGTCCCTTCCTAACTAGATTTGATAAAACATGACCTCATTGTACGTGATACTTTTATTAAGTTCAATTTGCTCAAAAAATATACTGCGATGAAAAACCAACAGAAATATACTATCTTTTTATTCAATTGATTTATTATTTCTAATTTTATGTGATGTTAATGTTAAATTTTTATATTTTAATATCATGACTTATTTAGAAGAATTATATTAATTCTTTCTTAAAGGGTATTTTTGTCAAAAGAATTTATTTTTATCCTATCTAGTATTATACAATGCATTACCAAACACTGGATAGTATTATCTTATACAATGCATTATCTTATACAAGGTCACACCAAATGCTGGATAGTATTAAAATTTAATCAGGTCTTATACAATCAAGCCTTATACTATCAAGTCTTATACTATCAGGTCTTATCCTATACTATGCACCAAACATGCCCTGAGTTTTGTGTATTTAAAGTTGCATAGTCATTAGATCAAGATGGCATTCCTCTTTTATGTTGCATTAAAGCCATTTCTTATATATATTAGTGTATACTTTGTCAACCAATTTTTATTATGTGGAAGAATTATTTTTGGGTTCTAACTTCTAAGAATGTAAATATTTGGCAGTTATTTGATCTTGGTTTGGCAGTGTATTGTTTAATAAACACAGAACTTCAAAACCTTAAGTGGCAGCTCATACCTGTGCTTTTTGCTTATTTTGCGTTGCTTCAGTTTCCGGGAATCCTAACAACTGTCTTCCAATTCTAGTGACAAAAAAAGCAACTCGTTGGGCATATGAATATCTGCCATTGAGATCGATCATTTTTAACCCAAAATGCATAGTATTTGGTTATTTTCAAGGTTAAGATCACGATATTATGATTTCATGATCTTACACCTTTTTGTGGGAGCTTTGGTCCCAATTATACACAGTACATACCAACTTTGTTTGGTGAGATTGCTGTAGGAAAGTCGGAAAAGCTCTTGAAATCACTGACATCGTTTGGTTTTTTGATATGTATGAGCCACCATTTAAGTGGCTGAACAAATTTTTTGCAGGGAAAAAAACCCAGTCCCACCCCTAAAATTGAAAGAACCCCATCTCTGTTCCACTTCTATCTGATATTTTGAGTTGTTATACTGCTCCCTCAAATCTTAGTTGCTGTCCCATTGCGTTGATCGCGCTGCAACTCTAAGTGGTGCTATGACTCTGCCTTGTTGTTCCCTTCTAAGACTGAGTCGATCAATTTTAGGGTTGCTGCGTTATTCTTTGTCAAGGTGCTGCCCTGCAACTGAGTCTTGGACTTGTGAATGGCTGGGTGTCTCATAATATGACTCCGATGAAGCATGACAAAGTTTTGACTGTGTTTTATGGGTGGTTTTACTATGTCTTTTTGTTTTATGTGTTGTAGAAAACTTTTAGGTCTGTTATATTATGAATTATAACTTTGTGATGAAATATGATTCTGAATATTTTTTTCATGTATTGTTTGAGACCCAAAGGGTTCCTTATATACAGATTACAATTGGTAGTTCAAGAGTTGCAATAATAAAGAGTAATAAAGAGAACACAGTAATCAAAGAGACTAACACAATAATCAATGAGACTAATAACTAGTAGCTAATAAAAGATAATTATAATACTCTAGAATATTCTACACTCCCCCAAGTTGGGAGATATATATTTATCATTCCCAACTTGCTAATGAAATCTTCAAAGGTGGGTTTGTGTAATCCTTTGGGGAGAATGTCTATCGTCTGCTCCTTGGTAGATATATATGACAAACATACACTACCATCCTCCAATTTTTCTTTGATAAAGTGACAATCAACCTCCACTGTTTTGTTCTGTCATGGTGAACAGGATTTTGAGCAATATTACAGCAGTCTTATTATCATAATACAATCTAACCAATGTTGTTAGTATCGCACGATACGCGATATGTATCGCACGGTTCGATCCGATACGGGGAAAAAACGATTCGAACCACATCATTGAATCGTTTTTGCACAGAATCGTCCTGCTGAATCGTGGAATCGAACGATTCAGTTGTGAATTGGTGAATCGTAAATATTGTGCGATTCAAATTTTAAAAAAAATAAAAAAATCAAAAGTCAGGATTTGAATTTAAAAAAATAAATATCAAATGTCAGAATTTGAAAGATCACGAAATTTGGATTCTCAAAGGTCGGTTGCTTCAGAAAACAGAAATATTAGGGATTCAAAATCCCATTAAACAAACAAATTAAAGAAAACAAGAAAGAGAGAAGAGAATCAAAGAACAGAAAGAAAAAAAAGAAAAACGAAAAACTGCTTGCAAACTGTGAAGAAGTGAAGCGAAGAACGAGACGAGCTGTGAAGAAGGCTTGCAAACTGCTTTTGGGTAATATTTTATAATTGGTGTTTGGTAATTTAACTTTAAAAACTTAAATATATTAAAATATTATGTAAGGCATGTGTGGTGTCCGTTGAAACTTGAAAGTTGATGGGTATGTGGCTACAAGATGATGGGCTGATTAAAAGTATGTGCTGCATCTTTGGGTTACGTGGTTTCACCATGAAAAAACACTTGGTCTTGCAATCATTTTAATATATTTAATGAGTTCGCAAGTGACAAACTGGGTAATATTTTTTGCCTTTGATTTTTTTTTCTCTCTTTTACAGTAATAGAAATAATAAAAATGGCTCCAAAGAAGAAATTCCAAAAACAGAAGGATATAACTTGGGATCATTGTAAATCCCTTGCGAATAGGTTGAATGTTAAATGTAACTATTGTCCCAAAACAACGTGGGGAGGAGCATTTAGAATGAAGCACCATCTAGCTGGAACACACAAAGAAGTTGCTCCATGCCAACAAGTGCCGGAAGAGATAAGGGATGTATTTAAAAAAAATATTAGAGGATGCAAGAGATGATGATGAACTAGAGTGCTTCGATGATAAAGATTCACAAAAAAAAGGGAGCATGGATAGTTTTATGATAAAAGGAAAAAGTGGAAGTGGCTCATCTGCTATGAAACAACAAACTATAAATTCAATGGTGAAGGATAGAGATTTGGTGGTTCGAGATATTTGTAGATGCGTATATGGCAATGCATTGCCATTTAATTTGGATTTATATGATATTATATATTTTTAAGTTATTTTTAATTTGTTTCTGAATCTTACGATTCGATACGATTCACGATACAAAAAAGCAGCTGAACGATTCACGACACGTATTGCGATTCAACAACCTTGAATCTAACATGTAGGGAATAAGAGATCTTCAATTCCTCAAGAAGTCTTCTTAATCAGATTCCTTCACAAATACCATGGGCTAGAGCCCAAAATTTTACTTCTGCACTGCTTCTGGCAACAACTGTTTGTTTTTTACTTCTTCAGGTCACAAGATTTCCCCAGACATAGGTACAATATCCCGAAGTGAATCTTCGGTCCATTGCAAAGCCAACCCAATCTGCATTTGTATAGATTTCAATCATCCTCTTGTGTCCCCTTTTAAAAAGTATTCTTTGACCAGTGTTTTTGAGGTATTTGAGGATTCTATAAATTGTACTAAGGTGTTTTTCCTTAGGAGAACACATGAGTTGGCTAACCATGCTAACTGCGAATGTAATATCAGGCCTTAGCTTCCCCACTAACCTCTGGTACTGCTCCCTGTCAACATCTTTCCTGCTTCAATTCCCAATTTAATATTTGGTTCAATTGGAGTCTCTGCTGGCTTGCACCCAAGCATTCCTGTTTCTTGTAACAGGTCTAGAATATATTTCTTCTGAGTTAAAGAAATTCCTTCTTTACTACGAGCCACCTCCATTCCAAGAAATATTTGAGAGATCCAAAATCCTTCGGTTCGTCAGCAAAACACTTCTTCAAAGAGCATGAAGATGAGCACATTCACATTTACTTCCAATGTATTTCACATTACACTTCTGTCTTTTAAATGTATACCTTTTCCTTTTGAGGTGTCCTTTTTGGTGAAATTTTCCCTCAATGGTTTAGGATCTTCCTAATTATGCTCAGCATACCGTGCCCATTTTCTCTTTGCCGCAAGAATGGCTATGGTGTGAATCATGGTGTGGTAATGCTACAAAATATAAGGCAAAAACCATCGATCTGTGCAACAATCCCATGACAAAAGAACCCAAACTTCAGGAGAATGTTTTCTGTTTCAAGTTTTCTGTCCATGGAAACTTGTTTTTGCAGCTCCTCTGTCTTCTATGTACGTTTCTTAACATACTTTAACTTGGACCTTTAGGGTGCTAGACGAATAGTTTCTGAGTGGCCAGACCTTGATTTTGAGGCTAGAAGATTCACTGCACAAATCTTAGGCGATGATCAAGAACCAAAGCAATCCCCTAATCAATCAAAGGATTTGACTAATAAAGATTCATTGAATGAGGACTTGGAATCCAAGGCAGAGTTATGAACAAGAGATACAGAATGTTGTGCTTGTTGAAATTTATTTAACAAATCTATGATTCTTTCAGCAGTTTGTCACCGTGTAGTATCCTGACTTCTTTTCAACCAACCAATGCCCGGCTGGTATATGGGTATGCCTATGTTTCAAACATAATTTTAATGTGTAAAAAAAAGTGACACCGTCCAATAATGTATTGCCTATTATTTAATAAATTTAACATTTCATGGGTTGCCAAACTCATTAAACAACGTGAAAACAATATTAGATAATAACATAATCTTCTTTTATATCAACAGTATATTAAAATTAAACTAATTATATTATTTATAATGTATGAAAGCAAAGCCTTCATGATCAACCAAGACGTTATTTTCTCAAAGACATAAAGAAGTGGTTAATTGCAAGGATTATTCAGTTGGCTTCTAATTCATGGTTTTGACTTTTGGCCATAATATAATTCAGAACAAGAACAATAACTACCTAATAACAGATCTCACAAGGTTACCAAAAATAGGATATGTTTAATCACCAATGATGTATCATACATATGATTTAGACGTGTTAATTGCGTGGACACCAACATATCCACAAATGAATGTTTGTTAAAGGTCATTGAAATAAAATGAATATGGTCTTATTTTGTCTCAAATCAAATCAATTATATGTAGAAGTAGCCACAGACCTAGGATAATGATGAGTCAATATCAGAAATAACATCAATAATATAGTCTCAAAAAAAACAAAGTGGGGGAAATTCTTATAATACAGGACCAATATCTATGAATACTTGATACGGTTTCCTACAAAGGTTTCATTTGCCCAAAAAATCAGCTAAACAGTGGAAAAAAGCAAAGTAAGTGTTGTCCTTTCATGATAGATTGGTTCTATTTTGCTTAGGTGCATTGTCTTTTCTTTAAAACTGAACCATACAAATGGCTATTATCAATGTGTGCAATGATTTGGTGAATTAAACCCTCAATAAACTTTCACAGAAAATTGAAGTCAACCCAATTATTGAAAGTGTGAACGTCAAGAACATAGTGAGAACATAATAGTAAGAAAGGAATAAGAAAGAGGTAAAGATTTTTTAAGTTCATTTTGATGATACATAATAATAATTAATCACTTTTATTCTACTTTACTAGATGATACATAATAATAATAATGTAACCATGTATTTTTCCTTCTTTTCCTGTATGGTCCATACCAAAAGTACTCATCATGCATATCTGTCTCTGAGCTTGCTTGCTTTCTGAATCATTAGGAATGTGTAAGGGGCGTTATACTTATATATAATATTTCATACAAATGTAAGATGCTTTAATTTTTATTTTTTGGTTACAATGTGGGTGCTTTAATTTAATGCACAGAATAGAATGTTGGGTGCCAAAGGAGAAAGAAAAATCTCCATTGTAATGCGTAAATTCTGCCAGTACAAAGAACCTTATCATTCATTTCTCTTTTCAAAAGAACCAAAACGGACTATGTAGCACTTTTTTTAAGAAAGCCAAGACACAAAGGTGCAGTGTGGAGGAGTTATAATGACACGGGAAGGAAAGAGAAAATAAAAAATAAAAAAGAAGCCAAGAGGAAGCACTTTAAATGCAACAGGGAAACAAATCAAAATGGAAGAATGAGAAACAGAATCTTACTCAAATCAGTCAAACTTTTAAACCCAGGAAACATAATCCAACCTTATACTAAAACCTTGTGTGTGTGGAGCGCACTTTTTAGTACAACGGTAGTATTGAATTGGATAATCCAAATTTACATTATCTATTTTCGGTAATACATAGTATAAATTACAAAAATTACTTTTTTTTTTCTCTCTTCAGTACAAAGACGGTTGACATGACATGTTTTTATTGGTTGGTCGCACCTACACCAGTTGTATTCTAAATTTGTCCGTGTGTGTATGTGATATTTAGTTTTCATGTTGCACATTTGTTTATGCTCTTTATATGATCCATAATATTATATCTCTTTTTAATACTCAAGATTCTTTTTATACATTGTGGTTAAATGATTACGGGTTCGAATTTGAAAAATAACTATAATAATAAAACTGTCTATAAGGATTGCCTCAATCCATATTCACTGATCAAGGTTTAATGGGAAAAAAATTATTACAGAATGTGCCTATTTCACAACTAAAAGTAAAAATAGAAGATTCCCAATCATCCTTTCCACTCTACAGGAAACAGCCATAATTGCACCCAACAATAACTTTCACCATAAAAAGTTATAAACCTCTAAGCTACCCACTTCACTGATTGCTGCATTTCTTTTTCCTTAATCTTCCAATTATATAAATCCATCAATCTTCATCAACTTTCCTACAACCACTCTTTCTTTTCCCTACCTTTCATGATGGGTTCTTCATGCAATAACTCTTCTGTCAATGGCTTCTACAACTTCATTACTCAAGGACTCAACGAACTTCACCAATCATTCCACTCCCATAACTTCATGTCAATCCAATTCATTTCAGAGATGCTCTCATCTCTCCAATCCTTCAATTCCCACTTAATCATTTTGGTCCAAAAACTTTGCTTGCCAGTTGGAGGAAAATGGCTAGATGAATACATGGATGAAAGCTCAAGGCTTTGGGATGTATGTCATGTACTCAAATCTGCCATTTCTGGAATAGACAACTATTGCTCAGCTAGCTCTAATATAGCTTCCATAGTGGATGGCTTCCATCATTTAACTCCACAGGTTTCACATCAGGTTGGTATATATATGCGCAAATATCAAATTCTTTTCCAAACTTTTGTCAAAAGCTTAATGTTTTTAGAAAACTAACTCAATCAAGTTTATTTAATGGGTCTAATAGACATATATGCAGGTCATTAGGGCAATAAATATTTGTCAAAGGGAGATTCTAGGATTGCAAGAGGAAAATAAAAGCTTGATGGAAACAAGAATCCATACATTGTCTCAATGTCTAAATCAGAACATCTCTATGGAATCAAAGTTAAACGAGTTCAATGGCTTCCGAGGTGTTCTTTATGCAATGAAGATTGTTAACTCATTACTTTTGATGATTTTGCTGTGTGGAGTTGCATATTGTTGGTCTTCCTCGTGCTTTCACCAACAAGTGTATGAAGGGCACGTGGTTTTTGGATCTGGTTTCATGGTTTCAATGGAAAGATTGCAACAGAAAGTTGCAGAGGAGATAGAACAGATTAATGGGCAGCCAGGGATTCTGCTCCTTGAATTCCAACAAGCAAAGATTGCCATGGAGGAATTGAAAGTGGAGTTGGAGAGAATAGTGAGTTATGAAACACGGCATGAGATCCAAGCAAAAGTTGACAAGTTGAAACGTTGTTTTGGGTTGTTGAGATGTGGGGTTGAGACTATAACAGGGCAACTTGATGATTTTTTTGATGAAATTGTAGAAGGTAGGAAGAAGCTTTTGGACATGTGCAGTCATAAGTAGATATATATTTTGGTTATTGACAGCAATAACAAACATATATTTAGTTCAAGATTGTCTTATACAAGTTACACTTTCAATAATCTTGGTGTTGATCTTATTTATGATTTATTAAATATTAAGCCGATAGATTTCACTACCTTGACCATTTCATATTCTTATACCTATTTAAGAATAACTTGTCATATATATATATATATATATATATATATATATATATATATAAATGAGAAAAACATTTTTGTAGTTAAAGTATAAAAGTTATCTATAGTACATTATATATTACGAGTAGTACATAATATAGAGTTCATTTCAAAAGTTACACTACGTACTGCTCGTAATACATAGTGTACTGCAGATAATTTTTCTGCCTCAACTGTAGAAAAGTTAAATCCTGCAGAAAAATTAAATCCTATATATATAGGGCTTATCATTTCTCAAGCTGTTTGAGATAACTTTATATTGATAACCGTATAACGATGGATCAATGCTGATAAGGGAAGAGAGAATAAAAGAGAATCGTAACCATTCAAAGGTGAATCAATTAATATAAGAAAATAAATAAACAAAACGACGTAGTTTTGAGATGATCGAAGATAAATATATGCTTGAGAAATATATATGGAAGCAATCTATGAAGCACCAACACTTCAAAAACCCTGACATGTCATGTTCGACACTTTCCGACGCTCTCTGACACTTCCTGACACTCCAACACGCATTGTAGAGACTCAAGGAAAGGTTCAAAGGTTGCATTGCGTTGCGTTTTTAGTTCCAATTATTAAATTCGTTGGATTATGATTACCATTTTATTGAGTTTAATATAAATATTTGGGATATCTTATGTTTATTTGCAAAATTGGTGGGTATTATAAATTTAACTTTATTTTTTTGTTAAATTATTGAGTATTATATACAATATACATTACATAAATTAAAAATAATATTTAATATCAAAATATGTCTTAACGTGACGAAATCTAATATTTTTTAAAATTAACGTATCGGAGTGTCATATTGTATGGTATCGCGTATCGGTATCGGCACTACATGGGATGCAATGTCATCAATTGTTTCTGGTCTTAGTTGAAATAGTCAATTTATTTGCACGATAGCTTTGTTGTAAAGGCCTTCAAGAAGCTTTTCAGATGAAATACAAAGAGGAAAATATTTGCAAAAGAAGAGAATGTGATTCTTGCTTTATTGCAAAGCCAAAATACTCTTATCATTGATGCGAAACCAGAATTTTAAGATGGCACTGACTACAAGATAATGCAACGTATTTTATATACAAAAGAGCAGTTTTCTTTTCCTGTATTTGATAGTATTTGATAAAATGATGTTAATTCTTTATCCATGGAGTCGACTATAGATCAGTATGCTAGCTCTTGGAAACGGGTAAAAAGTGCTTCAAATGTCCTGTTATAAGCACAACTCGTTGAGATTGCTTTTTGATGTATATGGGGTGGTAACCATTTCGAAACGGCTTTAAATTAGAGCAGCAATTGGAATCGGCCATCAGATTAAGACTCATCGTTATGAGCCCCAATAATTTTTGGGCTTTTTGAGTTCTTTTTATTGAGTTTTTTATTTTATTTTATTTTATAATTTTTTTCCGTTGCCTATTTAAGAAAGTTGTGATCCATAATTTAATTGGTTGTTTTTTATTGAATAAAGGTCATATTAAGAGTTGTGGCTACTATAATCCATATTCGTGCTGTTTAATCAATTTTATATAGGCTTTGACGTTAATTTTTATGAGAATGTGAAATAAAGTTGACATTTCAAATGTCCTAATAAGGTGTTCCCACTAGCTAGTATTTTTTTCATTTTTTGTATTTCCTTTTTATCAATGAATTTTTCATGTTATAGAAATTTATTTTTCGTGTCTTAATTTTTTTTTCTTCAAAAAATATAGATCCTATAAAATATTGTATGTACAAGAAACTTTTTTTTTCCCTGTTGCATGATAAATGCAAACCCCTTTATTAATTGTCACTGCATGAGATAAATCTCCATCTTATATAATTACGTTTTACAGCTCCCATAAAAGGGAATGTATGATTAAGAACCCGTTTGGATGAGTTTTTTTTAGTCAAAAATTATTTTTTTTTTCAAAAAAAAATAAAAGACTTCTATTGTAAAGTGTATTTGGATACCTGTTTTTACAAAATACAGAAATCATAAAAAAAACTAAAAACTTGCTTTTTTTCAAAAACTAAAATTTGTAACTTATCAAAAAAGCAAAAGTTAAAAATCAAATTTTTTTCAAAAAATTTTTTTTTTTTAAAAATCTAAATAATTTTAACTTTTATAAAAAACACTTTTAAAATAAGCATGGAAGTAATTTTTTTTATTAAAAACACACTCTAAATTACATTAACATGGTAAGAATAATGGACTCGTATAGACTAGTAATGCTTTTTAGGCAAAATAATTATGTTGGCGGCGAACCAGCAAATTTACATGAACAGAAAATTTTGTGATGTTAATTAGTAATTTCCAATTTGTTATAGGTTTATAAATCAAGCTTTGAAGTTTACTTTCGTAAAAAGCCACTTTTGTGTAATTTTAGTCGTGATTAATTTTGTAAAGAGTTGAATATTGAAACAATAGAAATTCAACTGAAATTATAAAAAGAAAAATAGGAGAGAGATAACACACAAAATTTTACGTGGAAAAAACCCCTCTAATGTAGAGGGGGAAAAAAAACCACGGCAGAAATAAAAATCCACTATATGTGTAAAGGTTTTGATACAATTTTCAAACACCATAAGGCCGCCCTATATATATTCTCAGGAAAAGTTCTCTCAAATTCATTCCCTCAAGTGTCTTGTTTTCAGTGTGGCTTCCTTCCTAATAATTGATCCCCTTTTACGTGGTGAAACTCTCTAAAGTAGAGAGAAAAAAACCACGAGTCAAGAGGACCATGTGCCAAATCTAAACTTAAGAGAACATAGAAAAGTCAAATTAAACTCAAAGTGTCCCCCACACACAACATGCAAAAATAAAAAATATCATATGTAAGAACAAGACTCAACTTTGATGATCAAATTATTAATCTTGATTGACATGTGAATTACTTTGAACTAGCACTCCAAAATTAAAGTTCTCAGTTCAGCCAACAGGTAACTTTTAAGTTGCTATCCAGTCTTCACCCTTAATTTGATCTCAACTCCTCATATTAGCCTACTATTTTCACCAAGCTTTACCCTAAAAAATGTCTCGTTTGTGTGTGGAAAGAGCAAGCCTATTAGTTTAGCATCTCTAGAATCAATTGAGTCATGGTCATTAGGCTTAGTTGCATGATTCACTTCTAACTCGGCCCAAACCTATCAATCCTACAAGAGTTTTTATGCATCGGAACACAAGACATATCCTAACTTTAGTTGGATCAAATCCCTGATTATTATTATTTTTCTCTTTTTTTTCTTTTTTTTTCTTTTTTTTTTTTTCCTTTTTTTTTCACTTTTGCTTGGAAGTCACCCTTTTATTTTTTAGGGTCACCTTCAACAAGTTGCAAAACTTTGTTTTGCAGGCTCAATATTCGGGCTGGTAATCAAACAGAGGAACCTTTATTTTATACTTTGCTTGGAAGTCACCCTTTTATTTTTTGGTTTATCATCTATCATTTAACATGACCACAAAAATTTTCCTACACACACAACATTTTGTGGGGCCCGCAGCAAAAAAAAAAAAAAAAAAAACTTCGGCACGCAAAACGAATCTCTATAACATAACACAATCACTTTTCCTACAACATAACTCTTATAAAGCCCTTTATTTTTTGGGGTCACCTTCAACAAGTTGCAAAACTTTGTTTTGCGGCTCGATATTCTGACTCCCAACCCAAACAGAGGAACCTCACATTTTACTTCAAATATAATATGTCAGGTTATCACCATTAGAAAAGAAGGTGTCTCAGTTCTTTTGCTCTCTTTAAAGTTTCAAGGTCTAGACTTCATTAGATTTGGAATCCTAAGCCCTCTCACAACTTCAATCTATCTAAAGATGCTATTCCTCAAGGTTCACTCCTTGTGCTTTAGTAATAGACACTCTTAAGGGTATAGCTTAAGAACTTTTCAGCCTCTATTTGGTGTCTCAATCTCCTTAAAGGCTTCAGCCTTCAAGCACTGACATTAATTCTAATCACCTATTGGCCTCCTTGATGCTTTAAAATCAGAGTGCATTTTTTCTTTTAGGCATTCACATATCAGTGCAACATTTAGATCATTCAATTCATACTCATCTCTTGTTCAACATTTATTCTCAAGAGAAAACAGTGTCTTCTCATAGAACTCATGAGTATATATTTGTTACGCTCAAAATGTATTAAACTATTCAGATCAATCCAAACAGCAACAATTCTTCAATTTAAAACAACACCACTTTAAATTATCATGAGGCATACCAATTTCAGAATTACCCAGGTCCCATCATAACCCCAAACTTAAAAATATGTTGTCCTCATAGCATAAAAAAAAGCACCAAGTTCATTAGTCCTACTTAGGCCCGTTTGGATAAGCTTTTTTTTCTTCAAAAGCTACTTTTTTTTAAGAAAAAAAGCACTTTTCATTTTTAGGGCCCGTTTGGATGAACTTTTTTTTCTTCAAAAGCTACTTTTTTTCTTCAAAAACTACTTTTTTTCAAGAAAAAAAGCACTTTTCGTTTTTAGTTCGTTTGGATGTCTGCTTTTAAAAGAAGGAGAAGTCACAAAAAAGTCAAAAATCTAATTTTTTCATAAGCTAAAAATTTTAACTTCTAAGAAAAGCAGAAGTCAAAAGTCAAATATTTTTTTTCAAAAACTAAATATTTTTATAAAAATATAAATAGCTTTAACTTTTATAAAAAGTACTTTTAAAATAAGGAAGAGATAAAAGTTACTTTTTGAGAAGTCCAAACAAACGGACTCTTTAATTCGTTTGGATGTCTGCTTTTAAAAAAAGGAGAAGTCACAAAAAAGTTAAAAATCTAATTTTTTCATAAGCTAAAAATTTTAACTTCTAAGAAAAGCAGAAGTCAAAAGTCAAATATTTTTTTCAAAAACTAAATATTTTTATAAAAATATAAATAACTTTAACTTTTATAAAAAGTACTTTTAAAATAAGGAAGATATAAAAGTTACTTTTTGAGAAGCCTAAACAAACGGACTCTTAATTATCTAACAAATCATGTTACCAAATAAAAAGGAAATTTAGGAACGTGTAACCTGAGTACTGGCTGAGTCAGGGCCCTCCTCTTTTTTTTTATTTCTATTTTTTTAAAACCATTATATTTCCTGCAATGATTGAATATGTTGTAGCAGATTTCTCGTGTGGTGTAGCACACTCTACAACTCTTCCTTTTTGTGCAGAACTTATTCCTGCGAGCCGGAGCTTGAACAAGGACAACATGATGATATTATATAAGCATCTTAACAAGTAGTAATTGGGAGTGTTAAAGAACATTTAATATGTTATATTAAATACTTCGTATTATTTACAAAATAATATTTCTATTTAAAATATTAATATATCAAATGTTTTTTTTTCATTTAAATTAATTTTACTTGATAAATAGAACATACTTCCTTGAACCGAATAATATTTGGATGGCAAACAGATCTATGGTTTATGATTTCCCTTTGCACCCTCTCATTAATCTGCAAATATATATATATATATATATATATATATATATATATATATATATATATATAAATTTGTTTAATACTAAAAGCTATAAAAAAAAAGCGCCCATCAACATAGATATGACATAGAGCTCCTTTGGACTAGTTTTTAAAAAATAACTTCATATGCATCATTTTTTTTAAAAAAAAATTGAAAATTAAAGTTAGTTGGTAAGCTCCTTTGACTAGTTTTTCATTAAAGTTATTTTGGTTTGTTGTGTAGTTTTTTGTTTCAAAAAGTTAGTGCTAAATATATAAAATTATAAAACACATTGAAAAAAAAAAGAGAGCATATTTTTGAAAAAATGTGAAGGGACCTAAGTTGTGGGCTTAAAAAAAGAAGAAGGAAAGAATGCACCTTCTGACCCCGTGACATGCATTTGACAGCAACGGGTTGTTTGGTGTATTTGTGGTTGTGGCACATAAACCTTGCCACCGCGTGATCCCCAAACCCAATATCTTTCAACAGCTCATGCTTCTCCATACCCTCCATTCTAGCTTCAGGTAGAGTTTTGGCCTCCTTAACAATTTTCATGATTTCTTCTATACTTTGAAGAGAAATTGTTGGGTTTTCTTTCCCATAGTAGATAGCTTGAGCCTCTTCCGTCAATTCCCGTGGCAAGTTCTTTAAAAACCATGGGTGGGACTTGATTTCCTTCATAGTGATTCTCTGCAATGTAATTAGTTAATTACAACTCAGACTTATAAATCCCAAGATAAATAAATAAATAAAAATTATAATATGCTTCTATGCATCATATATAGCATGTGCATACCTCGGCTGGATTTGCCACAAAAATGCGAGATAACAAATGTCTACAGCATTGAGATATGTGAACATAGGAAGGGATGTTGTATTGAACAGCCATAATTCGCTGGATTAAAATGTAGCGAGTGAGAATGAGAGTAGTATACGTATGGTGAATCTATCAACTGAAGTTGTGAATTAATTACATCTACGGTTTTCTTGATATTACATAAAGTACTATTGCAAGATGTGTTGCAGTCAAAAACACCTGCAAAGTTCAAATTCCGTATTAAACAAATTTAACGTAATAATAGATAAGCATATTAAAGAACATTTAATATTTTATATTAAATATTTCTTATTATTTAAAATTTATTAATGGAAAATCATTTTCTTATATTACTTGGAGAAAAAATTATCTGCAGCAATCCATTATAATTATGTATAATAAATAGTTATAGGATAAGTTATTCTACCTATCATTTTTTCTCTCTCAATATTGTCGACATGGTGGTAAGAGAAAAAATAATTTTATCATTATAATTATAATTATGTACTACTCATAGTACATAATTATAATGGATTGACGTAGATAAATTTTTTTTTCAATAATATAAGAAAAATGAAACCCTTTATTAATATTATTTAAAATTATTTAATGAAAATAGTGCATACCTCCTTGAACCGAATAATATTTGGATGGAGAAGAGATCTATGGTTTATGATTTCCCTTGGCACCTTCTCATCAATCTTAAAAAAATATTGAATTTGTTTAATAAAAATACAACAATTAGTGTAAACGTTCGCTAGCAGAAATTTATGTGTATTTGGTTACCAAAAAAAAAAAAAGAAATTTATGTGTATTAAGGGTTTATTTGAATGATATTTTTTTATCTAAACAAAACTAAGTAGCAATGCACCTTGTCACCCCGCGGGATGAATTTGACGGCAACGAGATGTTTGGTGATTTTGTGGCGCATAAGCCTTGCCAACGTACCATTTCCAAACCCAATATCCTTCACTAACTCGTATTTCTCTCCATATCCTTCACTAAACTCGATAGTAACCCAGTAAGCTTAGATCGGTGATCACTGATCACACCCAGATATCCAAACTGTCAAACACCAATTACGATCAGAGACGGCGCGAGAGAAGAATTCCCCACCCTTGGATTCTTGAATTAGGGTAACATATTATCTAAAAACGCATATTTATAGAGAGACATAAGATGTTTGAAATTGAAGATGAGGATATGCAAATTAAATTTAACAATACTTTGAATTTCAAAAATTAGGGTAACACATCATTATTTAAAAAAATATATTACGAGAAATTAGCCCTCAAACTAGGGATAAGTATTTTATCTTATCTTTTTGAGTAAATACAATTTGGTCCTGACAAAAAATTTGGTACCCAATTTAGTCCCTAAGAAAAATAAATTCATTGGATAGTTCCCAACAAAAACAAACAGGACCCACGTTAGTCCTTCTGTTAGTCCAAAATTGACGGCGTCACTGACGGTGCTGAGGTGTGACGTTAAGGGACATGTTGAACGCCACGTTGGACCATGAACGACGTCGTCTGAAGCTCCACAATCCACGTTGCTCAGAATCCTTTGAAGAAACCTAATTGAACGTTGTCCTTCCCTCTCAATTTCTTCAAAGGAACGCTGTCGTATGGTTTAGGGTTCTTCTTAAACCAGAGAGAAGGGGATTGAATCAAAGATTGAAGGTTTGAATTTGGGGATTACTGATTTAGGGTTTACATGTAAGGGACCTGCTGCTCCTTCAAGGTCAAAGCAAAAACCAGTTAGTGTTGAAAATTCAATCAAGGATAGTTGAAGAAATAGTCATGAGTCAAGGATGCCCTGTACCAGAGACAAGCAGCCAGCATGCAACAACTGAGGCTCAACCAAGTTCAAGAGCATCAAGAGGCAGCAACCCACCTCCATGCAATCCTACTGGGGTTATGACCAATGAGACAGTTACTGCAGCAAGTAGTGGCACCAGGGCCAGATTCATGAGCTTCATGTCTACACGAGGGTTCAAGCCACCAAGACCAGCCCCACAGAATTGATTGGAATCCATTCAGATTCACAGACATTAGGCCATTTTTTGGATGCCTCAGATATAGGAATTGATTGGAATTGTAATTAGTGTATTTTTTTGGAAATACTTCGGTATTGGCCCTGTGCAAATATGTCATTAGGCCATTTTTTGTATGCCTCTGGTCATGGCCATAGTTAGTAGGAACATTATGCTTTTTTGGAACACATATGTATTGGCCTTCATGGAAAGATGTCAGTAGGATTTTCTTGTATGACTGTGGCATATTGGCCATGGTTAGTAGTTGTAATTGGGATGGGATGAAATGAATGCAAAGTGTTTGGTTACTATCTGTCTTTACTGTCATGACTCTATTCAATGCTGCAATTTTTAAATGTTGGTCCAAACCATCTATCTGCTGATACACTTTCTGGTTTTTGTCAACAATGGTATGTTTATTCTGTTTGCTGTGTCCATTTAAGGGTCATGTGTTGCTTAACTGCACTTATCACCCATCTGTTTTTTAAGTTCCCTTATAAGTCCTCAACATTTTTTATCGAGGACCTTTTTAGTCCTTGGTTTTTAACAAAGGGGACCAGTATGGTCCCTAACAATTTTATCGGGGTCCTTTTTAGTCCCTGCTAAAGTTCTGTTAACACCAGTGCCACCATTTGCTATTAACACACCAGCAATGTCATTTCCCCTTGTACATGCTGATATTAGTCATGCCTAACACAATCAACTTCTACATAATTCACACCATCACATTCTTAGTTTAATGTTTATACATTATTTCCATTCCTTTTTTTATCTCCATCGAGTTTATACAACATTTTGTGCCAATAAACATAACTTCAAATACATAAGCCGTGCTACATACATTGCATGAACAACAATTCATTACACCAGCAAATCTCAACAGAACCACATTTTTTATTTCACTCCAGCCTACTTGCAAGATATATACATACTAGAAACACAACAATAATGGATCCAGCAATCACCCTAGCACACCTACACACATGCTTAATTTCCTTCTCCACCCTTTCAAACTCTGTTGCATCTTCATTGATAGTTCATCAATCTTTATATGGTGCTCATTAATCTTTTTTTTTGTGGTCATTCACCTTCAGTTGCAGTTCATCATTGAGCTTCATGTCCACAAAGTTCAACTTGAATTTCATTCCAGCTACATTCAACTCCAGCTTATTAATTCTCTAATCTTCCAGCTCCATGGTATCAGATGTAGCATCATCATCCACCCATGTAAAAAAGTTACAGTGTGGCTTCTTTTTCTAACACCAAATTAAACCAAATTGTTAATAACATTCAAATTAGACAGTTAACGCATGCAAAAAATACCTCACCTTGAAATTGGGGCACCCAAAAAATGCTCTATTTGAGTTTCTAATAGTTTTGAAGGTGTAAACAACATTGTGCCTCCCACATTTACACAATGGAGCAGCTCTCCTTCTTTCACTTCTGGACCCAAATGAACTACAAGGGCTTGAGCTCCCTCTCCTAAAAGAAATATTCATCTCCTAAACACCAAATTGAGGATAAACCCTAAATCAGTAATCCTCAAATTCAAACCTTCAATCTTCGATTCAATCCCCTTCTCTCTGGTTTAAGAAGAACCCTAAACCATATGACGATGTTCCTTTGAAGAAATTGAGAGGGAAGGACAACGTTCAATTGGGTCACTTGTACGGAACATTGAGCCTCACACCAAACCAAAGGTATTTCTTCCACTGGTTAACTCCGATTGTTGAAGAACTTTGCAATCCAAACGCAGGCGAATGTTTACAGAACGGTCGTCTTCTTTCTCAACAATGGAATGTCGAAGTTTCAGGAGACAGAAATGGTAAAGTCACCAACAGTTAGGTAAGGGGCAATTTTGGGTTTAAACAAAGGTGATTCTGAGCAACGTGGATCCCCTCTCACCAGACGACGTCGCTTACGGTTCAACGTGGCATTCAACATGTCCCTTAACGTTACACCTCAGCACCGTCAGTGACCCCGTCAATTTTGGACTAACAGAAGGACTAACGTGGGTCCTGTTTGTCTTTGTTGGGGACTATCTAACGAATTTATTTTTGTTAGGGACTAATTTGGGTACCGAATTTTTTGTTAGGGACCAATTTGGGTATTTACTCTATCTTTTTTTATGTTTATCTTATCTATTATTCTTGAGTAATGTTATATTAGAATCTCAACTAATATTTTTTATTTCTCTCTCCATCTTAACTAACATTTTTCATCTATCTCTTTTCTTAGGATTCTAATCCAGAGGTGGACCTATTTGGTAGCCCATGTCTGTAAGTGCGGACATGAATTCCAGAATTTTTTTTTTTTAAGTATAGTAGTAAAGTATGATGTTGGTTAGATTAGGCTTTGCTTGGATATATAATCAAAAATGAAATGGAAATGAATGGAATACGGTGGGATGAAATGAGATGACATATATTCTATTGGATATTTTATGATTCCATACAACAAATCAGCTTGATAAAAAAAAGGTGTTAGGAATAATTTTTTGTGTTAAGTTGAAGTTTTTTTTTATTTATATTTTTTTGTTTTTTAATGCATTTAAAATTTTATTTAAAAAAAAAAATTCAAGGACGCTGCCCCCCGAACCCTCGTCACTAAATGTGCGGACATAAATAATATTTTCTGGATCTTCTAATCTAAGAGCAGCGTTGAAAAATAATATGTAACGTAAACATAAAAGAAATAAACAAATAAATAAAAGATAAGGGTAGGTGGGTACCAAAGATTTTCTTTTTATCTTTTCGGATAAACTCATATCTAATAAAAGATATCGATATATTAAAAAGTTAAAAGAAAAAATATCTAAAAAATCTATATAGTCAGATATCTATATTAATAATAAAGAAAAATAAATAAAATTACAGATAAATTATTTTATCTAACATTTTTTCTGTCCACCCGTATCTACCACTCTTCAATAACGTTTGATCAAAATCTCAAGAAGAGAAATAAAGATAAATATTAATTAAGATTCTGATCTAATGATCTTTTACAATAGTAGATAAAAGTAGACAAAAAATTAATAAGTAGAATAACTTATCTCTAAGATTAAAAAGGAGTAAAACATTAAAGAAAAGTTAGGGTATTGTACCTTTGAGATCGATTGCAACTTTAGAAACACATATGCCGGTGTATTGAAAGCACCCTTTTGTATGTGTGTCTGCGATTGAGCTTATTTTTTGCGGTCCCGGCCTTTGTGGGACTTGTCTAAAAATGGCAAAAAAAAAGGACTTAAAAGGAATTTAAAAAAAAACAAGGGTATAAATGGAAGAGAATTTTTCTGTTTTTGGAAAGGGAACACCCAATGAATCATGCACCGGGTGCATGTTAAAAAAATTCGTCTGTGATTAGATAAGAATAAAATTAGATAATAACATGAGAAAAAGTAAATAAAATATGTCTATCATTTTTTTCATTCCTATTTTATTTATTCATATCGAATATTATTGGATTAGAATCTCAAGATGATAGAGAAAGGATGAAACTTAATTGAAATTCTGATATAACGATGTTAAAGATAAATAGGTGAGGTAGGCATGAAAAAAAGAGAGTAGAATATCTTACCTCTATAAAAAGATAAAAAAAAAATTACTAAGAAAAAAAATTAGATAAAAAAATTTAAGTATAAAAAAAAAAGATAGGGAAAAATAAGAAAAAGATAAGAAAAATTCCAAATAGATAGAATATAATGGTGTATTGGAAGCATCCTTATATATATATATATATATATATATATATATATATATATATATATATAAGCAAGATCTTTTGATATCGGTGTCAAATTTAAAGTTTGACACCTCATCTCAGAGCCATTAGATAAGAAAAAGATCAACGACTCTGATTTGTAAGCATGTGACATCATTGATCTTTTTTGATCTAACGGCTCTCTAATGAAGTGTCAAACTTTAAATTTGACATCAGTGTAAAAGGATCTTATCTCATATATATATATATATATATATATATATAAATATGAAAAATGAAAATAAAGTGACTGAATGGTCCAGTGCACTAGGTTCTCCCGCGAGAACATAGTGCACAAAATATTATAATGGTGTTTTCCTGGGAGAACATAGTTATAATATTTACTATAACTGTGTTCTCGCGGAAAAACATAGTGCACTGGACCAAATTTTACATCCAGTCACTTTATACTCACTAATATATATATATATATATATATATATATATATATGGACTTGTTATTATGTTTACTCTCATTTTGCCTACCTTTACCTATCCCTCTCAACACCATTGGATTACAATCTCATCCAACGGTTCAGATTCAAAAAATAAATAAAACCCTTAGGTAGTGTTTGGTTGGGGAGAAATTTTTTAATAGTAGTAAAATGTAAATACCAGGGATCTGAAGGAAAAGTGAGTTAGATGGGAAAGTTTTAAAAAAGTCGTTTGGTTGGGTAAAATTTTACCAGGAAAATTGAATTAAATTTCTGGATGTGTGTTTGGTTGAAGATAAAATATTGATGGGAAACTTTAATGAAATTACGAAACTATCCTCATAAAAAAACCTTGGTTTTATTACATCCTTTGAACCACAATAATCCATTTTCGCTGTCGTGTTTGACTCATTCCATCGTTGTCTCCGTCTGTCCCCCCAAGTTCAGCTGAACCATATGCAAAGGTAGGGATATACGCAAGAGAAAGAGGATCTTGTTCAGATTGCAGAGGAGAAAGATTGTTGCATAAAAGATCTTCAAAAAGATATAGCTATGGCCTGCTTGATGCAAGAGTCCATGAAAAACAAATTCGAAGATGCAATTCTTACACAACTAGATGCAGAAAAAGCCCTTGAGTAGGAGAGGGAGATTCTTTTGAAGATTAAAGATGAGAAAGATTGAACTATAAAGCGCTTTGAGGAGCTGGCTACAGCAATGGAGCAAGATTTATTAGGTGCACTGTGTTTCTCTTTCTCAAAACAAGTGGGAAAATGTGTTAAGGTTAGTGCGCTTAATGAGGCCTTGAAGAATGCAGAATACCTGACAAAGCTAGAAATTGAAGAGAAAAACTCGAAAACAGTGAAATTGGAATTGGAAATTAAGAGTTTGACCGAGAATATTGCACAAACCGAAGAATCATTCTTCCATTTAAAACAAGAAGCAAAGCAGCTTCAAGGATCATTAGAAGTCGAGAAGTTGGAAAATGAAAACTCAGTTCGAGATAAACAGCAGACCATGGAATACATAATTAACGAGGGATAAACTTGTCTTATTTTTATCTCCCTTTCCATCAAAACAGATTTCTCAACAATACCATGGTGAGAGAGGGCAAGTGAATCTGAGATTTTCTTCCATTTTACACTGATATGTGGATAGCTGGGCAATGAGGAATGATGGGTAAGGGAACGTTGTCCTCAACCAAACGGGGAAAAATAAGAAACCCACTTATACTTAGCTGGGCAAATTTTCATATGTCCCGAACCAAACACTGCCTTATAGTCTTTTCTCTCCCTCCCTCGTTCCTATCTTTTCTCTCTCTTCCTTGCGACGGAGAAAACGTCGCCGTTACAACCCTTACGCGAACCCAAAACTCTGAACCTCTAAAGTAAGTTTAATTTTTTTTTGTTATCAATATTATTTCCTTGCTCTCTAAGTGAGAGACTAAACTCCTGGAACGCATTCCGGCGTGGAAGGCGATGGCCTCTATCAACTGTGTTTATTTATCTGTTTATTTTTTCATATATACATGAATCTCAAAATTGAACCGAGTAAGTACTACACGTGTAAAGGACCCAAATTCCTTCTACTCGGGCAAACACATTTTGATTTAGTAAGTTTAAAATTTGGTCATTATATCCATTTTGATTCAGTAAGGGATCCAAATTCCTTCTACTCGAGCAAACACATTTACGAAGAAGATGTCGCCTTTACATTGCGCAAACCCAAATTCTCCAGGAGCTGTTCGAAAATTTCTTTTTTCTTGTAACATTAGCTTAAAAATTGGGGGTTTGGTTTCATCGTACTATGCTGGCCATACAGTTAGATTTTTTGAATTCTCAAATCATAACGAAGAGAAAATTAGGCAATGGTGTTGAGAAAAATTAGATTTCCTGGATTCGTCGCAGGGGAGGAGAGAGAAAGGATGGAAACGAGGGAGAGAGAAAAGAGTAAAAGGATTTTTATTTATCTTTTGAATCTGAACCGTTGGATGAGATTGTAATTCAATGGTGTTGAGAGGGGTAGGTAAAGGTAAGCAAAATAACTTGTCCCATATATATTACATTTACAACTACTTTTATGTTTGTTAAATCAAATCAACGACTCTTACTTAATGTTATTTAGTAACTTTTGATTTGATTTTGATCCAGCAACCATAAAAGTGGTTGTAAGGAAATAAGTTACACTTTCAATCTTGATTGTTATGGGGTTACCAACCTATAATTAACACTTGGCCCCACAAAATGGGCTTGGGAAGATCAACAAGCCTAAATTGCACCAACTATCATCTCCAAATGTTCAACGGTTCAACCTATAAACTCCCCTCAGGGGTGCAAATGAATCAAATAACCCAACCTTCGCCAGGCTAAGTGTGATCTATTATATATAGTAAAATAAAATACACTTAAACCTTTAAAATAGCTTATTGAGAAAGCATTCTATAAGTTTTCTTTTACATGGCTCGACCTCTAAGTCAATAGGCTGTCCTATATCATATTGTTTATTTTAAATAAATAAAATAATTTTGAATAATAAAATAATATTTTTTAATTATTATTATTTTAATTCTTGAATGCCTAAAAGGCTTAAATAAGCTAACAGGCCTAGAACATGCCTTTTATTTTTAAAATATAGGATAAGTCATACTTGTAATTTGGCCTACTCTACGTTAATATACCAGATCTGATTTTAAATATTTTACACAGACCTGACTTATTTAAATCAAAGTTTGTATTGACAAAAAATTGACACGAAAAAATTTGTATTGTGTTATATATCAACTCACAAATACAAAATTAACCCGCATTAATCTTCTTATATATTATTGATATTGTGTTGTGTCGTGTCAAATCGCACAATAAATAACACACTTTGATGTTGGCAAATTATTTATATCGTGTTATATGCAAAATAGACATACCATATTTTTGACATATTTTCAAATTCATGACGGATAATTCATGTTTGTATCATATCGTATTAACTCGAATTATCACCCTGTTGAATACCGCCAAAGCACCCACTATTATGTGGGTTCCTTCTTAGAAGTTTATAATCCTTCTCCTTTAGACCACTCTCCAAAAGTTCAATTGCCTTGTATATATATTAGCACAATCGGTTGTTTAAAGAAGAGTTTAAAAACGTCATGCAAAAGTAGGTTTTATAAGGATAAGGAAATGCAATGGTCGAAGTAGCGGTTGTGTAGGTGAGGATAAAAGGATAATGCCAACATACTTAATGAACGGATAAATTGTTTCATTTCTCACCTATACGTACAAGGGTTTTTAACACTTACTGAAAAGATAATATGATAATCCAATTTTTGAGAGTCACACTTTTTTGAAAAGATTTAGGCTTAAACTTTAAATCAGATTTTTTTTTTGTATACTGGTTGGGGATAAAACCCCAAGCAGGCTAAAGAGAAAAAAATATAACAAGTTCTACCAAAGTCACATAAATCAGCTAAATACATAAAATAAATATCGAAGGGGGACCAAGAAAGAGAAATCTTCTTGTGCCGAATTCACCAATGAAAGACTTGAGAGCCAATTCGCACAACAATTTTCTTTTTCTTGTACATGTGCTTTATCTTTACATTCCATTCTCTGTCTATCCATGCCTGTAAGCAAGTAACATGATGTGATCTATAGGCTGACTCACCCCTTGAGGTGAGCCACATGACTGCAGTTTTTGAATCACTTTCGATGATTACCTTCCTCCATCCATCCTCCCAAACTATTTGAATTCCCTTCAACATGCTCCACAATTCTACCACTATAGCATTGCAATGCCCAATTCGATAAGAGAACCCAATCAGCACCGGGTTCCCTTTGGCAACACCATCATTATTCACTTTTACCCAACCCACATCCGACAATTGCCAACAAATTGGAGTCTCCTTTTTTTCTCTGCACAAATAGCATCGTTCCTTCTCTTTCAATAGTTTCCAGCAATAGTACATATGTCTTTTGCTTGACAAGTTATAAAGTTGAGGTTGCAAGCATTGTGTAGATTTTGGACTTCATGAATTTTCCTAACTCGAAACCAGATTAGTGGGGGATTGATTAGGACTTCGAAAACCAATTGACAATTGTATATATAAAAAAGATAGTTTTATACAAAAGTGTTAAAATAAATACTATAAATAATTGTGCATTAAAATATTAATACATGTGAATATAAAAATCTTTTACACTCACACTAACACTAATTAAATTCATACATGCTTCATTCTCACTTATGTGTAATGAGATATGGAATGAAATTACCATTCCAAAGAGTCCTTTATTTTTCTTAAATAAACGTGAAATGACATTACCCTTCCTGGGTATAAATGTCACATTTTTGAAGTAGATTCACAAGATTATAATTCATAGAAATAAACTATTAGTGTGCCCAAAACCAAAAATTGGCCCATAGTCTGGTGTGTAAGATAATGTGCACAAAATAGCCCAAGATGGAAATTCACACATGACACATTCACACGTAGGGGTGGTAAACGAGCCAGGGGCCTTTCAGGGGCCTTTGGCTCGGCTCGTAAAGGCCTGAGTTCGTTTAATAAAAGCTCATGTTGGAACCAGACTTAGACTTATATAAAAGCTCGTTTAATAAAAAGGCCTCAGGCTCTAATTCAGAAGCTCGGCCTTAGAGCCTCCCAGGCTAGCCTAGTATATAAATATTTATTTATACTTTTTATACTACTTGTAATAACTCTCTCTCATCAATTTATTTCACCTCATTTTATTGGTTTAACCGACTTTTTGAATGATTTTGTTCTATATTATGCTATTTGGATATATATTGAATTTATGTATATTTATGGAATTACTAGTGATGTTCTATATTATCTTTCATCCTCCTTCACACAAACAAACCCACAAAAACTCATTCGTTCCACTGTGCACTGCTCGTTTGTGTCAATTTATTTTTTATTTTATTTATTTTATTTTTATTTTTGTTGGCACTTTTTTATAATGGGCTAAGATAATATAACCTGTTATCTACCTTCTCTCACTTTAATTTTTTTTATTTATTGTAGACTTTGTAAATTATTGCTGCAAATTGAAAGCTAAGGTTTCTATCTGGAAATTGATTTTTTGTGAAATTCTGTTCTCTTATTTTTATTCTTTAACATGCTAACAGGCTAAGACAGGCTTTTATTTTTTGTAAATAAACCAGGCCACATGCCAATATTATATTCGTAACAGGTAACAATATGCTAAGGCTAGTCGAACACGTTTAAATACAGGCTTGGCCCGTTAAGATCAAAGCTCGGCTCGGCTCGGCCCGTTAACACCCCTATTCACACGGTACGGTTAAACCAAAAGCCTAAATAAAATTTCACCAATTCGTCATTAATTTTATTCAATTTCATTTTCAATGTAACCTTTCTCATTTTTCAGCAACGTAAATTTACTAATATAGTCCGTGTTGTGTTGAGTTCTCTTCTTCTGCTCTGTTCTCTCTCTCTCTCTCTCTCTGAGCCTTCACCACCATGTCCTTCGAATCCCGATCTCTTTCCTTCTACTTTCTCTTTCTATGTCTCTTCCTTTCTTCGGCCTTCGCTTCCGAGTCAGATCACAAGGTAATTCCTCATTTTCCAAACCTGTGTGCTTCTTCTTTCTTATCTATTTTTTTCTTTCTTTCTGATTCTACGCTTTGATCTACTATTTGTTTTGCTGAATTGGACTTTGGATCTGCAAGAAGTGTGGATTTTTAGCTGTTACTAGGACTGAATTTGAATCTATTAGCTTTAGATTTTTTATTTTTTATTTTTGGAATTGCTTTAGGAATGGAATTGTTGGGTTTTTAGAGTGTTAGATCTCAACTGGGTTTTTGTTTGTGCTGACCTAGGTGTCTTCACAACGTTGGTGTGTGTTCACTGTTCAATGCTTAGCATTTTCTTTTTGTATGAGATTCAATTTAACTTCCCTTTCAGTTATGTTATTAATTGACAATCTTGGAATATGTCTTCTTTATTTTTAATGTTAAAAAGTCCCTATATTGCTGAGCTAGTTTATTTTTCTCAAGGTATGACGATTTTTTAGTTTCAAAGTTGAGAGTGGAGTTAAGCTTGGGTATTTTGAAACACCAAACTGTATAGAGGTGTAAGGCGAGGACAACTTGCCTGGTGATTAGCCTTCGGTATCTAGTTTGTTGTTGTATGCATCAATTGTCATTGCAGCCATAAGAGGACCCACAGATAGATGTGTGCAACGAAACATCAGCTGAAATTGGTCAGAAAGACAATTTGTTGTTGTTCAGTTGTTTTACTCTTAGCTTACACACATTATGCCAGCATGTATGCAAGATGGTTTTTAGTCGTCTGTGCTTTCAGTCAGCAATCGTTTTAGTATTGCAAAAAGTTTGATGTGGAGCACGGTAACCCTATTTGTATACCTTGTTTTATAGGTTAGACAGTATAGTGGTTTCAAGAGTTGTTAGTCCTCTCTGCAGTCTGTTAGCAATCTTTTTAGATTTGAAAAGGTTCAAATGAGAAAGATTGGTTGAAAATAATTGAATATGTCGAGTTTACTGGGCATCAGGAGGTTGTGTGTCAAATTCTGCCCTTTCATTAAAAGTTTTAAATATTTGATTAGTATGATTGACTTAGATATGCTTTCAATGCCCTTAATTACTGTTTCAGATCAGGGCATTATCTTATGTGTTATGTTTATTGCTTCATCTAACAACATGATTATCTGGTTCTCTGAATATTTAAAATTTGCTCCATAGATGTAAACCTTTGATTTTCATTATTTAATGTAATTTGAAATTGACTTTATTTGGAAATTCATTGCATCATTTATTACATGTATGCTAAAAGGTTTAAAATATTGAGCTTCACATTACACTCTGCAATATGTGGTGTCTTAATATTTTTTGTAGGAATCTACCATAAATTAAATCATTGATTATCATACTGAACTGAGTTCAAAGTATAAATCACTTTGATAATTTAGCATCTGTTACTCTTCTCTTTCTTTCTTTCTTTTTTTTTAAATTTTTCCCCATTTTTTTGCCTAATGGCCATTTTATGTTTCAATATATCCTTGCTTCTTCTATGGGTGTGGTTGTCTACTTCTCAATATCCTTAATTAGTTGTGACTTTTAACCCAACCTTTATATCAGTTATCCCAGAGTCTTTTTTCCCATTGAGCTAGTGATACGGATTAAATGTGTATCTTTCATTTGTAGTTTCAAGCATTGAATGGCTTCTGTTTTAAAAGGATGTATTTTATTTCATTGCAGTATCAACGAGATGATCCAGTTACCCTTTGGGTGAACAAAGTTGGTCCTTATAACAATCCTCAAGAAACATACAACTATTACAGCCTCCCATTTTGTCATCCATCTGGTAGTGCTAGTGCTGCACACAAATGGGGTGGTCTTGGTGAGGTCTTGGGGGGCAATGAACTCATTGATAGCCAAATTGAGATAAAGTTTCTAAGTATGAAGGTTTCTGTTGGATTATTTATTTCATAGAAAGTCTTTCAGTAGACAAACCAGCTTTAATGGATACTCTTGTTTTCAGGAAATGTGGATAAGACTGTCTTTTGCCAGATAGCTCTCGATGATGCAAAGGTTAAACAGTTCAAGGATGCTATAGAAAATAATTACTGGTTTGAATTCTTCATGGGTATGTTTTGTATTATTTCTTTCACTTGTTACTCTGAGAAGTTATAGAATGATTGCACTCTCAAGAAATGTTGAAAGCTTGCAGAATTTTTTTCTTTGGGCATTACATTGACTTGAAGGATAACATAACCACAGCACAAAAACATAGAACAGAAGCGACCAAAAATACCTAAAAACTAAAAAACACGCATCACTATACTTGGGGGGAAGAACATGCATTTGACTGAAGAACACAAACCAAGGAGCTGAGGTAAATAATATGTCCATTCCATAGGACATAGCCCCTTGTTCGTTGTCTTTGCCATCCAATCGATTGAATTATTTTACAACCTTGGAATCAACACCAGGGAGATCCCATTAGAAGAGGCCAGCAGTAGTTTTAGGTCATGAAATCTTCCAATTAACCCTAGAGGAGATTGAGCAAGCCATGAAAAGGTCTTGAGAATCAGTTTTAAGATGTACCGGAATAGGGGAGAAATCATGGAGCTTCTGGAGCTAGACTCCAAGAGGAGGCACTTCCTGGATCTGGGCCTGGGTGTCACTGTCTTGGTCAACCGCACTGATAACTTACTGTTACTTCATAATTGATATGGATACAGAATACTGATGTTTGTCAAAGAATTGTGATTTCTTGGAAGTTTAGATTGCACTTGTACTCAGTGGAATTGTTTTGGAAATGTTGGAAGGTCTAGTTTAATGCTACTAGATTAAGTTATTTGATGCATGCATTTGCTGCTTTTTGTGCAATAGACTCAGATGAAAATTATTTTTAAGATTCCTTTGAAATTTAAGAAATGAACTCAACCTGATTCTTTATGCTGTGATGATGGAATTAATGATATAAAAAAAATAGACAGAAAATGAGTTAAAGTTTACGGGACATTATTTGATGCATGCATTTGCTGCTTTTTGTGCAATAGACTCAGATGAAAATTATTTTTAAGATTCCTTTGAAATTTAAGAAATGAACTCAACCTGATTCTTTATGCTGTGATGATGGAATTAATGATATAAAAAAAATAGACAGAAAATGAGTTAAAGTTTACGGGACATCTTTCTTGGCTTTCTTATGTGGCTGACAACTAATTTAAATTATGTGCATTCGTTCCCTATCTGCTTTTGCAAACAAGACTGATATGGTTTTAATAAAATTAGAAAATTATATTACGTAAGTTATTTATGTCAATTAAGAATAGATTTGTTAGCAGTTAGGTTGTTATTTTCATTAAGTGAGTATGATTATCCTGTACACATTTACATGAATACATTTATCTTTGGCTTTGACATTGTACTGCTTGATCCACTGACTGTATATACTTCAGCTTGGAAGCAATGCCTTGCTTCATTTTGATCATGTAATTACTATAATCTGAGGATCGACCAGGCTGGGTGTTTTGTGATATTTATAGTCACCAGAAATGAAAGAAGTATTAAGTTACGATTTTTTTTATGTGAAATCGTTTCTTAAGAATTCTTGAATATCTTAGTGAGTGTTAGTTTTCTGTATTATAATCACTGAAAGGGAAATAAGTATGAAATTAAAAATTCTTCATGAAGTCATTTCTTAAGCATTTTTTAATAACTTAGTGAGTTTTAGATAATCCATATTATGCTATCTTGATTGTCATAATGTTGCTGAGTAAGGATTTGTTCTGGAGGTTGCTCCTCATTTTTTGTTTCATAATTTAATAATTCTTGGTTTTTGTTTCCTTTCTTTTGCTGAATAACTCACTTGCATTTTTTCTTTCTTATTTCTTTTGGTCTGCTCTGCGATGCGATAAACGCAAGTTCAGATGATCTACCTTTGTGGGGTATGCTTAGAACTTCTCTAGTTTTCTTTATTTGATATGATTTTGCGTTTCATTTGTGGATCATTATCAAAGATACTTTTGTTCTTGTTTAAGGGTATGTTGGTGAGCTACATCCTGATAAGAACAGTGATAATGGCAAGCATGTCCTTTACACGCACAAGAACATTATTGTTAAATATAATAAAGATCAGGTCAGAAGTTATTTAAATATCTTACTCGATGTTATGAGGGGTTTGGGATCCCTGAAGTTTCATGTTTAGGTATGTTTCCTTGCAGATTATTCATGTTAATCTCACTCAGGATTTCCCAAAGACTTTGGAAGCAGGAAAACATTTGGACATGACATACACTGTCAAATGGATTTCTACTAATGTCACTTTCGGACGCCGCTTTGATGTCTACTTGGACTATCCTTTCTTTGAGCATCAGGTACATCTTTGTTTTTAAGATTGAAGTGGTGTTTATGGTTGGTTAATTGCAATGTGTTCATCCATGTTGATCTTACCTGAGCTTTGTCACTGAGAATTTTGCTCGTCTGTTTTTTTTTTTTTTTTTTTGTTCTTTCTAGATTCATTGGTTCTCCATTTTTAACTCTTTCATGATGGTCATCTTCCTTACTGGATTGGTGTCGATGATATTGATGCGAACTCTGAGAAATGACTATGCAAAATATGCTCGGGAAGATGATGACTTAGAAACTCTGGTGATGGTTTTGTAACTTTTATCTGTTCTTATTTATTTATGGAATGTGAGTTCTGTCTTCCTTGAAAAATTGTGATTATAATTGTCATATTTTGGTCATTACTTACATGCTTACAGGAGAGAGATGTTAGTGAAGAATCTGGCTGGAAACTTGTGCATGGTGATGTTTTCCGGCCTCCTCGCTATTTAGTTCTTCTTTCAGCTGTTGTTGGCACAGGTGCTCAGCTAGCATTGCTGGTTCTTCTTGTCATCTTGTTGGCTATTGTTGGGATGTTGTATGTCGGGTATGTGCATAACATTCAACTGACCGTACCATTAGTCTGAATAATGATTTTAATGGTGTTTTAGTTGTGTACAAATTTTACTTCATGTGATAAGCGCATGGCAATTGCTGCTTGTATATCTCAGCCATATATACATCGTACTAGATTTCTGATGGACTTTTTGATTTTTGTCCCTCTCTCTTTCATGCATTTTCATGTAATTTTCCTTCATTGTGTGTCTCAGGCGAGGAGCAATTGTCACAACCTTCATTGTTTGTTATGCTCTCACATCATTCATTTCTGGTTATGTGAGTGGGGGAATGTACTCACGAAATGGGGGTAAGAATCTCACTTAAGTTGCTTCATGTTCTCTTCAAGTTTGTTTGGGTGCTTTGTGTGAGCCTTGCCTTTTTTGTTTTGGATGATTGTATAACTATTTTTATGTGTATGTTAGGTAAAGGCTGGATTAAATCCATGATCCTTACAGCTTCTCTGTTCCCATTCATGTGCTTTGGAATTGGATTTATCTTAAACACAATTGCTATATTCTATGGGTCTCTAGCAGCAATCCCATTTGGCACAATGGTGGTTGTTTTTGTCATTTGGGCTTTCATCTCTTTTCCTTTAGCACTTCTTGGCACAGTTGTTGGAAGAAACTGGAGTGGTGCTCCAAATAATCCCTGTCGTGTAAAGACTATTCCTCGACCCATTCCCGAGAAGAAGTGGTACCTCACACCCTCTGTGGTTTCTCTGATGGGAGGACTGCTACCTTTTGGCAGCATATTCATTGAAATGTATTTTGTGTTTACTTCCTTTTGGAATTACAAGGTGACCTGCAGCACTGACTTATTTCAGTAATATATATATTTTTTACTTTTTGTTTTGGTTACAAAATTTACTTGTGCCTTATCAGAGCAGAGCAATATCAAGGAAAATATTTTCTTGATGATGGTCTTTTTAAGTAAATATGTTTATATTTCAGTGGAAGCTGAATGAACATGATCACTGTTGGCTTATATATTTTTTCCTCCTGTGACAAACAGGTGTACTATGTGTATGGCTTTATGCTACTGGTTTTTCTGATTCTCATCATTGTTACTGTTTGTGTGACAATTGTGGGGACGTACTTTTTGTTAAATGCTGAGAACTACCACTGGCAATGGACTTCTTTCTTTTCAGCTGCATCAACAGCTGTTTATGTGTATTTGTACTCAATATACTACTATTATGTGAAGACGAAAATGTCAGGCTTCTTCCAAACCAGCTTCTATTTTGGATACACTTTGATGTTTTCTCTTGGACTAGGAATTCTATGTGGTAAGTCTTCTTTAGTTTGATTGTAGGTTTTCACTCTACAGATGTGTTGGCATATCTTATCATGCACTGAATAAACCGCATTTCTTCCTATAGTCCTGCATGAATCCTTGTGCTCTTATCACCTGAATTGGGTTAAAGTTTTGCTTCAAATGTGCAGGAGCTGTGGGTTTTCTTGGTTCAAATTTGTTTGTGAGGAGGATCTACAGAAACATCAAGTGCGATTAAGGTTTTCTGAGTCAGACCTGAGCACTTCCATAGGTTTGTTGCTGGAGACATTAAATTATTGGAGGAAGCCTCTGGTCATGTGTGGGGAACCTAACAATGTTTACAGGTAGTATCACAGGGTTCTGGAAATGAGGATGTATTCTTTTTCTATATTGGGGAAGCCCTGAGATTTTTTTCCCTGGCTGTAATTGATTGTCTTTATAATTTTAGATAGTTAGTACAATATCCGACTCTCGTGGTTATTGTTTCATCCCTTTAAAAATAGGGGCCCATTGAAGGACTGATGTCTAATTCCCCAACATGGTTTCAACTATTCAATGTATGTAAGAGGGGATGAAGTCTCGGAAATCGAATTTTGTGCGTCTGAATTTTGTATGGAGATCTGAATATCATTCTTAATCTGCTTCCTTCACACCCATTCATGTTTAAACTTTTATTATTACTTGCATTTGTCTATGGGTGGGTATATATATATTTTCAATGTCATAATGGAAGACAGTCATTCTGGATGGAACCCGAGACCCCGACCACTGTTAATCTTATATGCTGCTCCTTCAAGCTGTATTGCAGTGATTCTGGCAAATAATAATTGTAATTAGGTAAACAGTTTTTGCTACTGTGCTTCTTGACAGTGCATTATTTTTGTCAGCTTTGGTCTTAGTCCGGATTTTAGTGGACCATGGTGTTTGAACGCAGCATTGCAAGGATAAATATTCAATGTAAGGTATCTTTTGCCTTCTCTTATAATATTCCTTCAAACAAGGATAAGCATTTAATAGAAGGTATCTTTTGCCTTCCCTTAGAATATTCCTTCAAACAAGGACCGTCACAATTTTTGTAAGCAAGCTTCTTTCAATTGCAGATGTTACAGTTGAATTTGGCTAGAGTGTAAATGAAACTTAAAGATTTTTACTCAATTCCTAATGTGAAAAAGTTCGAGTTTGATGAGAAAAGTTTACGTAAAACCACCAAATAAATACTATTATAGATGTGCAGGGTTTGTAATAAGATAGTTATGAAATCAGAATTACTTGTTTGAAATAAGGTAATACTTTTTTAGCTGTAAGAGGATGCAGTAGCTTGGGATGTCTTGCTGGGAGAATAATGCAGTTCTTTTTCTTCTCTCTCTTCATTGCTTTTCAATAATTTTTTGGGCTTGTAGACATCTCAAAATATATCGCTGCTTCTGTGACAAATATGAGTTGCAAGCTGAACTTTGTGCCACTAATGTGCTCCTTATTCCCTACCCGTCCGTAACTGGAGTTCTGGAAACCATTCATGTGAATAGATTTCTTGTATACAATGGCTTTAAATTTATGAGTTTAATGTTTATTATTTTATAGTGTGTGGCGATAAATTTTGTCTAGCTTTTACACAGACATAAACTGTATGAGATTCATGTTGACTCATGTGAAGAGAAGAAAAAAAAAAAAAATGAGTTCAACACACTTTTGTGTGTGTGCTCGGGGGATAAATAAATTTATCTAACACGAGAAACAATAAATTTTAAATTTATTTATAAAGAGCAGTAAAAGATCTAATCAATTTTTCATGGAGATAAGATATTCTTATTACTAAATATTTCTACTATCAATCTAATATAATTATGTACTAGTGTAGTATATCAAAAATTATTTTTCTTTTCTTTTTTTATAAATTTTTTAAAAATTGTCGATTGAAAAGTGAAATTCAAGTATTGAAAAAGTGATAATAAATAAGAATATCTTACCTATTTTTCATGGGCCAAAATTTGTTAGCCTTTGGAAACTCGTGAGAAGAGGATTGTGCCAACCACAATCACCTACAACCAATGATGATACCGGAGATAACAAAGCAAGGTGTCAAATGCTGCCACGTAGCAGATAGGGTTCCATAGCACTTTCCATCGCTACTTAAACACACTATTTCCACAAGCTCACCCGTTATCACCACCACAAACAAGTCCTAGCTAGTTTGCTATCCTCTCTTGTTCCACCTACCACTCTTTCTTTGCAACACCAAAAAAGTAATGGCAACCACACCAGCACTCTCTGGAACCATGGTGAGCACCTCCTTCCTGAGGAGGCAGCCAGTGAAGGCATTCCCGAACGTGGGTCAGGCTCTTTTTGGTGTTAAAGGTGGACGTGGAGCTGGTCGTATCACTGCCATGGCAACTCACAAGGTCAAGCTCATTACCCCAGATGGCCCTCTAGAATTTGAATGCCCAGATGATGTTTACGTTCTTGACCATGCTGAGGAACAAGGCATTGAGATTCCTTACTCATGCAGGGCTGGTTCTTGCTCTTCATGTGCTGGCAAAGTTGTGGAAGGGAAAGTGGACCAATCAGATGGTAGCTTCCTTGATGATGATCAAATAGAGAGTGGATTTGTTCTTACCTGTGTTGCTTACCCTCAGTCAGATGTTGTTATTGAGACCCACAAGGAGGAAGAGCTCACTGCTTAAGAATGATATGATATGATATGATATGTGTGTTACCATAAATTGCTAGCTTTTATCTTATATTTCTGTTCTATTTTGTGTTTTGTTTGTGAATTTGCAAGCTGAATGAACTCACTGGCCTTTTCTGAGGATATGGTTGTTTATGCTTTCTTAAGAATGAGTTATTAGTTTCTGATTTAATTCCTTCATCTGTGGTAAAAAGTGGTATTGTCGTTGCTTTAATCATTTTTTTCGTTGTTTCTGTTAAGAACCTTGAGGTCACCACTCCAAAAGCTAGCTCAAAGGGTGGAAGTGCTCAAAACCTTATAAACTCCACATTAGTTGCACATACAACCAACGTGAGACTATATATCTCAACAGTTTCTGCACATGTTTGCTTGTCTGAGACATTTTCAGGGAATCTCTTGTTTTTCTTCCTCTTCTTTTCCCCTTGCTGGGGTTGAGTTAGAGTTTTGGTTTTGGTAGTAAATTACGAGCAAAATTTTAATGCTTCGTGCATATATTTTGGAAGTAATTGAACATGTGTGACCAATAGCGAAGCTCATACGTGATGAGATAAGTTTAAACAAAAAAAAAATACTCCTGGTTAAACGATTTGCGAGTGTACCGTGGAGGTAAGTTTAAAAAAAATAAAAATGTAGTGAGATAACACTACCAGGGAGAAAATTAAGTCGAGAGAAAATGCTAACACTTGTAAATTATAGCAATAAGCTAATAGATATTTTCATTAAGCTTAACAAAGTTTAATTTGTACCCGTTTGACCTATTTTCAGTTTCTTTGTTCCTTTTGTGCATAAGCAAGGAAAAGTTGGGACACGTTGTTAAACAAGTTATTAAAACAAGTATCCTTTTTTTTAACGAAGATGAATGAAGAATTACGAGGAACAGTGATCAAAGTGACATACTGTTCATCAACTTTTTTACTTAAATGTCACGCGAACAGTCTTATTTATCAATCTGTCATGGGGGCAAGTTCGCTACCCGGTGTAGCGAACTCGGTTTGCTGACGTGTCACATTTCTAATGGATAACAAGTACCAAATTAAAACCAAGTTCGCTACCCCGTGTAGCGAATTTGGTGTCCACTAGAAACGTGACACGTCAGCAAACCGAGTTCGTTACATCTTGTAGCGAACTCGCTCTCGTGGCAGATTGGACTATAAGACTGTTCGCGTAGTATTTTGGTAAAAAAGTTGATGAAGAATGACATTTTCCGAATTATGATGCTTGTCCGTGAGTCCTTCTCATCCAATTCCACACCCACGCGCTGCACAATATGCCTTATGCTAATGCCACTAGCATTTTCACCCACACCCAAAACCCAAGATTCTCCTCTTCAATTTCATGATCAAAGGCTATTCTTACAAGCAAACTTTCTCTCATCACGATTCACGGTCACGTCATTTCCCAAAAACGATTACATTTTCTCGCGCCTTTGCTCAAGTCCAGTTTGAATTCCTGCCCATGTTGTTGGATTTGGGGTTTGCAAGCCACATTTCCCACTCGTGCTGTGAAAGTGGAGTTCTATGTAAGGGAGTAGTCTTGCACAGTTCCATACAAGACCGGTGCCACGTGTTGCATGCAAGTAAGATTTGAGATTTAGTCTGAATAAAAATTAGGGAAAAGTTCACCAATGCCCCTATAGTTTACTACAGAATCACTTATGTCCCTGTGGTTTTTTTTCGATCACATATGCTCATTTGCTTTGTAAAAACTAAGAAACCACAGTGACATATGTGATAAAAAACTTACCTTTTTACAAACCACAGGGCATATGTGATAAGAAAAAAACCACATGGGCATAAGTGATTCTGAAGTAAACCACAAGAACATTGGTGAACTTTTCCCTAAAAATTAATCACATGGTTAATTTTTTAAGGCTAGTCTTGCGAGTTTTGAGAAATTAATCACGGTTGAATCGTGATTAATTTTTTTCAAATATCATAGAGAACGACATATGAAATCAAAACGCACATGAATAATCCTATATGGATAGGATGCGGGATTCATTGGATTAGATTAATGCTATATTTGAAAATAATTGTTTGGTGGTGAACGAACACCAATGTCTATCTGAAGAGATAGTAATTGTTTATACGAACAGGGTGAAAAAGATGACCGACAATTATGAGATTAATGCCTTCAACTAAAGTCTGATGGTTATACTGAAAAGAGATGAGTGTGTGAATTCTGGAAATGGTGAGAACTCCAGGGTATAAATGTGTTGTATAATGCGATGAGTACATGTGTATTGTTGATATATTTATGGGAAAAACTATTTTTATGGTATAAATTTTTCTCTTACACACATTTCGATAACTGTGCCACTTTTTTTTTTTTTTTTTTCAGATGGTAGAGTCCACAAATTTATCTCTATGACATGAAATAACTTATCTCTTTTAACATGAGATTAATAAAACTCTATATTTATATTGACCTTAGGAGCGTTTATTGTAATGTGGCCTTAGAACAGTTACTCCTAGATGGTGGTGGTGGATGCTAGAATAGGGGGAAGATCGTGGTTAGACACACAACCCAAGCTTATGGGTTTTGGCAGGTAAAGTCCTCTTCAAATGAGAAGCCATACCTACCTGGCCTTAAACCCTTCTAACAGGAATCAGGATCATACCCGGAACAATAATATATTTTGTTTTAAAATTGCATTACAATGGCCATTTTGCCAAAGTCAAAATAATATTGAACAACTTTATTTTTATTTTTTAAGATATTATTTTTAATTTTAACTTAAACAAAAAACCAAATTAAAGGTAAATAGGTTAATAGGCTCTTTTATTCTCTTGCTGTTCTGGATTAAAGGGATATTTCATTTACGTCTATTAGTATTTTGATACATCATTGTTTAATATTATTATTTTCTCAATTTTAAAATCAATACAATAATTAATGACACATTTTAAAAAATTTAAAAAATGCCAATATAATTTTTTTTATTCTAATAATAAATATTAATCAAATGAAAATATGAAATTAATATGCATTGATCACTCATGTATAGACAAAATTTATGATGATGCTTTATTCTAACTCTTTATCTTTTGTTAAATTGATTATTATTTTTTATTAGTTAAATCTATGATGATACTACATCTTTACTTTCTCTCTTATTATCGTTAATTTGTCTATAAACAATTAACACCGTTTCACATTATATTATATGACATGAAAAAATATATTTTTGATTGAATACACCTTGGGTATAAGCAGAAAGTGCATGAACAAATAGATTATATATTTGTTCATAAAACACAATTTGTGTATAAGGAAAAAAATATACCCTTAATTTTCTGCCGCGGCGGCCGATAAGATGTCTATGCTAGAGAGACATTTTTTTAAAAAAAATTGGAATCCACTAATTGAAAAATAAATAAAAAATTACACCATACATTCTCGAAAATTTACTTTGTGCGGCAAAAAATTATTTTTGAAGTAAAGGTAGAAATAATTTTCTGTAAATTTAATATGTTGCCTTTATAATATGTTCAGTTCAAATTTGAATCAAACATAGGATGGTTTATAATAAAAAAAGAATTAAGTTAAATTTACAAAAAATAATTACAAATTATACTATGTATTAATATGGGGTTTTATATTTATCATTCAACATGAGAATTGAATTCTCATGTTGTAGAGACAAAAAATATATGGGATCCGTATGTTAGAAAAAAATTATGTGTAGAATCCACGTTGGCACGGAGATCGAAGTGTGTAGAAAAATTCAAATTCTCATATTAAATGAGAATTATAAAACCCATTAATATGTACTATCCATAATAAATAATATAATTTGTAAGAGTTTGTAAATAAAAAATTTGTAAATCTAATAAAAAAAAGTGAACGAATACATTATACAATTTTTTACGCATAGGACAATTATGGTTGTAATCTGAGTATTATTTTTGCTCTATCTTCAAGTAAACAATGATATATCTTTTTTTCTATGTTATCTTTATCTCTAATTACTGCAGAAAAAGAAAAACTGTATGTAGCCCGACAGAGATAGTTAGAGAGCACGGAAGTCCCATGGTTCCATGCAAACTCTATTAATGTTTCCAATGACTGTGTGTCTCCACTAGCTTCCACCTCACCAATCTTTCTCTCTCTTTTCTGTTTTTATAGTTGTTTTATTATTATTTTCTCTCATGCATTGTTTTCGTTTTGAATTTGCCAATTCTGGAATTGAAAAATTAAAAGAGAGAGAGAGAGATATGGGTTCCAAACTTCCAATTCCATGAGATTTCCCACTATTTTCGACCTCCGAAACCTCTCTCTTGCTTCTTGTGGATGTTGTGTTGGACCATGCAATGGAACCTTGTTATCTGAATCTCACATATATTTCTTTTCTTTTCTTTTCTTTTCTTTTTTCTTTTTTTAATTTCATATCATTGGCTTCTTCTTCTTGTCTCTTTTCTCCAGATTATAATAATAACTTTTTAATCTCTTTGGTAAAGAGACTAGGACCTGAGAATTAGTTGAAGAGAGAGATGTTGATGTTGATGTTGGGCTTGGCTTCGTGCATGTTTTCCATACAACCAAAGGATGATGATATGAGTTAACTATAAGGATCTTAAGGTGGTCAACATATTCTGTTTTTGGAACCATTACCCATAATGCGGTTCATTTAGAATTTGGTTTTTAGAAATATGCATCCTTGAGTTCTCAGGTTGAAAATGGATGGTCAGGGTGACACTCTCCATAAGCATCCAAAGAAGGAGCATGAAGGCCCTAAGGAACCACATGTTTTCTTACATGGGGACTTGGATCTGGTGATCATAGAAGCCAAGTCTCTTCCTAATTTAGATTTATCTTCTGAAGCAGTTAGAAAATGTATCACTATGGGCAACATGTGCACACCTCCCTTTGTAAAGGGACTTAAGACACACTCTGGAAAAGATAAGATGATAACTAGTGACCCTTATGTATCTGTGTGCCTAGCTGGGGCTACAATAGCTCAAACTAGAGTTATTGCTAACTGTGAGAACCCTCTGTGGGATGAGCAATTTGTTGTCCCTGTTGCTCACCCTGTTCAAAAAGTGGAGTTTCTTGTCAAGGATAATGATGTTCTTGGGGCAGAACTCATTGGAGTAGTGGAGATACCTGTTCAAAAGATACTGTCAGGAAATACTATTAATGATTGGTTTCCCATCATTGGTCAATATGGAAACTGCTTAAAACCTTATCCTGAGTTACATATTTCTGTTCAGTTTAGGCCAATTGGAGTGAACCCTTCAGAAAATGGGGATAGGACAGATTATCTAGGAGTTCCTAAAACATATTTCCCTCTCAGGAAAGGAGGGAGTGTGACTCTATATCAAGATGCACATATACCAGATGGTATGCTACCTCAAATTTCACTTGAGGGTGGAAAAGTATATCAACACAGTAAATGTTGGGAGGATATATGCCATGCAATTTTGGAAGCTCATCACCTAATATATGTTGTAGGATGGTCAGTTTACCACAAAATAAAGCTTGTAAGAGAGCCAACAAAACCATTACCTTCTGGGGGAGAGCTTTCACTTGGAGAGCTGTTGAAATACAAGTCACAAGAAGGACTCCGAGTGGTTATGCTGATTTGGGATGACAGAACGTCACATGACAAGTTTCTTTTGAAAACAGTAATTCTCACTACCCTTTATGAGAAAATTAAACATGATTTCTATACTGAATTATTGCTTTAATTTCCAATTATAATTTCTGTCATGAGACATTATATTGATTCTATTGCTTTTAGTTGTTCAAAGGGAAAAAGACCTATTAAGGAGAAAATTGGGTGGGTTCTGCAGTAAAAGATAATTGGATTTGCTTAAACTGTCTCATGTACTATTAATCTTTGGTACTGAAATGCTAGGCTGTTAAGATTCCTAAAATTCAAGTTTTAGTGGATTATTCTAGACATAGTTGCATAAAATTCTTGCACTCCAATGTCTCTAATATTCATAATTGATGTACATAATAAACATTGATTTTCTTGATTGCAGGATGGTGTCATGCAGACTCACGATGAAGAAACTAAGAAGTTTTTCAAAAATTCCACTGTTCATTGTGTGCTATCTCCTCGCTATGCAAGCAATAAGCTCAGTATTTTCAAGCAACAGGCATGGAGATCCTGCACTTGAATTCAAAACTTTGTTGGATAAAGATACTACTTCACATAACCACCCATTTCATTATTTCATTACTGGAAGACTTCACATTAATTAATAGTGATAGATATAAGATCTAGTAGTGTACTTTTTTCCTTTTCAGTTAAAACAGTTCCAATTTGATTGAATCTTTTGGTTCAGGTTGTGGGAACCCTCTTTACGCATCACCAGAAATGTGTGCTTGTAGACACTCAAGCTTCTGGGAATAATCGTAAAATAACTGCTTTTATTGGTGGCTTGGATCTATGTGATGGCAGATATGATACACCACAGCATCGGCTTTTTGGGAATCTAGATACAGTCTTCAAAAATGATTTTCACAATCCTACATTTCAAGTAAGTGGTTATTGTAAACACAATAATTCACTATCTTCTGTTTTATTGTACTAGGGAGTTCTATAAAATATATCTTTATAAGTATAATCTTCTTTCTACACTGAAAAAAAGAGTGGAACAAGGAAAGGAGGAAAAAAATTATCATATGGAAATTTGCAAAGGTAATTTGTTCAAATTGTGTGCTATAGGCACCTATAAATTCGTCTGGACCAAGGCAGCCATGGCATGACTTACATTGCAAAATTGAAGGTCCTGCTGCATATGATATATTAACCAATTTTGAACAAAGATGGAGGAAGGCCAAAAAATGGCGCGACTTCAGGCTTAAAAAGGTGACAAATTGGCATGATGATGCTTTGCTAAGGCTAGACCGTATTTCATGGATTCTCAATCCATCTTCTGGTCCTGATGGTGATAAAGCTGTTCATGTAACCGATGAAAATGATCCTGAGAGTTGGAATGTTCAGGTACGGAGGAAATTAATTTGTTCATAGAATCTGATGACATGTGACATCCTTCTTGATAAAATCCAGTAATGATTATGAATAAAGCATTAAAATACAGGTATTTCGGTCCATAGATTCAGGATCCGTGAAGGGCTTTCCAAAGGATATTGACAAAGCTAAGGCTCAGGTAAGAACAAGGTTGTATGTGACTCTCTCTTGTACTTTGAGTTTTTATTTTTGAAGTATGCATTGTGGTGTAGTTTCATGTTATATTGAAATGTTAATTTTCTGCAGAATCTTTTATGTGGAAAAAATTTGAAAGTAGATCAAAGCATCCATGCTGCTTATGTAAAAGCAATAAGATCAGCTCAGCACTTCATATATATTGAGAATCAGTATTTTTTGGGCTCCTCATATCATTGGCCTTCATATAAAAATGCAGGTAGATATAGTTTAGTTTCCTATGTGGTCATCTTTATATGGCATCTGCTAGCCTCTGCATTATCAAATTGGTATATTGATGTTTCTTTCTCTTGCTTTTTTTTTTTTTCTGAACTTGTAAAAGTTCATATAATTATTCTTGTGAAAAATAAGTAATAACTTGTTAGATGTAATTATTGAAGTTTCTGGCCCTTAATCTTAAACGTTTACTTGGTAATTGTGTACATAAAAAGGTGTTTTGAATATCATTTTTCTTTGTCTCTTTATATTATTGTTTTCAAATGTGGTCGCATGTATTATACACATTTTTCTTGCTAACATTTAAAGGCACTATGCACTAAGGGGCGTTTGGTACACGGCATTTGGCCGGATTCTCGGGAAACTGAATTTTTTTAAATTTTAAATTTCTGGATATTATCGTAGACTGAATGTAAAAATCATATTTTTGAAAATTGAGATTCCCGGACAAATAAAAAATTTTCTTGTACCAAACGCCCCCGCTCTCTAGATTCCAAGTTTCTCTAGCATTTGAGTATTTGAATATTTTGTGATGTAGTTTTTACAAATACATATGCATGGGTAAGTTTTTCATTTCTTATCTTTAACAGGTGCAAATCACTTGATTCCCATGGAGTTGGCTTTGAAAATTGCCAGCAAGATCAGCGCAAATGAACGTTTTTCTGTATATATAGTTATACCAATGTGGCCAGAGGGGGTTCCATCTAGTGCTGCTGTTCAAGAAATACTGTTCTGGCAGGTAAGACCAATTTCAAAGTCTATGTTCCCTTCTTTTCAAAATTTTCAGATTAGCAATTCCAGTGATTCAATGACTGGTTTTGGTTTTAAAAACAATGGTACAAGTTAGAAAGGCATGATGGGCACAACATTTTTCTTCCATAAATTTATTATTACCTGGTAGTAATGGATATTCTTGACTAGTTAATGGAAATGCTCTAATAATCAAACCCCTGCCAAATTAAAGACAAAAATCACATGCAACAGACTTCTTGTTATTAAAATTCTTCAAACTACATAAATGATAAAGATTACAAGAATGGAAGGATGGTTTTGGGATGTGTTCTTTCCAATATTTAGTACATGTCCATCAGTGATAAAGATTTATGGATATAATTGAAGGTGTTTATTACAACCTTCTAATTGGAATTTGAATGACTACAGGGACAGACAATGTCTATGATGTACAGGATTGTTGCAGATGCCCTTAAAAAAGCAGGTCTCTCCAATAAGTATCATCCGCAAGATTATCTTAACTTTTACTGCCTTGGAAGGAGAGAACCTCAAGCCTCGGAAAGTTCATCAATACCAAATCCATCTTCTGAAAACCGTGCTTTGGTATGCCAAACTTAAACTACCCTACTATTTTCTTAACCAAATGTTTGCATTGCATGCAGTTTGAAGTTTGAACACTTCGAATATCTTGATGTATTTATTATGAAGCACAAGCAGTTATAATTCCATATGATAGTGTCAGATGATCCGGATTATCTACCATATTTAATATTTTCTACAAAAAGAAAACAAATGATATAAAATAAAATAAAAACTAATACAAGGAAAAAGTTTGTCAGCAATTACATATGAGAAATAATCAGTTGGTGTGTGTAATTCCATTTGCACACTTTTTTGTTTATATTGTGATTAATTAGAATATCATGGTCCAACATATTTTCACTTCACCTAGTTTATGATCTCATTATTATTATTTTCCCCTTTCTTTAATCAGGTATCAGTTAAGAAATTCAAACGTTTTATGATTTATGTTCATGCCAAAGGAATGATAGTTGATGATGAGTACGTAATCATTGGATCAGCAAATATTAACCAGAGATCGTTGGATGGTTCAAGGGACACAGAAATAGCAATGGGTGCTTATCAACCAAAATATACATGGACAGAAAAGAATTCTCATCCACATGGCCAGGTTTGTTAATGAGCTAGAATAGCAGTATGGAAAATGAGCATATTAATCTCCAAGTATGAAAGTAAAAATATATATTCTAAATTTCTCCTTAGCTTGTTTATGTAGCACATGTTGCTAACACATGAAATAGTCAGATACAACCGGAAAAAAGTAACCAAATATGAGTAATCTACCACATTAAGATATATTACAATTCACCAAGATATTGAGCCAACCCTCTCAATAGCTTATTATTTTGAATCTAAAACATGTTGTATACTTTATTTTTATTCAATGCCTCCGGTTCGAGCACTGTCACTCACACCCATACAATTCTCCTAACATTATTTTTTTCTATTTCCAAAACTCGAACTCGAAACCTCTGATTACGGAGAACAAGCTCCTTGTCATTTGAGCCAATAGTCGTTGGTTATGTTATATACTGTATTGTCATAATATAATTGCATGCTTAACTAAAGACACCTTCTCACAGTGGATTCCCAGCTTAAAGCCAGATTTGTGAATACTAACATAGCAGATAGTTTCCTGTTATGCAATTTCATCTTTTCTTTTCTCAGTAATTGGTAATTCCCACAAAGATTGTGTTGATGTAGGTGTATGGATACCGAATGTCACTGTGGGCTGAGCACCTTGGTGGTCTTGATGATCCTTTTGCTGAACCTCACAGCCTGGATTGTGTTAGGCATGTCAACATGATTGCCAGAAAAAACTGGGACACATATGTGTCTGAGGAAGGGAAACAGATGAGGGGACACTTGATGCAGTATCCAGTTCATGTCAGCAGTGATGGAAAGGTGAGTGCATTAGATGATTATGAGTCCTTTCCTGATGTTGGTGGCAAAATTCTTGGATCACCCAATTCACTTCCGGATGCACTAACCACATGATTAACCAAAGTAAGTCTAGGTAGGAAATGGTAATGATGATAAAGCCATTTTATACTCTTAAAATTATCTTTAGAGAAACATAATATGTAACATTATAGAATGGTCCTGATGCAGCTAAATGATTACTTACCTTTGTATGTAAATTATTGTATCTGATAGTATGTGAATAATCTCTACATTATATTTATGGAAAATATAAGAATCATGTTGCAGGAATGACACTGTTTATTCCTTCCTGCAACAAGGATCCGGCAACGTATCTTGAGAATACGGCGCCGTATCCTGATTTTGGTTTGACTTTTTTTTTAAGCGTGTGATAGGGGTGTTCGCGGTCTGGATTGGATCGGTTTTGAAAGTAAAACTCATCCGATCCAATCCCTTCGGTTTGATCATGTAATCATCCATTCGGTTTAGATTTTTTTTCAAATCCGATCCGATCCAATCCAATTTTTTTCGGTTTGGATTGGATCGGTTTTCGGTTTTTTGAATATCCTAAAATTAGTTTTGTGATTATTGTGCAAATAACATCTTTTATATATATTGACTTTGTAAAAAAAAAAAAATTGAAATACAAAAATATCAGTAAACAATACTATAGTTGATGAGAGGTGACTAAGTTTTTTTTTGGGTTTAGTTGATGAGTTAATGGGTCTTGAGTTTATAAATTTTTGGGCTATGATTGGAGAAAAGACAAGTAGGTAGAGGATAATTAATATATTGGATCGGTTTTCATCAACCCATCCGAAAACCGATCCAATCCATTTAAAATTTGCGGTTTTCTTTCGGTTTCCGATTTTTCGGTTTTCGATTTATTCGGTTATCGGTTTTTCGGTTCGGTTTTCGCGGTTTGAATCGGTTTGGATCGGTTGATGAACACCCCTAGCGTGTGATCCACACTTGATTTGTGTGTGCAGGAAAATGGTCTTGTCATGTGACATGACAAAAAGCGAACCCTATATTTATATAGGTAAAAAACAAATACAATACAGTAGTTATCATCAGGATATTATCTCTTCTCGGGTGGTGGTCCTTCATTTCCTTAATAGAAACTGAATATGGGTTTTCTTCTGGTTTTTCAATCATAGATTTTCACTATGAGAATAAACATTACCAGAACCAACAAAAAAAGTTTCATGTTTACTAAGGTGATGATTGATAAACGTCTGGAACTGAGTGGTTTTACTACCCTTTTCTTGTACAGCCCTTAAAATATCAATATTATTAATATTCGTCATCAGAAAAATAAGTAAATAAGCGACAAGATTGTTATATATAATAATTATCCTAATAACATCAATATGGGCAGTTTTATGGTGAGTGTTATCATGGAAAGTTGCATTATAAACTGAGCAAAAAAAGGAGAGGGTTCTTCTAGAAAAAAAGCAACATAAACCATTGTTATTCAAACTAGAAATGATCATTGTTACAAATGAATGATCTTTTTCTTTCCGCTCGCTGTTGAATAAATATAAAAGGAGTTTGTCGTTGCCTCACTTTGGCATAGGATTAATAATACAAATGTTAGACATAGTAAAAAAAGTTTATTTGTAAAAAAAAAAAAAAAAAAAAAATAATAATACCTTTTAATTAAGGAAAAATTTAACTATAACCATTAAGGGAAAAATATTTTTCCATTAAAGATAAAATTATCTCTAGTGAGCTCAAAATGACATCGTTTCGGGTCGTAAGATTAAAAAATTATAATGACAAAGACTAATATAATCCTTTAATAAACTAGAATTACAAAAATATTTTAATTTTTGTCACAAAACGACTTGTTCTATGCTTACCGGACATAATTTATTTCATTCCCCGGAAAAATACTTTACCCGATCGCTAACTTTAATTGGTAAGCAAGCGTGGTTTGAGATTCTGTTATTTAGTTATATAACAGCAAGAACACAAGCAAGAGACCGCATAGCGCAGTGGATTAGCGCGTCTGACTTCGGATCAGAAGGTCGTGGGTTCGACTCCCACTGTGGTCGTTTTTACTTCATTAAATTTCTAAATTGCCACGACGTCGTATGTTAGATAACGAATTTTGGCTCAGTTAGCTATTCTCGATAATAGATAAGGGAATGAATTGTACGTTTGAAGAAGCTCTGAAAAATTGTTTGATTGGAGAATCAATAAAGAGAAGAATGAATTCGAGGTCAAATTGTGGGAAGGAGGAAGGAAGATCATCGACTCACTGTAAACACCATTAGGAGCTGGCTGGAAATGAAGTTGGTCGTTCTTGCGTTTACATGCTATCAGACTCAATTGTTGCTATGATTTTAAACATCAGTCCAGAGAGGTCCCAAAAACAATGGCTGAAATAGATGTCACGAAAATTGAAGAGAATGTGAAGAAGGCAGATAAGACTATGCATGCAAAAATGGGGAAGTGGAGAGTGAAAATGAAGAACTAAAGGAAAGAGTAAGAACCCTATTCCAGCGTTTTCAAAGGAGTACAAAGCCAACCCCAGTTCTTAGATATTAAAAGTGACGAGGAAGGAACACTAGGGTATACTAGCCATCCACACGAAACTTTAATTTTGCCATGAGTTTTTGGCAGGCCCTATCTAACAGAATCAGCACAACGATGGTGGGAAACACAGTGATTTCTTGAACCACCGTCCATCCTATTTTCATCAAACGGTTCTAATTTATTAACCACATATAACTTATATGCAATGTAATATAAAGTAAGAAAATTAAATTTTAATTATTGTGTATGAAACAATCAGGAAGGTTCATTGCCTCCGTGAGTAAAGATGAGCCAGTTTCTTCAAGATTTGGTAATTGTATGATTCAAATATATTGATAATCTTCCCTGAAATTGCAGCCAAATTCATCCCATGGATAGGCTGGAATCTAACTTGTGTAGCTCAATACATATCATTGTATAAGTTACTTCCTGCTATTGTAGTTTGTGATAAGGTTATAATGAATAGCGTCATTCTCCATAATGTGTTTTCTAGTGAACGAATTTAAATTTATGATGAAAATTTATTTGAGGCTGATTCAACAATAATACAATATAGTTTTAGATATTCTATGCGATGCCAAGCTGATATATTAAGAAAGGGGCTTCCTTTAGACAGATTTCAAGAACTTACTAGCAAGCTGTGAATGATAAATATCTATTCCTCAGCTTGAGGGGGAGTGTTGTAAATAATATTGATTTAGTTATTATTTAGTTTTTATTTAGTCATTTATTGTTGTATTGGGCCAAGCCCATTAGGTTAAAAGTAGGTCAAATATTCTCTATAAATAGAGAACCCTTTGTACAGATTATTTACAATTCTATAATATATTAGAATACCCTTTTTCAAGTCTTCATTAAAAATCTTTCCAAGAAAAATCCAGTGGGACAAAAAATTTAATAAGGAGAAAAAGAGTACAATGCATATAGCTCCCCCTCAATTAAGTCATATATGAAAGTGGAGTAACAGTTGCAATTTTCCATAATGTCCATTTATAATACTTTCACATGGACATCATTGCATTAATATTCATGTCTCCTTAAAAATTTGTTAGAAAATCCAATGGGAAAAACTAGCAAAAAAAAAACAGAGAGTACATGGCATACGCTACCAAAGCATTACATACATTGCCTCATTAAAAATCTTTAGCCAAGAAAAATCCTTTGGAAAAAAACGTAGCAAAGGAAAAAAGAGTACAATAATAAACCTTCGGGGCTCCATCCTTCAGGGATAATTATAATTAATTTTCTCCCCTGATGAAAATAATCTATTAAGGAAGTAGCAACTAGGCTTACCTTTACAGCCTTCCATAACATTGCAGTACTTCCACAAAGAGATGCATATCTAATATGCGATTATTAGACCTATAGTCAACATCAAAATATTCAACCAATGTGAAATCTCCATATCATAGATAGATCCTTGAAGATGACCAAAATATGATTAACGTCATTCCAATGCCTTAAGGGCAACATTATGTCTAGTTAGAACTTTTACTGCAAATGTAATATCAGACCTGTTGCATTTTGAAGAATATAATAGTGTTCCTATGACGCTTAAGATTAAGAGCTTTAGGTCTTAATCCTTTCTCGCTATTTATTTTTGGTCAAAACGGATCTGTATGGACCATCATCGGGTCACTTATATATAGGGGTGAAAATGGGCTAGACCGGGTCTCGTCCTGAAAAGCCCAAGCCTATCATAAAAAATTCAAGTTTGACCTGGCCCGATAGCATAGTACGAATCTAACTATTAGCCTTGTCTAGCCTATTTATAAAACAATAAATGGCCTGACTCGTTAGCCTGTTAATTTTTAACTTCCAAGAAAAACATAAATCAACTTCACCAAAAACTCAAATTATATTGTTAAAACAAAAACCACAATTTAATGTCCAAATAGAACTATAAATCACAATAACTTATCACAATCTGTATTTCAGTCACTCTCAAAAGCAAAATGCCCAAATTAAATAACATATATTTCTTCAGATCCAACAAACCAATCCATACTATGCAAATTAAAATAACTACATGAATCAAACAAACACATGATGATGCTTATAGTAGCACAAAACTTCTTATCATGTTCTCTCCCCTGCAAATACAATTCCAACGTTACATAAGTTGGCAAAAATTTGTAAATGTAGAAAACAAAAAATAATATTAAAGAAAAGAAACAAAAAATAAGATTAAGAAACAAAAAACCTTGGGGGATGTTATACTTACTACCAAATCTTAACCGTTGATTTCTGTCAATCAACGGTTATAATTTACTGAAAATTAATAATTAATTAATAAGTGTGACTCAATAATTATAACTGTTAGATTGACAAAAATCAACGGTTAAGATCTGATAATAAAAGATAATAAGAAAAAAAATAGCAAGTATAACCTCTCCCAAAAATCTTTTAATATATTCATATACACAATCTAACATGTTAAGATGTTGGTTCCTCCTACATAAAAAATAAAGTCAGATTTCTATTAAAATATATTTGAATATAATTCAGTTATAAAATAATTTCAATTGATTAAATTTATATCTTTTGTTTTTCCTTCAAGCCATACTTATTTTATTTTATTTTATTTAAAATAAATAGTATAATATATGACAGCTTGTAGGCTTATAGGCCTGACCTTGTGAAAGTAGACCTACGACTTGTTTATTAAACAAGCTTTTTTCAAGGCCCGAGCCCGACCTATTTTAAAAAATATACTAGGTCAGGTTTGGCCTGACGTAGGCCCCTATAAGTCGTCCGACCCAATTTCACCCCTACTTATATAGTTTCATTGGTGAAATAAGCATTTTGGAAGATGCTCGATCTGCATACCGAGATAATAGTATGTTTGAGACCACCATACAGTGATCTTTGCAGCTTGATGCTAAACATACTGCGAATTTCATTCTTTCCATAGAGGGTATGGAGATTCCTGCAGGGATTTTCATATAAATATCATCATCCAGTGACCATGCAGTCACGACGTTCATTAAATGCATCTTAAGGTGCATATTAGTTGCCATATTTATTAAGTAATGGAACATAATAAAATTCATTACGGGAGAATAAATATCATAATTGATGTAGGGTCTCTGCGAAAACCCTTGTTATTTATTAATTACTTACCTCCTTTCATAATCTAAATGTTTCTGTTATAGTTTTGAGTTCTGGATCCAGATTATCTCTTGAGACAACAAGAGTTACTGAGAAGGCAATGGTGTTGCCAGTGACAAATAATATTATGACATTTTCTCCCTTATTAATATACTTTATTGCATACTTTTAAGTCAATATCAACCAAATATTCATCGTTTCCCAAGGCATTCAGATTTGATTGTTCTGTATTCTCGGGATTGTTCCAATTAGTAGCTACATTTATTTTACCGGGTTCGCTTTCTTCGTGATTAATCTCTAAGATGGAAAAGTTTCTTTCCCTTTTAAGAAGCAATGAACAAAGTAATTTCTCCAAGCACGCACATCAGCAATCTCAGCATTCAGATAAACACCATCATTACTCAGTGTTCCCATAATTTGAGAATTGATGTCAAGAAGGATCTACTTCACAGCACCAACATCACCCTTTTAAGCTGAAGCTATTAACATAACCGAATCATGTCCAACGACCTCTCCACTAGGTTGGTGGTGGTTTTCTCCAAGGTCTCAACATCGGCGGCTCTCACGGCGGTGTTACGGCAAAGAGAGACAGTAATGCGAGGAAGGACAAATTCTGGTCATACAAGGAAGGAACTATATTGGTGGTTCGTTGTGGTTTTCAATTCTCCTGATCTGAAATAAAAGAGAGATGAGTGCGAAGGAAAGTGGGTGAGTGCGGCGGAAAAGGAAATGTAAGGAGGGCTTGGGAGAAAGATAATCTGGATTGGACAATGGTGATTAGTGGTAGGAAGGGGAACGACGAAAGAGATAGAGAGAAAATCTATTATGGTGATAACGTGTTATAAAATTTATAAAATGAGAAGAGAAAGTAAGAGAGAATAGACACAGAAGCTAGGCAAAATACTAATTTCCATTCATACTAAGGGGAAAACACCATTTTAAAATTTTTGAGCAAAAGAATTGCCCAGTTAAAGTTGATTGGATAAGTTTTTCCAAAGTAATGCAGTAAAACATGTCTCATATGCTGACGAGACTAGTCTCGTCACTGACACTGACGGGACTCGTGTCACATCAGCGCCACGTAGGCATTTTTGTTACCATAAAACTTCAGAAGAACATAACTTGTGACTCGGGTATCAAAATCAGATGATTTTTTTTGATTTCACATAACTTTTCGAGATCTACGCAATGACATCTCATTTTATATATTTTATCTCTCACAAACATAATTTGAATTGGTAACAATTGTACCACAATCACGCGTTTAAATCCAGAAGATCTTCAAATTATGTTTGTGGGAGATAAAATATGTAAAATTAGGTGTCATTGCATAGATTTCAAAAATTTATGTGAAATAAAAAAAACATCTGATTTGGATACCCTAGTCACAAGTTATGACCTTCTGAACTTTTACGATACTGGGACTGCCTACGTGGCGCTGACGTGGCACGAGTCCGGTCAGTGTCAGTGACGGGACTAGTCCCGTTAGCATATGTGACATGTTTGACTGCATTACTTTGGAAAAATTTATCTAATCAACTTTAACTGAGCAATTCTTTTGCTCAAAAATTTTAAAATGGTGCTTTAGCCTTCATATTAAGGGTCCGTTTGGATGAACTTTTTTTTCTTCAAAAGCTATTTTTTTTCAAGAAAAAAGTACTTCTCGTTTTTAGTTTGTTTGGATGTCTGCTTTTAAAAAAAGGAGAAGTCATAAAAAAAGCTAAAATTCTACTTTTTTCAGAAGTTAAAAATTTTAACTTCTAAGAAAAGCAGAAGTCAAAAGCCAAATATTTTTTTCAAAAACTAAATATTTTTATAAAAATACAAATAACTTTAACTTTTGTAAAAAGTACTTTTAAAATAAGAAAGTGATAAAAAGTATTTTTTCTAAAAGCTGAAACAAACGACCTCTAATTCGTATGGGATTTATGTCCTTATAGAGGATTATATATATCAATCAAGAAAATAATTATATTTCAATACAACATTAATGTAGTGGTTACAAAATATATCAAAAGTTATGAAAAAGTCAAAGGTCATCAATATATTTTACGACAATTTAATACTTCTTATGGAAAAAGTATTTCTCCAGTCACTGTAGATAAAACTATCTCCAGTGAGCCTAAAACGACGTCGTTTTGGGTTGTAAAATAAAATAAAAAATTATAATGACAAAGACTAATATAACCCTGAAATAAATTAGAATGATAAAAACACTATAATTTCCGCCACAAAATGACATCATTTTATGCTCACCGGAGATAACTTATCTTCATTAACCGGAGAAATGCTTTATCCATTTCTTATATATCATAATAGGGTAAAGAATTTCTCTAGTCAATGGAGATAAGTTATCTCCGGTAAGCCCAAAACGACGTCATTTTGAAGTGAAAATCAAGGTATTTTTGTAATTCTAATATATTGCAGGGTTATATTAGCCTTTATCATTATACTTTTTTAATCTAATAACCCAAAACGATATCATTTTGAGCTCACTGGATATAACTTTATCTCCAATGACGGAAGAAATATTTTTTCCATCATAATATATACATATAGACACACATAATCTTATTTCTTACTTTAAATAGAAGATATTTCCATAATTTTATTACTTATTTTGAAAATGGAATATGTTACTTTAATCTTAACATACATTAACAAATGATTAATACATGGTTATAATTATTTATTAATTAGTGATGTGATTGTTCTTGTGCATCCAAATTATTGCACTAAGTTTATAAAAGTATTTTTCTTAACTTTGATGCATTACAAGTGTAATTCAATCTGATATTATTAATAAATTTAGATATATTATGAATTTAGTAAATATCAAACTTATTAAATGACACGACAACACATAATTATAAATATAAAATATTTTTATATGAAATTTATATTCATATCTTTTATACAACCTCGTTTATTCATCGGTCTTTTTTTATTTGTATGGTTCTCTTTTTTGTTAAAAAAAAAAATGATACTTGTCAAGCAAATAATTAATTTTATAAAATTTTACTTAAAGCCAACTTTCAATAAATATTTGATGGGAGAAGTTATAGTTATTACCTCTTTTTCTTACTACCTCTTACTACTAAATTTTAATCGTTGATTTTCGTCAATTTAATAATTATAATTTATTGGAAATTAATTATTAATTAATTAAATATGATCCAATAAATTATAATTATTAAATTAACAGAAATCAATAGTTAAAATTTAATAGTAAAAAGTAGTAAGAAAAAGATACAGTAACTATAATATTCTCCGTATTTGATATCCCACTTTAAATATCATACCCACAAACATGTAACTAACATTTTTCATGTGCTAACTTCTTTTCGTCACCTGTGGGATGAAAGAGACGCAACAAATTTATTAAAAACAATATTTATAAAATAAAATTTTGGGGAATGTCAGATCTGAAAAGTGTCAATTAAATAAGGGTTAAAAACTTTTAGTGCTTTTTGGATCAACTTTTATTTCTAAAAATGTTGACTTTTTTTAAAGTAAAAGTCATTTTGAATTTTTTTAGTTGTTTGGATAACATTTTTTAAAAAAGAAAAATTTAAAATAAAAGTTAAAATGTTATTTTTTTTTTAGTCAGTAGTTAGTTGTTTTTAAAAAAAGCAAAAATTAAAAAGTAATATACATTTTTTCTAGCAAAAAAGATAATATAAATTTTTAAAATACAATTTTAACTTCATCCTATCATATCTATTTTATCTCTTTTTATCTCACGATCATATTATTTTATCTCTCATGTATTGTAATTTTATATATAAAAAGTGTTTTTATTATTTTAACATCCAAACATTTTTTTTTATGTAAAAGTGATTTTAAGATCATACATTCAAACATAAAATAATTTTATCTTTAAAAAAAGATTCTTTTAAAAAAAACAATGCATAAAAAGTTATTTTTGTAAAAATTTATCCAAACGGGTCCTTAGCTTGTTTTTTACACGCATAATAAACATGAGTCTCGTTAATTATTATTTTTTTCTTTCCTCTTTTAATAAATTGTGTAAGAGAAAATATTATTTTCATATAACTTGAGAAATTTTGAACCCGTTAAATAATTACTCAAGAAAAAACTAAAGTATTTAATAGTCACAAACAATTTAATAAGAGAAAAAATTTTGTTTTTTATATAATTTTTTTTCTATTATATTTACATTAAAATAAATGATTTCTCCATAAAAAATATTAATAAGACCTATTTATTTTTACGTGAACGTGAGAGATAAACTTTTTCAGTTGCAAAAGCTAAATTATTAAACTCATTTTATAAAGTATCGTTTTCAGGCACACATTAACAAAGATTAAAATCAAATCGAACTTGTCTTTTGTTAGCTTTAAAAGCAGATTAGATTCGTATATTTGTTCTAGAAAAGAATGTTAACTATTTAATCAAATTAGATTCGAAAAATTAATTGAATGTGATAGCAATCATAATATATTCGCAATTCGAAAACACACAGGAAGTGCGCGGCAGAGGAGTCGTTTATGGAAGATCAAAGCGGAGAAGGAGAAGAACAAGAAGAAGATTCTATATCATATTATTATCACTATTGATTATTCAAATTTATTAAATAATAATATTAATTCATTAATTAATTATGGCTAAGGGGCCCTTCTCCTCTTTCCGCCGCACAGTCTCCCGCCGCCGCCAAAACAGGAAGACGTTGCCGCCGCAGCAGTTGACGCCGCCGACGATTCCGACGCCGAATACGACCGGAATTTCCGGGTCGCCAGGCGAGAACGCCAACAACGGATTGATCGTCGGCGGAGCGGTGACGAAGGCGAAGAAGAAGACCGGCGGAGCCAGGTTGTGGATGAGATTTGACCGGTCGGGTCGGTCGGAGCTTGTCGAGTGGGACAAGAACGCCATCATCCACCACGCCGCGATTCCCGCCAGGGACTTGAGGATTTTGGGCCCTGTCTTCTCCCACTCCTCCAATATCCTTGGTAATTGATTTTTCCATTTCTATTTTATTTTATTTTGTTGGTTTTTAGGGTTTCTCTGAATGTTTAGGATTTTGCGCCTTGTTTTAATTGTTGTTTTGTGCTGAAGAATGAGAGTGAGTGGTGGAATATGGGTTTTTTTTTTTAATAATTTTGATGTGGATTTATTGGATGGTGAAAAATTAAACTAGTGTTGCAGTGTGTGATCAGTTCAGCGTTGAGATTGCCGTTTCGTTGTTTATCTTTTTCTTGAGTTTTGTCGTTCATGCTTAAATGCTTCCAGGCACCGACAAGACAACTTTGCTTTGCATTGAAAATGCTGCCGAGTAACAGACATATCTGACACACATGGTGCTATGATTAACTGCTTGGCTGCTATATGTTTAGATAGGGATAATTTTTTAAAACCATATATGCTGAATGTGTTTTCTTTGCATTTTATATTTTGATTATTATTATGAAATTTTGTTGCTTCATTACCTCTGACTATAAGGATTTTGTAGAGCCAATAGTTGTTTGTTGAGGCCGGACCTTAAAGATGAGTTTGAATTTCAAGAGTCACAATTTCTTTAATGGAGACTGGAGAGAGTAAAGTGACACAGATTCGAAATCAGATTAGTCACCTCTAGCGCTGCAAATTCATGTTGATATTAAAAATTAAAACATTTGCAGTTTACGTTTTACCATTGAAAATGTGATGAAAAGAAACGTAAGTTGAGAAATAGCTATACTTTAGGGAGGTAAAATGTATTTTACAATGTTTTTTTGTGTCTTTTGCCAATGGAGGATCGCAACGCCACCTGGACTTAGCTTGATTGGTTGGTTCGGGTAGAGATTTAGGTTGAGTTTGTAGGTTCAAGTGGTGGTAACGACTACTACTCTACCATTATAAAGTAGATACTGGCTACGGTTACTGTTGGAGCTTTTCAGTATCTTTATTTTAGCAGTTGAATTGATATAGGTTAGCCACGTGTCTTTAATTGTTCCTTTTGTGTTCTGATCCCTGTGCCTGTTGCATTTTATCTTTCATGTGGAAGAAAATGATAGTTTTCGTACCGTGATTATGTTTATCTGTTCTCTGCCAGTGTTCAAATCTTATACGCAATTACAGATACAGTGGTTCTCTTCTGCTTATTTGTTCTCCCTCACCCACACACACACACATTTGGATTATGTTATTATGATTAGGGCTTTACTTTTCTCGTATAATAGAAATTATTTTATGTTGTGAGATAAATAAAATGGGGTCCACCAATTTTTAAAAAAAGAAAAAAGAAAAAAAAGAAAGATAGATTTTTTTATGTGAGTGTAACATGAGAGATGAATTTCATGTAACGTAAGAGTATAATTTTCCTTATGATTATGGTGAAGTATGGAATTACATATACTTTTGTTCTTTGCAGCCAGAGAGAAAGCAATGGTAGTCAATTTGGAGTTTATAAAGGCTATAGTCACGGCTGAAGAAGTGCTATTGCTTGATCCTCTTCGCCAGGAGGTTCTTCCATTTGTTGAACAACTCAGGCAACAACTTCCATATAAAAGTCAACCTAGACTTCATGGACCTGTGCATGAACAAGAAAGTGAAATGCAGGTTTCAACTGGCAGACAATGGTTACCTGTGCCAGAGTCTGCTGAATGTTTGCAGTCTGAGCTTCCATTTGAGTTTCAAGTTCTTGAGATTGCTTTAGAAGTTGTCTGTACTTATCTGGACTCAAGTGTGGCAGACCTTGAGAGAGGTGCTTACCCTGTATTAGATGAATTGGCTAGGAATGTTAGCACCAAGAATCTTGAACGTGTTCGAAGTTTGAAGAGCAATCTTACACGTTTGCTGGCACGGGTGCAAAAGGTGTGCTGCATAAGTCCCATATTCTTCTTTCTCTGGTTCCTCCTGTTATTATCCCTTTGTTTCTTTCCCTTTTTTTAACCGTAGTTTCTATTTCTTTGCTAATCCACGCATTTTCCAAGGTTGCTTTAAAGTCACTGAAAATAGTTCTTTCGTTATGTATAGATGGCTGTGGAAATTGAGAATTGGAGGATTAACCTTTGCCAGAGAGGAGAGGGGGGGGGGGGGGGGGGTAGATTTTGCACAAGTCTGATTTCTGTTTATACAATGTAGTTCATTGGATTGGTCAAGACGTCAGTTAAAAGCCCTTGAGAAGTGCTTCTATTAATAAAAATGCTCACAGAAAACTTCCGTATTTATTGTACATTGAGATGGTTGAAGATTTTTGAAGAAGTAACATTTAACTCTGTGAGTTGAGACACGTAATATGCATCCAATAATGCAGTCCTGGAACAAAACAAGAAAATTTATTTCTCTCCTTCCCCTTTAATTGTTGTGTTTCCTTGGTTACACTGTTCAATAGTCATATTATGCTCTCAAATAGGCAATTCTGTGGTAGAGGCTTTTGTTCGCTGTTTTATAAAGAAAAATTATTGCAGGCTATTTTACCTTGTATCTGATGATGCATTCCGTCATCTTTGAGAGATATCATACTTAGGAAGTGTATGACCCACTTTTACAGGTGCGAGATGAAATTGAACATCTGTTAGACGACAATGAAGACATGGCGCAACTATATTTGACAAGGAAGTGGTTGCAAAATCAGCAATTTGAGGTTCATTTGGGAGCCACAGCCTCAAATATTCTTTCTAATGCCGCAAATGTTGTTTGTCGACTTGGTTCTAACAGAAGTGGAAGTCTTGTGGCTAGCAACTATGGGGATGATAATGACGTGGAGGACTTAGAGATGTTGCTTGAGGCATATTTTATGCAGTTGGATGGAACTCGTAACAAGATATTGTCTGTAAGTGTTCTTATAATTAGATTCTGGTCAAATCATGTGTATGTCAAATTTTGAAGATTGAAACTATCCTTTTGTACTTTGACTCTATCATCTTACTATCTAATTTAAACTATGCTCTTCTACTTTGAGATGATAAAATTCACACACTCATATTTGATTTGCACATGACTCTGTCTACACAAACTTTGTTATGACATGTGGTTCTTACTACGAAATTTAGTATTGCATCCTTTTGCTTTTCTCTTGTTTTGAGGAGGATGTAGGGAAGCGGGATTATTGCTAGTTTCAATGTGACGCTTCTGGGAACTTGTGGAGGAGATTCATAAGCTTCCAGAAATTAGTTTAAGCTCGCCCTCTATAGGGGCCATCAATTTTTGTTACCATATGTTGATATATATAAAACCATTAATGTAGCCTCACCCAACAGCTTAAGCTTTTGGGTTGAATTGGTTCTTTACATGGTATCAGAGCTTCGTGTCCCGGGTTCGATCCTCACTGCCCCCCACTTTTTTTCTAGTAGAATTTCTTTCTTCGCACAGGTAGGTGGGCCTGTGCATCGTCCACCCTTCAAACCCAGTGGGCTCTCGTGTGAGGGGACGTGTTGAGATATATAAAACCATTAATGTAGCCTCACCTAACAGCTTAAGCTTTTGGGTTGAATTGGTTCTTTACACCATAATTTGAGATATAATGCTTATGGGATGCTTATCAGGATTTAGCAAATATAGTATTGTCTGGTTGGTTTGGAGAAACAAGTGGTTGTCACCTACTGTTGATTTCCTTTTCTTGTTTACAAAAAAACTAGTAGAGACACAACTGTTAAGGGAAGGAAAAAGAGAGAGGGGAGGGGGGGGTAGCTAGTCCATGTTCCATGGACCAAGATGTTGGGTTTGCAAAGTATTCTTTAAATGTCAGCTGAATTTGATTAGTGTTTCTGTAATACCAAATACTGTGAGAATTTGACTGGAAACTTGGGTGCTGTTTCATTTTATCATTGCTGAGAGTGGTATGGTTCTTCTTATTGGTTATTGATTTGCAGGTTAGGGAATATATTGATGACACAGAAGACTACGTCAACATCCAACTTGATAACCATAGAAATGAACTTATTCAGCTGCAGTTGACATTGACCATTGCATCATTTGCTATTGCTGTTGAAACTTTGATTGCTGGTGCATTTGGTATGAACATTCCTTGTTCATTATACAGCAAAGATGGAATATTTTGGCCCATTGTTGGGGGCATGTCTGTAGCTTGCGTATTGCTTTTCCTGCTTGTTTTAGCATATGCAAAATGGAAAAAGTTGCTGGGATCATAAGTATACTTTCGTCATCAGCTGTTTGGGTTGTAACAGTTGGCAACATGAACCTCAGCAATCAGTGATCTGAAGAACAAACAAGAACGGGTCCTCCAAGAAGTGGCTTATTAAGGATGTATCTCAATTTCTCATAATATTATTAGCTGATCTCTAGGATGTTCCAAGCTTGCTTTTGACACTCTGAACTTCATAGCTGATATCATTCACACAGGCATTTTTCATTTAGCAACTGTATGATGTCATTTTTTCTATTTACTTTTTTTATGTTTTGCTTGATCAGTTTATATGTTAATAATGGGGATTGCATGAGGAGCATTGTGGTGGGCTTAATTTATGAGCAGCTAACCACACCATACAAGAGGGTTCACTTTTCAATTCTCACGAAATCTATTGTGCACTTGATAGAGCCGTAAGGATAAGGCACACGATATCATATGCAGGAGGCTGTGATGCGCCGGTACTTTTAAATGGTTGCTGTACACTTTACTAGTATTCGATCATTAGGGTTGTTAATATTCTTGGCATTACGCCTGATTCAAGCCTATTTATAAATAAATTAGGTCATCATTTTTTAAAAGCTTATTATTTAATTTAAAAAAAAAAATCAAATTTTAGGTCATTAAAAAAAACTAAAATTACCAAATGATAGTAGTTCAGTTGGCGTCAAAAAATTGAGCAGGTGGGGGTGAGAGCATGTATTCGATTGTCCCAAGTATCCTCTTTGGGAGAGGTTTAAAGTCTTAATCCTGAGTTATCCGTCCCGAATCGGACTAGTTGGGAAGCAATGAACCGATTGGAATATTTTCAAAATAAAAATAAAAATTAATGAGTGGTCTATTTAATTAAATATAAATGTATTATTTTTATTATTATTTTTATTTTTATTATTATATTTTTAAAATTATATATTTATTGGTCTATTTAAAAGTTTAGATATATTTGTTTACATAGATGCAATGTTATGAAACTGGCCGGGTTGACCCAGAATCTAACGAATTGGTCATCGGACAGTTCGAGTCAAGCATCGAACCAACCATGCATCGAATCCAGTCAAAAATCAATCAAACTCGATCAAAATTGGTGACTTGATGACCCGGTCGGGTCATGCATTTTTATTAAAAAAAATACCTAACAATCAAAGTTATTTCATCTAGTGAGAAAAAAATGTAGAACTCATTTTAAATTTTTGTGTAATTTTATTTGTTAGTAGTATATTTTTTTACAATGATCTCAAATTTGAGCTTCCAATACTGAAGCAATTTGCGGAACAATAAATTAAGAGAATGTGATTGTCATTTCAATGTAGAGAAATTTGAAAAAATATGAATTCACAACATCTAGCCTTTTGAATGTTATTGAGAAATATACTTATAGGGATTTTGAGTTGCAATTTAAATTGATATAGTAATACCGTGCATTTTCATTTATTTGTATTTTATGAACTTGTAAAAGTGTGATTGAATAATTTTTTAGCTTATTTAATGAATATTGCTTAACTCATTTTAAATATGAAGAATATAATTTTATATATATATATATAAGGTAGGATCCTTTGATACTAGTATCAAATTTAAAATTTGACACCTCATCCGAGAGCCATTAGATCAGAAAAGATCAACGACTCTGATTTATAAGCATATAACACAATTGGGTCGGTTTGGATTGGATTGGTTTTCATCAACCAATCCGAAAATCGATCCAATCCAATTGAAATTTGCGATTTTTATTTTGATTTTCAATTTTTCGATTCGGTTATCGCATTTTAAATTGGTTTGGATCGGTTGATGAACACCCATAATTCATAAGTATTTCTTGTCTTAAAACTTAAATAGTAAAAATATTTATCCTTTTAAAGTATAGTCATTTTAATTAAAATTAATATTTTTATTTAAAATTTAAATTAAAAAAACCTACTCACTTTTTCTCCATAATTTTTATTATGTATTTTTTTTCTCACTTAAAATAATATAATTTTATGTTCTTTAACCATGTTAAGTCTAATACTTTTTTCGTATCATAAAACTTACTAAAGATTAAATCAGTATCAAACTTTTTAGCAATACTTTTTTGGGAAATGTAATTTTCCTTTTACGGGAGAAGATTTTTTTTTTTAGCAATCAATTATAATTATGTCTTGTAGATAAGATATAATTGTAATTTTAATAAAATAACTTTAATATTATAATTATATTTTACTGGTAAGACATAGTTGTAATTAATTGTAGCTAGAGCTGATAAAACGGGCTCGAATCAGCCCGCTAGAGCCGACAGAAAGGACTCAAATTAGCAGACGACCAGTCCCGCCCGACAAACAGGACATGACTAACTGGTTTATTTTTTGACGAATTGATAATTGGGAGAGACAAATAAATATAAATATGTTCGTACTGATAGACCAACCTATCCTGCCCATCAAATAGGATGGAGTGGGCCGAATTTTTGAGTTTATTTTCAAACGAAAAGAGATATGCCACCCACTTTGCCATATCTAGTTGCCTCCCAAAATTTCTTCTGAAATGAAATGAAAGGAAAAGTTGAGACCGTACTTTGTTTTATAATAGGGTTTTATAAGAGTTATGTTGTAGGAAAAATGATTGTGTAATATTATAGAGATTCGTTTTGTGTGCCGTAATTTTCTTTTTTTTTAAAAAAGTGTGGTCCCTTTATAATAATGATAAAATGTTCGAACTAATAACTATTACAAATTTAAATTCCATATACAAATGAGTTGTATTGTTTCTCCAACATAAAATACTATGAAAAAAAAATAAGAAAAAGTATTTATCTTTTTAGATAACACAATTTATATTCTTTCATTCTCAAATAGTGGTGGAACCCACATCTTTATTTATTTTTTTTGTCAATTCTCTCTCCTCTTTTACATATCTTTTTCTCTTTCTTCCTTAAAATGACACAACTTTACTCCTTTTAAAATAACAGATCATTTTCTCAAAAAAATAATACAATAAAAATTTGAGCTTTTTCTCTCGTGGTCTTGCCACGTTACCGTGTTTATGCACCTCTTGTTTTCAGCTTCCCCTGCTTTTTTTCCTTTTTCTTCATCAACTCTTAATTTCTTCTCTCATGAGTTTATGTTACCAAACTTTGCTATAGTTCAGTTCACCACTGTTTGGAGGAGATGCTCTTTATTTTTATTTTTTGGGACACGAGTCAAATTCATACCTGAAAGAGCAAACACGTATGCAACTCAATAAAAAATTAAACAAAAACAAAAAAGAATGCATCATCAATGTCATAATCAATCAATCAATGTAACGTAACGCACGAGGCATAGTAAGTCAACGATCTTTTGCAGTTGAAGTAACCCCAAACAATTTTTATGTTTCTAAATTAGTGAAATGTTCTACTTCTCTACTCAGTAATGGGTAAGAGGTCTTTGTCCTTCTCCTTCCGCCGCTCAACTCCCCGCCGCCGACACAAGCATGCGGCGGTGCCGCCTCCCGGAGTTTCCGGATCGCCGGTCGCGGTTTCCAGCTCAAAGAAGAAAACCGGCGGTGCCAGGTTGTGGATGCGGTTTGACCGGTCTGGCCGGTCAGAGCTTATGGAGTTGGACAAGAACACAATCATTCGCCAAGCCTCGATTCCCGCCAGGGATTTGAGAATTTTGGGCCCTATCTTCTCTCACTCTTCCACTATTCTCGGTAATTTTTTCTTTCTTTCTATTTTTCTATTTTAGTTTTGCTATGTGATGGTATGGTTCATTATAATGGTAGCAAGTTAAGTTAGATTTCAATTTGATACTACTGTTCAATTTGAGGCTTGTGTGCGTGTGCGTGTGCGTGTGTTTTAATATTTCATAGATTACTCGATTAATCTGAGTTGAGCCATTGATTAAGTTGGAATGATCGATTAATATTTGATTTGGTGGTGTGTTTTTATTTTTTTAAATGAAGTTTCATGGGTTAAACTAATGACATGATAATGTTTTATATTAATTATTTATATATTTTTATGTAAACTTCAGTTGTTATGAATATGATGAAGATTCTGTTCTTTGCAGCTAGAGAGAAAGCAATGGTAGTGAATTTGGAGTTTATAAAGGCTATAGTCACAGCTGAAGAAGTGCTATTGCTTGATCCTCTTCGTCAAGAGGTTCTTCCGTTTGTTGAGCAACTCAGGCAACAGCTTCCATATAAGAGTCAAAGTAAAGTTGATGGAGGTGCTGCAGATGAACAAGAAAGTGAGATGCAGCTGGTTTCTACTGGGAGACAATGGTTACCATTGGCTGAGGTTTCTGAAGGTTTGCAGTCTGAGCTGCCATTTGAGTTTCATGTTTTGGAGATTGCTTTAGAAGTTGTGTGTACATATCTTGACTCAAGTGTGGCAGACCTTGAGAGAGGTGCTTATCCTGTATTGGATGAATTGGCTAGGAATGTTAGCACTAAGAATCTTGAACATGTGCGAAGTTTGAAGAGTAATCTTACTCGTTTGCTGGCACGCGTGCAAAAGGTATGCTTCATGAGTTATTCTTCTTAGTCCTGTTATTATCCCTTTGTTTCTGTTGTTACCTATAGAATATATATGGTTGTGGAGGTTGAGAATTGGTAAAACGTGATGTACGCAAGTCTGATTTCTTTTTATGCAAGGTAGTTTATTGAACTGGCGAAGAAGTAAGTGAAAGGCACCTTTTTATGAGAGTTTCTTCTATTATTAAAGTGCTCAGATAATTTTTTTTTAGTTATTGTACACTGAGATGGTTGAAGATCTTACAAACAGGTAACATTTAATTCTCAAACTTGATGAGTTACGACTGATACAATATGCATCAATAATGCAATCCATAAACAAAGAAGGAATACTTATTTCTTTCCTTCAAGTTTAATTGTTGAGTTTCCTTTGTTACTGTTCAATAGTCAGTCATATTATGCTCTCAAATAGGAAAATCTATAATCGAGGCCGATGGTCTGTGTTTTATAAAGAAAATTTATAGCAGGCTGATCAAGGGAACTTCTACCTGATGATGCATTCCATAATAGTTAAGTTAAATCATACTTAGTAAGTCTATGGCCCCACTTTTACAGATGCGAGATGAAATTGAACATTTATTAGATGACAATGAAGATATGGCACAGCTATATTTGACAAGGAAGTGGTTGCAGAATCAGCAAATTGAGGCTCATTTGGGTGCCACTAACTCAAATAACGTTTCTAATACTGCACCCATTGTTCGTCGAATTGGTTCTAACAGAAGTGGAAGTCTAATGACTAGCAAGTTTGGTGATGATAATGATGTGGAGGATCTGGAGATGTTGCTTGAGGCATATTTTATGCAGTTGGATGGAATTCGTAACAAGATATTGTCCGTAAGTGTTCTTATTACCGTATTCTGGTCAAACCATTTCTTGTCCAAGTTATTGAAACTATCATTCTGTCCAATCTATACTATGCTCTCATACTTTTAGATGATAAAATATCACATACGCATATATGGTTTGAATATATGACTTGGTCTAGACAAACTTAGGTAGTGTTTGGCACACAGACAAAACGGAATAGAACGGAATGGAATGAAACAAAAAGGTTTGGTTCTGTTCTTCTTCTTGGTTCCACCCTTTTAAGTGGAACCAATATACCATTTTTTTAACCTCAAATCTTATTCTGTTTTTAAAATGCACCACATACTTGTCCATTTCTATCACGTCTACCAAATGGCTTGGATAGAACGGAATGGGATGGAACAATGTGGAGTGGAACCAAGGTGTCCCATTGTTTTTTAGCCTTATGTCATACTCTGATTTATTTTTAAAATGTACCAAACATCGAGTAGAACCCTAAGTCCTATTGTGTCCCATTCTAACACGTCTAGTCTTCTACCAAACGCACTCGTAGTTGTTACTTTGTGATTGCTAATGACACCCCCCCCCCCCCCCCTCCTTCTCTCTCTCTCTCTCCTTGTTTTGAGGATGGAGAAGAGGGGGTTGTTGCTAGCTTCAAAATTGATGCTACTGGGAGCTTGCTCTTGGGATTCTTAAGCTTCCAGAAATTAATTCAATCCAGCCCTCAATAGGGGCTAGAAATTTTTGTTAACATAATTTTAGAGATTGCGCTTATTGGAAATAGGTACTGGTAGTTTTGTACAAGTTTGTTTTACTTTGGGATTTAGGAAATATACTACGAGACTTGGATGTTATCTCATTTTGTCATTGTTGAGGAGTGGTATGTTCCTACTTCTTTTTGGCTATTGATTTACAGGTTAGGGAATATATTGATGACACAGAAGACTATGTCAACATCCAACTTGATAACCATAGAAATGAACTAATTGAGCTGCAGCTGACATTGACCATTGCATCATTTTCCATTGCTATTGAAACTCTGATTGCTGGTGTATTTGGCATGAACATTCATTGTTCACTATATGAGAAAAAGGGCATATTTTGGACCTTTGTTGGGAGTGTTTCTGCAGCTTGCGTACTGCTTTTCCTGCTTGTTTTTGCATATGCAAAATGGAAAAAGTTGCTCGGATCATAAGCATACTTCGTTATCAGCTGCAGCTGTGTTGTAACAATTGACTAGATGAATCTCAGTAGTCAGTGATATCTAAAGAGAAGATAGGAACTAGGCCCCAAAAACTTTGGCTTATGAATCTTGTATCTCAATGTCACAATTCTATTAGCTGATGTCTAGGATGTTCCAATATTGCTTTCGACATTGTGTACTTCATAGCTGATACTATTCACACAGGCATTTTTCATTTTCCAACTGAAAGGTGCCAAATAAAATGTCTTTTTTTCGGCTTGATCAGTTTATATATGCATGTCGATTGCATGAGGAACATTGTGGTGGACTTTATGAGTAGCTGGCGGCATATTAAATTAATTTAGTAAATTGTGGTTAATTCATTATTGAACTTTGCTAATCACTCTTTTGATTCAATAAGCTACTTTTGATTCATTTAGCAATTGCTGTTATAAGGCATGTGACTCTACAGTAAGGTGTGGGAATAAAAAAAAAAACACAATAAACAGGCCATGACCATGAGCTGACAAATGGACTAACTTAAGGAAAATTGTGACTTCTCAGTTCACACGAAATTTATTGTTCTCTTGCCTCTTGGTAGTATTAGAGAGTCAGGGACTCGAGGCATAATATATCATAGGGATGCAGGTAAATACGCAAATACCGACATGGTGATGATGAATAATGTATGGTATTATTGTTATGAACAATTCTTAAAGTAAATGCTATTTCGCAATAAAACTTTTGTACGAAATGTGTAATAATCAAAATGGTTGACGATTTGGATCCATTAAATCAACTATTTCTCTGATCGGTCTGATCCTCAATTCTACTTTTATTTTTTGGTAGAGGTCAATTATACTTTTCGTCGGAATGGTACAGGCTGACATCACATTTTAACCTAAAATCTAAAGGTGATAGGTTTATGAGATTTTTGCACTTATATAGTCATCACTTAGATTATGTCTAGCCGATGTGCTACTTTTTTAAAACTTATATTTAAATACTTCCAACGTTCTTAGAATAAACAAGTACCAATATCAAAGTTTAGAATAAACAAGTACCAATATCAAAGTTTAGTCCGTGTGTTCAATTTTCTTAACTTCCCAACGAATCCAAAACCATCTATGTATGACTTCTCACTTCTCTAGTTACACTCAAATTATAACTAGGTTGATACACTCTTCAGCTTGATTCTCACATCTTTAGTATCCTCCTTCACTTTGTCAACACATTCACAAGTGAGAAATACAAATGAATAATAAACTCAATCAACTAGTTGAAATGTTACCAGTAACAAGATATAAACAAACTCACATAAACCTAAATAACGAGTAATAACTAAAAACTAAGAGCAAAACGAGCAAATCCAATTAAATTCTCATGCTCTTATCAATCTTTAAGTACAATAAAGAGAATAAATAACTCTGTTGGGTCTGGTTTTGGAGTAAAATCTCATTCCCCTACTAAAATTAAAAATATGTAGACTCATTTGTCATTAAAAATAAAGAAGTCCGTTGTAGCTGATGCTTACCAGAACTGAGAGTGATAGAAGAGTATAGATTGAGGAAGAAGGAGAAAAGGGAGAGAGAGGATTTGACAAAAAAAATTCATTATTTTCATTAGTGTTGTCGAGTGATATATATACCCACTACACTAGCGGGGTTTGTAACAGAAAGCTAATAATAAATTCAAAGGAAAAATTAATAACATAATAATAAGGAAAATATCAGGATGATATAATATGTGCTAAGCATAAGGTCCAACCATCACATGGACAGTGGCATAGCCACATTAGAACCAATAAGTGCCTTGACACTAGCTCGTTTCCAAAATCATAAGTAAATCTCATTTACTTCTTACATAGCTGTTAGCTTTAGTACTAACTTCCTCTAAGATTGACTTTTTGGCTCCATGAATGCACATGGATTATGTCCAACATCTCTTGGGCTAGCATCACTACATCCAACATCCCTTGGACTAGCTAGCATCGTTACATCCGTGAATTATGTGTCTCTAATTTTAATAAATTTATCGCATAGTTGTCAAAATTACAAAAGTACTAAAAAATTATGGGAAAAGTATTTCTCCAGCTCCAGTGAGCTCAAAACGACGTCGTTTTGAGTTGTAAGATTAAAAAATTATAATGACAAAGACTAATATAACCCTGCAATATATTATAATTACAAAAATATCTTGACTCTCGTTTTAAAATAACGTCATTTTAAGCTCACTGGAAATAACTTTTTCTCCGGTGATTGGAGAAATCCTTTACCCCAAAAATTATCCCCAATTTTAAAAAACAATATCATGCTTTTTTCATATCATAAAAGTCATTAATAATAAAACTAGTATTATTTACGCTAGGATAAATATGTTTTCGGCGATTTGTTAAAATAAATATAATTCAAATTTAGTAATAGTATCAAGTTGACTTAAAAAACAATTAACAAATGAAATATATTAAAGATTCAATAATCATGCATAATAATTAATTAGAGTTTTGCTCAAAGTGAATAACTGTATCTCAATAAATTAACAATGGATGCATGTCAGATCATATGCACCTATTATGATGTAACATAGTAGGTAGGTCAATGATCCTTTGCATGATAATAATAAAAATAAAAATAATAATAATATTGTAGTCTTTCTCCGTTGAAGTCAAAGTTAATGTACTTAACAAACAGAGGATCGAGTGAGTACAGAAAAGGAAGATCAAATAAGAAAATCAAAGTTTGAAGAAGAAGAAGAACATCACTAATGGGCTAACGGACCTTTCCCCTTCTCCTTTCGTCGCTCAACTCCCCGCTGGCGGAAGAGAATGTCGACGATGTTGGCACGGTGACCAAGAATCAAATATTTCTGGTTGATGATTATATGCTCTTTTTTCAATCTTAAATTTTTTATGCTGTATTCATTTTGAAGCAAGCAAAAGTCGGAATTTCTTAGGTTAAGATTTCCAATGAAAATTTTAATTTTGTATTTATCTCCTTTGGGGTTATGTTAAAATTTATAAATGTTTACAGAGAGAGATAGAGACAAAATTGTGAAATTTTAACTTGAAAATATCTAATAAATTACTCAATTACTTATCTTATTAGTTGAATTAGCCAACTAGCTGAATTAGCGTTTCAAAATATTCTCATTATGTATCCAAAAAATAATAAAAAATATTCTCATTATGCTAAAAGATAATAGTGAAATTATGGCCTATGGGATTTATATTTTTCAAGTAAATTATTAATCATTTATTAGCTTTAATAATTTTGTAAGTTTTTATAACTGGAGATAGTTATAGCTTTTTGATCTTTTTGTCCCTCATTAATTAATTAATAATCATTTTGTCCTTTATTGAAAACTATCTACCAATCTGTCCCTCTTTAATCGATTAAATTGAATATTTAATTGATTAAATGGTCAAAACTGACAAAAATCATTGACTTGAAGATTTAATCGATTAAATATTCAACTTAATCGATTAAATCTTCAAAGATTTCATATGTATCTTCACTCTCCAATGCGGACGAAGTATTCGGTGTATTGTTAGCGGGTTCTCGTGGTTCAATCATACATCTATCAATCATTACTTTTCGTTTTAGATTTATATTCATTATTTACTCCACTTTTAAAAATTAGTTAATGGTGTATTGTTAGCTGTTTGGGGTTTACACTTCACTGAATAAATATCGTTTTAGTTGAATTTTGTTTCATTGGAGAGTGAAGATACATATGAAATCTTTGAAGATTTAATCGATTAAGTTAAAGTTTTAATCGATTAAATCTTCAAGTCAACGATTTTTGTCAGTTTTGACTATTTAATCGATTAAATATTCAATTTAATTGATTAAAGAGGAGCAGATTGGTAGATAGTTTTCAATAAGGGGCAAAATGATTATTAATTAATTAATGAAGGGCAAAAGGGTTAAAAAGTCATATAGTTATACTTTGTTTTGGACTGTATTAAGTCTCTATTTTTAACGTAGTTGCGCATTATATATTTTGTTGATATGTCTATATTTATTTGTTCTCGGCTAGTGTTCAAATCTTTAGAGCTCCGGAGGTGGAAAGATAAGATAACAATAGATACTATAAGAGAATTGGATAAGAGAAATATAATATATGAACATGATAAACTCATGTCTTATTCAGTGTTTGGGTTGAACCATATGATGTTATAATATGATATAAATAGATTGGAATACCCCTTAATAAAATTTTATATGATATTTTAAAATTGATTTTTTAAACTACTCTTTTTTTACTTATTTACACATTATTTCTTATTTTAAATTATTAAAAAAATTTAAAAGTTATAATTTTAAATAAAATATATTAAAATACATAAATAACTTTTAGTTTTTTTAAAATATTAAAAATTATATCCTCACCAAATAATTTTTATAATAAAGTTTTAAAAATTGTCTTCCATATTATATGTACATCGTTCAAAAATTATATTTCATTTGACTACTAACTTCTGCATCATTCAAAAATTATGTTTCATTCAAGAATCGTGCTCCATTTTTTCAATTAAAAAATCATGTAAAGAGTATTATAGTGTTGATTGAAAGCATCTCATGCACTTTACACTAGTAATCATATTTCATTCAAGAATCATGCTTCATTTTTCAATTCAAAAATCATGTAAAGAGTATTGTAGTGTTGATTGAGGACCAAAGCATCACACGCACTTTACACTCAATAGTGAGTCCACACAACACTTGTGTTTTTTCTTCACTCTTATTTGCTATTGGGAAGGATCACTCTTCAAATATTCACTCTCCTCCCTTTTTTTGCACACCATCCATCAAACTACTATGTTGGTTGAAATTTTAAGAATTTTAAGAATATGGTTATCTTGCAAGACCAAAGATAATGGGCATGTATTCATCAGTCATGTATTTTGATGTTAGGGATGATAGAATAGAAAATGTGGTTTTCTATTTTTTCATCCCTAATATCAAAATATTTATGGTTATTTATGAAATCATTTTTCACTGGTCATTTGCAGCGGCAAAGTCACTTGTTTGAGTTGTTTCAAGGCACCAGCTGATTTTCAAAAAATATTACATAATTTTTTTTTCATCTTATTAATATTTTTTATTTTTATCTCATATATTTACAAAACCTATCACATCCATTCCAACTAGTATCAGTATAGATGTTGATGGAAATCGTTGCAGAGTATTTTGCAAGCATACACAATTGACATTATCCGGCTACTATTTTTCTTGAATTAATATTATGCATGGATGAATCAATGAGTTTTATACAAATTTGGAACAAAATAAAATAATATAGATGTATGTATGACTTTTCACCCAAAAAAATAAAATAAATAGATGTATGACTAAAATAAAACCAAAAACTAAGAGATGAAAACTAAAATGTTTCCTATAAAAAATTTCTTTTTGAACTAATATATTTGTAAATAACTATAGTTTTCGTATAAGTTCATTTGTTAAAAAATAGCATTAAATCAGATAACTATTTTTAGTTTTTCTCATAACTATGTTGTTTCAACTTTCTACTATGTTGGTGGTTGGGATAAATATAGTGGAAGTTAAAAAGATTCATTATACGTTGAAAAGGAAATTCAGAACAATTTTCCATCATAATAATAAGAATTGTGAACTATATGATAACTCTTGGAAATAGAGTTCTCATTCATGATGTTAGGCTTGGACTGAAAGTGATTCTTGTTGTTTTAGATGTTAATTTGCTGCTTGTTTTTTTTACACCATTATTTGCTTTAGTGTTTTAGGATAACTTGCAGACACCAGAGAAGAGGAATCAAGTGGCCGAGTCAGCAAATAATGCATGTCGGAGCGCAAAGCTGTTAATTCTCATGGTCTAATTTTCAATCTTTAAAGTATAATAAAGAGACTCAAATAACTCTATCGTTACAAAGTTTTAATTAATACACCAAATTAAAATTTGATTTGGGATAAGCCACTAGAATTAGTTTAGTAGTGAGGGGTGTGAATAATTTTATTAGGTGGCATGTGTTTTAATCCTTTTTTATGTATCAAAAAAATAATCTAATTTCAGATTGTGCCTCTTTATCCTCTCCAAAAAATATAAATAAATTTTAAACGATTACATTTTAAGCCAAAAATCCCACAAATATTCAAAAAAATCACGATGGTCCTTTCACTAAGAAATTGACACTTGGATAAATTTTTTTTTATCTCTCCTCTCTCTTTCAAAAAAATATTTTTTAGGCCCGGACCACACAAATATTGCTCCTGTTATGCAAGCATGAGTACACAATTGATATTATCCGGTTATTTCTTGAAGTACTGTTAGGGATGAATCTAATGAGCTTTAAATAAATTTTGGATAAAATAAAAAATATATAGATGTATGACTAAAATAAAACCTAAAATTAAGTTAAGAGATGAAAACTATAAAGATTCTACTGTAAATAAAATTTCTTTTTCAACTACTATATTAAAAATAAATATACTTGTCGCCTAAGTTGATTTCTTAAAAACTGTATTAAAATAAATCGTTCCGTTTTTGCTTTAAATTTTTTTGAACAAGCTAAATTTATCTTAATCACCAATAAAGAAAAACTTAGCCAAAATTTTTCAAGAGCATTTTATTCAAATAGGATGACGTGTTTTATCAACATTTTTTTTTTTTTATAACAATAAGGGGCATAGCCCTAAACAAAAACCAACAGAAAACAAACAAAAACTACAAACTATCCAAGGTCAATAATCCCATGGAGATCTTGATCAAAAAGATGAGCAAGCTGATTTGGCATGATTTGATGATGCCAAAATCCAGATCTTTCCTGAAGAGCAGACTTAGCTAACCAATCTGCACATGAATTTGCATCTCTAGGAATAAGAGTAACCTTCCAGTCCTGAGCAATAAGTGCTTGTATCTTAGCCACGATGCGCGGCTGACAAGCTGCATTGCAATCTACAAGAATAGAGAAAACTTCAGAAGCATCTCCTTCTAGTTCCACCTTCCTAAACCCCAATTGCCAGCATATCTCCAAACCTTTAAGGGTTCCCCGCAATTCTGCCATAACTGGAGTACAAGCACCAATATGATACTCAAAACCACCAAGCCATAAACCATCAGCAGAACGGATTAACCCGCCACAAGCAGCCCTATCGCCAATCCTTTCGACCGCTCCATCAACATTGATCTTCACCCAATTTACTCTCGGTGGTATCCACTTAATAGATCGGGTATTACTGGAGATACCAGTCTGCAAAAGCTTCCTGCCCCTTGTACATCTCCTCAATATACATACGAATCAATTTCAACCCATGAGTGGGATGAGTGAAGCTAGAATCACGGACACTTTTATTTCTCCAACTCCATAAAAACCAACAAGAGATTAAGAATAAATCACGCCAATCATCTAGGCTCTCATGACCCATGACATTGTAATATTCTTCTCAACCCAACCTCTCAAGTCGACGCTATAGAATGAGCTCATATGATGAGGTAATACTAGATAGTCTCAAATTCCACGAGCATGCTTACAATCACGCAAGACATGGAGATTCGTTTCCAACTCACCAAGACAACACAAACAAAAACTGTGTGATGGTTTGAACAGATTACATGAAGGTTGAAAATATTCAAGAATTAGTAAACATACCAATATTTCAAGTAGCATTAATTTCTTATGTGATGGTTTGACGTGTTTTATCGTTCCGTTGAAAAATTCACAAATATAATTTTTTTTGATTTATTTTTTATAAAGTTTTCGACGAAATTTATATTCCGTTGAAAAATTTAGAAATATAATTTCTTTTTAATTTATTTTTTATAAAGTTTTCGACAGAATTAATATTTCGTCGAAAAATTTAGAAGTATAATTTTTATTTATTTATTTTTTATAAAACTTTCGATGGAATTCTTTTTCCGTCAAAAATTCACAAATATATTTTCTTTTTTATTTATTTTTTATAATATTTTCGATGGAATTCGTTTTTCATCAAAAAAATTCGACGGAATCTATTTTCGTCGAAAAATTCCGTCGAAAATTAAGACTTTTCTCGTAGGGGTATTTGTAGATATAATAAAGTATGATAAATTGTAAGAATCCAATTTAAATGCACTATTAATATAAAAATATTTGGTAATGCTTAATAATATATTGTCACATTATTTAATAAGATAGTTATTAAATTTATTAAATAATGTGACTATATAGTAAACTCAATTTTTAAATGCTTTAGTATACCATCAAAACCTGACTCGGGGTGGGGGAAATTCTCTAATAACATATTAGAATTTCTCTTAAAATCTCACAAAAAAGTTTTTATTTTTATACCATCATTAATTATCTCTTTGAGGTGAATAGGATGTCTCTTGGTATCTCCACGATTTTCGACTCTTTGAACTGACTATGGGACAAATCTCAAGTTCGGGGCAAGTCGGGATTAAGATTTTATGTTTTTCCCAATATGGCATTGGTGGCCATATTTATTGTTTTTATAAAAACAGGTTAAGTCATGATCCATACAGGTGCAGTATAAAGTCCATTTAGTGAAGTGATCATTTAGTGTGAGTTTGAATATTTGTAACACTGCTTAATGTGGGTAACAGTGTAGACCTAACTCATAGGTCCATAATGAGAAAGGAATTAGGATGAATACGTTTGGTTAAGTCCCTTATGCATTCACGGTACGTTAAAAAACAGTTGCTCCACAACTTGCCCAATTGAAAGCTATGATCAGGGAATTATGTGTACTACAAAGAAAGATTCTGATATTTTAAACCTTGCAGAAATATCGGAGCAAGTTAGAAACAAAATAGAAATAAAAAATTATGGCTTCAAATAAGCCTAAACTTCTCTGGTGTTTTAATTTTATATAATCCTATTTTATGATTTCTTATATTTGGTATTAGAATTTAGAATTTAGGATATGATTTCTTACAATTTGGTATCAAAAAAAGTTTTTCATAATATACTATCATTTATTATGCAAGGTATTATCTCACTTATATTAGTACAGAAATTCAATAAATCTAATTAATATTAACACTATTAAGTATTAAGGATGTGCTAAGCTACTACATAGAGCCAGATAAAGCTAGATCGAATCCGAAATAGATTAGGTTAGTAAAAAAAAAAGACTCAAAAATTTTAGTTGTCAATTTTAACATTTTTCAAGATACATAGATCCAACCCCACGTCTCGAACCCATTTTCCAATGACATTACATACAAGTTGGACAGCTATACAACAACTATTTTAATGTTTGTGGTGCCAAAGCCTAAGTTGATTTTTCTTTTTTAATTTTTAGTTCACATTTTTTTTTTTTTTTTTGGAATAAAATGTTAAATAGCAAAAGATGAAGGAAGAGTAATACTTGTCATGGTTTTACAATCAAGCCCTAGCTTCAACGAGAAGACAGAGGAGAGAAGAGAAAGGTAGTTGAAGAAACCAACCCAGGACTAGGAAAGAAAGAGAGAAACTTTGCTTTCGTTTCAAGCCCTTTTACCATTGCATTTTGGGATCTCGAATCTCCAATCTGCAAAGGTCAGTTTTTTTTTTTGTTCTTTCTTTCCTTTTGGATTTTTCTTAAATTTTTTATTTGTTTGCGATACGAATCCATCTCTCTAAACATCCTGAATTCGTTCAATCAGCTTAAAATCATTGGTCTATTGATGCTACAGTGTCGTACATTGCATTATTTTCGTTTCTATAAACACTAATTTTCCTTCCCTTTTTTTTTAAGATTTTTTTTTTCTATATTCGCTGAATGCATTTATATGCATGTTTTGTGTAGATTTTATAGAAAATACAGCAAAGTAAAGTTTCCGTCTTTGTTTTTTTTCCTCATCTGGGTCCTGGGAAAATTAAACAGAAACTTTAGCAATTGGGTTCAGTTTTTTATTTACTTATTTTTTAATATATCATCTTTAATTTTTTTTCTTTTTGGATTGGATTCCTCACCCCCGCCCCCCTTTTTTTCTCTAGTTTTGGATTTTCCTTTCTACTGATTTTTTTTTTTTTTTTTGAAATTATTGTTATATAGTCTTCTGTTACATTGGTAGTGAACTGTTGCCTTGGTAGGCAGAATTGTTTGGGTTTGATTTTTATTTAAATAAATTTAAGGCCAATTTGTTCAGCAATATAGCAGTGGTTTTAACTTCAAAACATTGGTGATTGTTATGAGTGATGGGATCGCTAATGTGCTTGATACTATTCCATATCAGGTTTGTTTTGCTTATAATGACAATTTATGGACCAATTGGATATGTGATGTTCCCGTACTGCAAGGGAAGGAAAGGTGGACAACGTTAGTCAACTATCTGGAATAAAATCTATGTTAAATGAGAATTTAAGATTGTTCATGAGATGGCTGGACAAATATTAGTTAGGATTACAATTTGGAAAATAAAAATCAAAAGATAGGTCCATAAAGCTGTCAGCATGATGTGGACTTTTACCCAATGAAAAACACTCTTATGGAGCTCTGGGATATTTAGTTCTTAGGCATTTTTTTGCAATGAAGTATCTGTTTTACTCATTTATGATTCTTGAGACTACTGAGATGCATTATTTTTTACAAAGCTGCTTTGGTTACATATCGGTTCGTTGTTGTACTAGTTTATAAAGAATATAGGGAAGCAGGTGCAGTGACTCTTTTGGTGCTGTGAGCAGTGCATATAATCCAAATTTCTATTATTTGCAGGATCTTTGTACCAAGTAACCTGAATTTGTAGTTATATTTGGTAGATGAGAACATAAGCATATCAGATCTTCTTGTTGAATCGTGGATGGCCTGTTTAAATTTTCACGAGAAGATCGTTCCATAATTGTCTATTGGATTCCATTCTTTATCTTTATCTTTAATTTACTTGGACACATTCTTCGGTGACTCATAGCATTTTATTTGACAGGTATTGATTCTACTTCTATGGCAAATTCAAAGGGCCCATCGAGTATCAGAAATTTGATGTGTCCTGGAAAGCATGCTTTACTGCCTCCTAAATGCCCATTTCCAAGTGTTTCCCAAGCATATGCTGATTATGTCCCAAATTCTACTCATGGTTCAAAGGCTGCTAACAAACCTAGAGAGGGACACCACCAACGTACTTCATCTGAGAGCCTTGTCTTAGAAGAGCAGCCTTCATGGATTGATGATCTCCTTAATGAGCCAGAGACACCTGTCCGAAGGGGTGGTCATCGTCGTTCATCAAGCGATTCTTTTGCATACATAGACACAATTAATATGTCTAACATCAGTTATGCAGATCAAAATGAGTATAAATATAAGAATTTGACATCTGTTTCATCTTGGTTATCTCAAGACTTTGACCGCAGCAAGGATGCTCGTCATATGCCCATGTATACAGAAATGAACTCAGCAAAACAGAAAAATAGGCCATGGGACTCTTTTTCAAATGCTGTAACAAATCTGGGTGATGTCCCCTCTGGCAAAGATAATGTTTCTTTTCAGAGTTCAAGATTACCATGCACACCACATGAAGCAGATGGGCATCTACCAACTGCAAATGAAAAGTATGATTCAGTAGAATCTGATTTACAGGATGCAAAATCATCTTTTGAAAGAAATGATGGTTCACATGCAAAGTCATCTGCATTTGAAACAGATACAAAACGTGCTAAACAGTATGTAGTTATTTTATCTGGTCTTTGATTTTATTGCTATTACAGTGATTGTTTGATTTTACCACTAATATATGAACTGAAGGCTGCAAGTTCTGGTGAATCAATGGTTTTATCCTCTGCTTCTGTTCTCCCGGTTTGCTTTTCCTTGCAGAATGATTTCATATAGAAAACCCATGAAGTCATGTCATACTCTATCATTGACCCTTTTAAACTTTTCCAGATGTACTGTATATGATTATATTATTGAATTTCAAGATTATACTACTAGTTTGGCATATAACTTCTTCATAATATACTTAGAATGAGAAAAGATATGACAATCATCTGTGGTGTAATTTGTAAAGTGATGTCTGCATTACTAAAGCTGGTGTTTTTACATGTTTTTACAATCATGTTGAGAAAGAAGTTAAACTGTGCTTCCCTTTATTAATAAAATTTGGTGTTTTTGGGTTATTTTTTGCCATTTGGTTTATACAAGTTTTTATGAAACCATTAAATTGATATATGGAAAGGGAAAAAAATTCTGAAATACTTATAATACAGGCAATTTGCTCAACGTTCACGGGTCCGTAAACTTCAGTACATAGCCGAGCTGGAAAGAAATGTGCAAGCTTTACAGGTAAATTTCAGTATAAGAAAATATTCTGCATGTTTGCAGAGTGACATTTTTTATTTATTTTGAAAAGGCATGTATATCCAACAGGGGAAAGTTGAAAGTTCTGATTCTGTTTCTTTATATGTCAATACATAGGCTGAAGGTTCTGAAGTCTCAGCCGAGCTTGAATTTCTTAACCAGCAGAATCTTATCCTGAGTATGGAGAATAAAGCACTCAAGCAACGTTTAGAAAGTTTAGCACAGGAGCAGCTTATCAAATATTGTAAGTTTATATCATATGAGAATTAGCCATTCAGGTTTTCATAATGGAATCTTTTTTACTTGGTAATGCCAATCTGGGTACTGTGCATTTCAAGGGAGTTGCAAATATGTGACATACTCCTGCTGGTGAAATCCTTGTGAATTTATGATGCTTTTTATTGTATAAATTAATAAAAAAGAAACACATTAGGTTTTTCTAAGTTGGATTATAGCATATAACTGGCAAGGAAGTACAAAGTTATTCAAATTCTATCTTCTGTGTACCTGAGCATGACTGCAAGAAGTATTACTGGAATGAGATTAATAAATAGGAGATTTGATCTTAAGGGTCATGCTCAAATAACTTAGGGATGGATCAAAATTGTAGCTCAAGGACCTTAAACCGAATGTCAAAGTTTTCATTTTGTACAGAAAATAGACAAATGAGCTGTATGATAGGTAAAGTATGTGTGTCATTGGATGTAATCGGGAGCGTCATGCAACTCGTTTTATGTATGCATGGAAAGCTAGGGTTCAATCCCTTCCATTGCAAAATTTTCCTGCCATAGTATTCTTTGTTAGTTAACAAAAGTTGTCCTTCTCATTTGTAATTTTGGGAGAATTACTAAAATCTTTTTCGTCCAGGAACAATTAATTAGTGGTATAATACTTCAAGAATGGTTGATGGTTAATCATATCATGACTTAATAACCACTTATCTCGTTATTTGTTGCTACGTTGGAAATATTTTTTACTGCAATTTCTAAATTGCAACAAGTTTAATTTTGATCCATTTTTATTGTAAAGTTTTTTAACTATCACTCAATTATGTGTTGACAAATCATTAAGAGTTCGAGTTTTAGGTAATTGTTGCCATAGTCAAAAATTTTAATGCGGTAGCAATGCATGATTGAGTGATCTTTTAAAAGCTGACTATTGATCAGAATTAAATTAAACTAACTGTGTGCTACCTCATAGATTTAATAATAAGGTTTGCTCCTACTTGTTCATTTCAGTTTACCATAGACCCAAACTCCCCCAGATTGAAAATTATTTTTTTTTATGTGGGAGATTTAAAATGAAAAATAGTTTGACTTGTAGGGAAAAAAAAAGTGTTTTTTTAGGGCTGACTTGTAGAAAACTTCTCAGAAAAAGTCTGTTTGGAAGCTAAAAGTTTTAGCTTCTAAAAAAAGTAGAAGTCAAAAGTCCAATATTTTCTTTAAAAATCTAAATAGCTTTAGCTTTTGTAAAATGCACTTTTTTTGGAAGCCCATCCAAACAGGCGGGGAATGTGGTGTTAGAGCTTTAACAACAAATTCATCTGCCTTTAGGCAAGGCTTTGGAAATCTTAAATAGCTTTTCTTGTACTGTGTCATTTGTTCTAAATTTCTAATTATCTGTTCTGTCATTACGAAAATTTTATGTGTGAAGGCTCTTTGCCTGAGCATTCTGTTCTTGTTTTTCTTCTAGTTGAAAAATACACATACTCTTGAGTTTTGAGCAAATTTAATGCTTATTTGATTTTTTTTGTTCTTTACTTATTTAGCATTTTCGTTGAGAACTGCTGTGAATGCTGCATTGTGTCTTGTTTATGTGGAGAATAATTGTAGAAGTGAAGATCTTTTCTTACTTCCATTGTATTGATGTAATAAAATAACTGAGATAATAGTAGAATTAGCAGCCTAAACAAATATTCATTCTTACGTACTTTTTTATATTATAAGAATCAAGCCATTTAGGATAGTGATGGAAGTTAGGAATTAACATGATTTAAAGAAATGAGGTGTGGTTCAGTTGGCAACCTGAGCTACCATGTGGTCTGCAGTGTTGGGTTCAATCTCCACTGGTGGGGATGAGTCTCGCACCCAAAGGGTTTGTGGGTGGGGTCGCCTTGTGGCATACCAAAAACATGACTTCAAGAAAACGTGAGACTAAAATGCTGGCCCCTTGAGTTCTTTTTAGGGATCATTAGTTTCATCAGATATGACAGGAATTTGTTTTGTGTACTAAAAACTACGTCATGTGAAATTCAGTGGAGCAGGAAGTACTGGAAAGAGAGATTGGAAGATTACGTGCATTGTTTCAGCAGCAGCAGACACATCAGCCGCAGCAAAAACCATCTGGTAGTCATAGACGCACCAACAGCAGAGACCTTGAATCTCAGTTTGCAAACCTTTCTCTAAAACACAAGGACACCAATTCAGGGCACGACCCTGCGACCGGAGCACGCAGAATTTAGATTTTGCTGTAGCTGTAGCCTTGTTCTGGCTCTACATTCAACTGGTGTTGAAACCACCTGTGATGCAATTGTTTCCTTCCCATTTGCGGGACTGTGCAGAGATTTCCAGCATATGTCCTCTCTCTGCCCGCTTTGCTGATTTCAGTCTTTTCTGTTTTCTATTTACTTAAATTATTACCATTTAATGTGCACCTGGTGGTCATTGCCGAAATCATATTCTATTTCTGTCATTTGACCTACCGGAGGTGTTAACTCATCAGTTTCTAAGCTTTCAACCCCCCCCCCCCCCCCCCCCCCCCCCACAACTGTATTTTCAGTGATTATGTAACTCTATACCCCCTCTTGTGAATCACCACTATTGTGGAATTTGGCCCAGTGCAAATAGAAAATGTCTCAGGGCTGTTTGAATGTGCATTATTTGTATGAATTATGTTAAGTTAATGTTTGTAATATGATTCTAATGAAGTTAATGTTTTCTCAACACATCTAGTTTGACAGCAGGGAGAAAATTGACTTGGGACATTGTTTTATTCACTGATTTATTAAAAGTTCAACTTTCAATTAGAGGAAGTATAGAAAGCTAAAAGCTTTCGCTGATTTTTCATTTTTGTAGGGTCCTTTCAGATAGAGCAGCTATAACTTTTCACTTGAGGGGCTAACTTGTTATAGTAAATCGCATCTAGAATATACAGATAATGTAGTTTGGCTCATTTACATATGGGGTGTAAATCGTCAGGCTTTGGCTTTACTTGAAAGAAAAGGGTATTTGAAATATTATTGAATTGTGTATTAAATTGATACAAAGAGGTCTCTATTTATAGAGATTAAAAAACTTAATTCTTGGCCCAATATAACAAATACTAATAATAATAAAAGATTTAATATTTACAACACTTTCCCTCAAGCTGAGGAATAAATATTTATCATTCCTAGCTTGCTAGTAAGTTCTTGAAATCTGTCTGAAGGAAGTCCCTTTGTTAATAGATCAGTTAATTGACGCCCAGTGGGAATGTATGGAGTGGAAATCAACTAGCTATTAAGTTTCTCTTTGATGAAATGGCGGTCGATCTCAATATGTTTAGTCCGATCATGTTGAGCCGGATTATGAGTTATACAAATAGCGGACTTATTGTCACATAGCAGCTTCATAGGTCCCTCACATTTTATTTAGAGATCATCAAGTATAATTTTCAGCCACAGTAACTCACAAATGCCTTGAGCCATAGCTCGAAATTCAGCTTCTGCACTTGACCTGGCAACCACATCTTGTTTCTTACTTCTCCATGTCACTAAGTTACCCCAAAGAAACATGCAATAACCAGTGGTAGATCGACGGTCAGTCACGGATCCAACATAATCAGCATCAGTGTAGACTTCTGAAGAGAGATTGCCATCACGTCGGAATAACAATCCTTTACCAGGAGTAGCTTTAAGATACTGAAGAATTCTCTCTATTACCTGCATGTGTTTCTCCTTTGGATCGTGCATAAACTGACTGACAACACTAACAGCATAAGCTAGGTCTGGTTTAGTATGAGCCAGATATATCAATTTCCCAACTAGCCGTTGATATTGTCTTTTATCAATTGGCGGACTCTCCTCTTCATAGCCTATCTTGTGATTCTGCTCAATAAGAGTATTAGAGGGTTTACACCCGAGCTTTCCTGCTTCTTTGAGAAGATCTAGAACATATTTTCTCTGGCTGATAAAAATTTCTTTCCTTGAATGAGCTACTTCTATCCCTAAGAAATATCTCAGTTTCCCAAGATTTTTGACTTCAAACTCAGAGGCAAGCCGTGTTTGCAGAATCTGTTTCTCCACAAAATCATCACCTGTGATAATAATATCAACATATACAAGGAGCACAGTAAGCTTCCCATTATGGGAATGCTTGAAGAAAATAGTGTGATCTCATTGACTCTGTCTGTATCCTAAGGTCATCATAACCTTAGTAAACCTTCCAAACCAGGCACGAGGTGACTGCTTCAATCCATAGAAGGATTTTTTTAATCTACAAACTTTATTTTCTCCTTTCACAGAATCAAAATCAGGCGGGATTTTCATGTAGACTTCTTCTTCTAACTCACCATTGAGGAAAACATTTTTCACATCAAACTGATTTATATCCCAATCGTAATGAGCAGCAAGGGACAACAAGACTCTCACCGTATTCATCTTTGCAACTGGAGCAAATGTTTCTTCATAATCAATGTCATAGGTTTGAGTGTAACCTTTGGCAACTAATCGAGCTTTGTATCTCTCAAGAGTTCCATCAAAATTATATTTCAGGGCATAAACTCATCTGCACCCTATTGCTTTCTTTCCATTAGGCCTATCAATAACCTCCCATGTTTTATTTTTTTCCAACGCATTCATCTCCTCTTGCATGGCTTGAGCCCAATTCCCATCTTTCAAGGCTTCATGTACTGATTTTGGGATTGCAATAGAGTCTAGTGCTGAAACAAAGCTTTTGTGCTGCACAGAAAGATTAGCAGAGGAAACAAAATGGGAGATAGGGTATTGAGTACAAGAGGGACAGGAGGAACAAGATTTCTTGGGATAAGATCTTTTTCCTTTTCTAAGAGCAATGGGTAAATCATCAGAATCAGTAGTAATGACCTAATGGGTAAGTCCTCAGAAGTATTAACATCATGATCAGAAATATGAGATTCGGGACTTACCAGTGGTTCAGACGATTGAGGTTGTTGCTGAGGCAATATGGGTCGTTTCCTTCTTTGATATACCAACTCAGGTGTCATAATCTTCCGTATCTCTGGTGAACTTGATGTATCAGTCACAGAAGGAACAAGAACAAGAGGAGGATACACTGACACAGGCAAAGGAGTAGACACTAAGACTCAAAGAAGGGAGGTGATGAGCTTTCTGGTGAAGGATTCTTCCCCTGAAGATGAGAACCTTGGAAAAAAGACTCAGATTCCTGAAATATAACATCCATAGAAACAAAAAAATTCCTACTACCAGGGTGATAGCACTTGTAGCCCTTCTTATCGGGAACATAACCAAGAAAAACACATTTAATAGCCCTAGGGTCCAACTTACTGCGATGATGTTTATGAACATGAACAAAAGCAACACACCCAACACTCGTGGAGGAAGACTCATAGTTGGAATAGAAGGAAAAAAAGAAGTTATAGAGTGAATAGGACTTACATGATCAAGTACCCGAGTGGGTAAACGGTTGATCAAGAATGCTGCAGTAAGAATAGCATCTCCCCAATAGTATTTGGGTACATGTGTCTGAAACATTAATGCACGAGCCACTTCAAGAAGGTAACGATTTTTTCTTTCAGCAACCCCATTCTGTTGAGGGGTGTCAACACAAGTAAGTTCATGAATCATACCGTTATTTCGTATAAATTGGGAAAAACTATAATTAACATATTCAGTACCATTATCTGTTCTTAGTCTCTTGATTTTTTTACCAAATTGGGTCTCAACCATTTTGTAAAATTGAAAGAACAGATGTGGTACCTCAGACTTTTCACGCATTAAGTAAACCCAAGTTACACGAGTGCAATCATCAATAAAAGAAACAAACCATCTATTTCCAGAAGCATGAGGGACTTTAGAAGGACCCCAAACATCAGAATGAATAAGATCAAAAGGCTCAACACTCTTAGTACTACTAGAAGGAAAAGACACACGATGATGCTTAGCAAACTCACAAACATCACAATGAAAAAACTCAACAGACTTAGACAAAAACAATGATGGAAATAAAGACTTGAGTAAACTAAAAGGAGGATGTCCCAAACGCTTATGATGAAGCCAAATCAAAGAATCAGCAGTTGATTGACCATGAGACATGAAGATGTGATCTGTTACTTTATTTGCGAGAGATTGTGACACCAGATAGTACAACCCACCTTGCTCTTTAGCACTACCAATCGTCTTCCCCGTGGTGAGATCCTGAAAAACACAATGGGTAGGGAAGAAAGTTACAGTACAATTCAAATCTTTTGTAATTTTATGAATAGAAAGAAGATTCGTGGAGAGTTTAGAAACATGAAGAGCATCTTTAAGATGTAAGGACCGCTGTAAGTTTATGTGACCAGAACCCGCAACTGATGTATGTGAGCCATCAGCTATGGCTATTGTATGGGTTCCAATGGTAGGATGATAAGAAGTAAAGGAGTCAGCACAACAAGCCATATGATCAGTAGCACCAGAATCAACAACCCAAGAATGTTTAAAATCATTACATGAAGAAAGAAAAGAATGAGTTTTGGAGCTCATACCAGTCATAGCCAAAGCACTAGTATCAGATGGCTTACTCAGATAATCAAGGATGGTTCAGAGCCGTTCCAATTCATCTGGACGAAATGCAGGTTGGGTCTCATTAGGTGCAGGGGTTATTTCAGAGGAAGTAAAATGCGCTTGACCACGCATCCTTGCCATCTTTTCTAAGACAGTTTGCTTTCCATGGAGGCGAAAGCATAAACCCTTGATATGACATGTTCTTTTACAATAAGAACACCATCGATCATCTCTCTTAGGTCTAGAAGATGCACCACCATAAAACTTTGTTAAGGAAATCCTTTGAGAAGAGGCCATACTGCACAAAAATAGTCAACGAAAAAGCTCCAAGAAGCCAAAAAATTCGAAAAAAATACCGAACGAAGTCCGATCAAAGATTTGAGCACAGATCTAGAACGAGCTTGGAGAGTCGATCAGAACTGCAGTGGCCCGACCTCCAGAACCGCCGTCACGCGCCGGTGAAGCTGGCGACGCGTGGGCTTCACGCGCAGGGAAAGGAGCGGCGCGTGGAGGCGCGTCTGAAGTCCGATCGGGCTGGGCTTTTCAGGCGAAGGTCGTCCAAGGGTTGCGAACCTATCTGGGGCTGATCGGAGTTGAACGGTCGCCGGAAAACATCCAAAAATCGTGATGAATAGTGCTGTTAGTGTTGAAACGTGATGACCAGCGATGAACAGTGTGAAGAACGTTTGTTTTGCCACACAAACATTGACCTTATGTTGTGTGAAAAGGAAAAAGAAGAGAAAAAATGATCTTCTCGGTCCAAGAGGTCCCCGAAATTTTTTTTCCGGTGGCGGCTGATAGCAGCGAGAGACGAAAAAAGACTAAACAAGGTTTCGTAGGCGCCGAAGCAGAGCCCTCAGGATCGAGATCTCTGATACCAACTTGATAAGAACCTTGAGGTTACCACCCCAAAAGCTAGCTTAGAGGGTGGGAGTGCCCAAGGCCTTATAAACTCCACATTAGTTGCTCATACTACCAATGTGAGACTATATATCTCAAGACGCCCCTCACACAAGAGCCTATTGGGCTTGAAGAGTGGATGATGCAACAGGCTCAGCCTACCTGTGCTAAGAAATTCCCCAAAAGAAAGTGGGGGGGCGAGGTTTGAACCCGGAACACGAGGCTCTGATACCAACTTGAAAGAAAAGGGTATTTGAAATATTATTGAATAGTGTATTAATCTGATACAAAGATGTCTCTATTTATAGAGACTAAAAAACCTAATTCTTGACCTAATGAGCTTGGCCCAATACAACAAATATTAATAATAATAAAAGACCTAATATTTACAATAGCTTTGCTAAGCTTATGTAAAATATTTAGAGTTTATATTGACTTATTAGCTTATTAAAGTCTTGATTTATAGGTCTGATTTGATTTATTATAAAAAAATTAAAAAATCTAGCCGACTTTTAAGGCCTATTATAATATGAGGAGGGATATTCTTACTATCAAAATTTTTTACTACCAACTTACTACCTATCTAATCACCATTGGATCAACATTTTCTCTTTTTTCAAATTTTTTTTAGCATTATCTCTCTTTGATTCAATGGTGATTAGATAGGTAGTAAGTTAGTAGTAAAAAAATTTGGTAGTAAGAATATCCTTCCTCTTGTAATATACCCTGTAACTGATTAGTATAGAGGATATTATATTATTTCTTAATTTTTATCTTAAATTAAAGAGTATAATATATATAAAATAAAATATATGATAAAATATACTTAAAATTTAAATACACATATGACTGAATCAAATACTTTGATTTCTTATCTCTGAATTATTTTACATCAAGTAGGAATTTTAACTAAGTTTGTATACACATTTTTCATGAACTCCATTCGGTCCTCATAATTTTTAATCATGATACTTCATCCTACTTCAATGAGATACATACTGGTATGTTTACTCTCTGAAAAGGTTAACATAAAAACAAACAAACGTCGAATAAATCTTAGTAATATTAGTGTTTTTTGAACTATAACCAATCTACCCATTTTAGTGAAAAATATTATTCTCTTAAAACATATTTATAATAAGAAAATAATAACTCAAATAACAATCATATTTAATATTTCTTTATTTTTATTTATTACTATTTAATATTTATTTATTTATTTGTTTTTATATTTTTATTTTTATTTTTAATTTTATTGTTATCTTTCGATAACAACATCAAATTTTATACCGATCGATGCATCTTGCGCCATTTTGGTGCTTCTTGTGCCGTTTCAATATTTTGTGGTACTTTTTGCACCACTTTGGCCCTTTTGGTGCGCTACAGTTAATGTGAACAATACTTTTTTTTTTTGGATTTTTGGGTATTACACCTTCTAATTTGCAAATTAAAATTTATAGGCCTAAATTAAACTAAAATATAAAAGATAAAATTTCTTATTCACAAAGATCACATTAAATAATATTTATAAAGATCACATGAAAATTTTATTACAATTTCTCAAACAGTTTTTTTACAAGATCACAAAGATCTTTAAAAAATGTTCATAATAATACATGAAATAATATTTTTATGAGCTTTTTATTTGTTCTTGGCAACCTTCCTTCTTTAATTGATCATTTTTTTTTTGCGTAACATCACCTTCTTAAAAAATAACTACTTATTTTTAAATAAAGTAAGGACCAATCATAAATATTTATTATTTGTTAAAATATCATCAATCCTATTACTTTGAAAATTAATATTATAAATTATAATATCAAAAAATATCTTTAAGTGAACCATATACATCATAAATATATTATATCATTAGGCTTTTTAAAGTGGACTTGTGAACTAATTTTTAAATGGACTTTTTTAGAAAATTAAACCTGGTCTAATTAAAAAATAAAGCAAACCAGACCTAAGGGAAATCAGGCTATAAATCCTTGATGAGCCACACCCATTTACATCAATATTTAAATATTTATGCTTTTTCAAGGAAAAGTAGATATCTCAGCTTTCCTGTTTGTTTTATAAAGACTAAATATTCTTTTTAGTCCCTAACAAAAAAATATGGTTCCCCACTTTAGTCCCTTACAAAACTAAATTAGTCAGTTAGTCCTTAACAAATTCAAAATGGACTCATTTAGTTGAAATCGTGATTCCTCACAAATTCAAAAAAGACCTATATTAGTCCCTCAAAAGAATTAAAATGGGTCCACCTTGAATTTGTTAGGGACTAACTTACTAATTTATTTTTGTAAGAGACTAAAGTGAACACCGTATTTTTTGTTAGGGATAAAAAAAGATCTTTAATCTTTTATAAAATATAAAATAAAGATATGTACTACCATCTACTATGTCATATTCATCCTCGCTCTATCTATAGCTGTCCCCTTCTCACAGCCAGCCTCTTGTCTATTGGATAGATAATTAGAATCTATCATATCACATTGGATAATTATAAAAATTGAGTTAAGAGATGAAAATTATAAAAATTTCCCTGTAATTACTTTAAAGTTGTATTAAATTATATTATTGCTTTATTTTTCTCATAATTGTATTGTTTCATTTTTGCTTTAAATCTTTTTTGAACAAACTAAACTTATCTTAATCATTAATAGTAAGAGTGGTAAATTTAAAAAGATAATAAATATAACATTTTCCAATAAAAAGTACTTGGTTAAAAATTTTCAAACGAGCATCTTCGTTCAAATAGATGACGTGTCTTTCGTCAACAATTTTTTTTTTTTTTTTTTTTTTTTTTTTTATCTTAGAACACATTAGAATTTCTCTTTAAAACCCACAAAAAGTTTCTTATAAAATTCCATTATTTATTATCCAATGTACTATCTCACTTATGTTACTACAAAAATTCAATAAATCTAAATAATATTAACACGATTAAGGATGTACTAATCTACTACATCGAGCCAGATACAGCTAGATCGAATACACTGTAAATTGAGTTAGTAAAAAAAAAAGACTTAATAATTTTAATTGTATATTTTAACATTTTTCAAGTTGCATAGATCCAACCCACGTCAAGCCAAAATAAGCGAGATCAAAATATTGTTTTTAACTTCAATTTTATTATTCCAATCCTCACATTTGACCCATTTTTAATAACGAATTCGTAGTTGGAACCCATTTTCCCTTGAAATGATAACTATACAAGTTGGACAGCGATACAACAATTATTTTAATGTTTGTGGTGCCGAGGCCTATGTTGATCTTTCTTTTTTAATTTTAAATTCACATTTTTTATTTTTGGAATAAAATGTTAAAGGATTTAATGTTACTCACAATATAAATGATAAAATTAAGCATTATATTTATGTAAAAAACTAAGGTTATGTTACTGGAAAACATAAATATTTTCGGTTGACACAAAATAACTGAAAAAATAGGAAAAAGAAAGCACAAAAATCAATGTATTAGTTGGACAAATTTGTGATTTTGACGTAACAGGACGGTAGTTTAACCCTATATTTATATTATTCAACATAAGATAAATTAAATTTTTATACACATATAACAAAGGTGAGTCACACCTCTATTTTTTCTCTCTTCAATTATTTGTGGATCCCTCTTATAATTTTGTTTCACTGACATAAAATAATTATCTTCTTCAACAACATAACAAAAACATTTTCCTAAAATTAATCTTACTCACACATAAAAAAAAGTATAAATATTTGAGAAAAAACATTTCTCAAGCTGATTGAGTTTATTTTCTGTCACCCTAAAATTATGTCGTTTTGTTTATTTATTTTCTTATATTGATTGATTCACTTTTGAATGATTATGATTTTCTTTTTCTCTCTTCCTTTATCACCATTGATCTATCTTTGTACGATTATGATTTAGTAACAAAAAAAAACATTGTCTCAGACAGCTTGAGAAACGATAAACCCTAAATATTTATTTATATATATTTTTTTTTCTGTGTGTTTTTTTTTTTGCATGCCCCATTTAGGCGCATATATACCTTTTATGTTTTTATGTAGGGGTAGGAAATAAAACATATAGAAACATCAAATCCAATGTTAAATAGCAAAAGATTAAGGAAGGGTAATACTTGTCATGGTTATACAATCAAGCCCTAGCTTCAACGAGAAGACAGAGAGAAGAGGAAGGTTGTTGAAGAAATCAACCCACGACTAGGAAAGAGAGAAACTCTGCTTTAATTTCAAGCCCCTTTACCATTGCATTTTGGGATCTCGAATCTCCAATCTGCAAAGGTCAGTATTTTTTTTTTCCTTTCCTTTTGGATTTTTCTTAAATTTTTTGTTTGCTTGCGATAGGTTTCCATCTCCATATTTATCCTCAATTCGTTCAATCAGCTTGAAATCATTGGTCTATTGATGCTACAGTTTCTCACATTACAGCATTTTCGTTTCTATAAATACTAATTTTTCCTTTTTTGTTGATTTTTTTCTATATTCTCTGAATGCATGCTTTGCGTAAATTCTAAAGGAAATGCATCAAAGTAAAGTTTCCGTCTTTGTTTTTTATCCTCATCTGGGTCCTGGGAAAATTAATCAGAAACTTTAGCAATTGGGTTCAGTTTTTTATTTACTTATTTTTTCAATTTATCTTCTTTAAATTTTTCTTAATGGATTGGATCCCCCCCCCCCCCCCCCCCCCCCCCAAACAGCTCTCCAGTTGGATGCTTGTGGCTCCAAAGTTTTGGATTTTTCATTTTATTTTTTTGAAATTATTGTTATGTAGTCTTCTGTTACATTGGTAATGAACTGGTTGCCTTGCCAGGCTTGATAGGCAAAGTTGTTTGGGTTTGATTTTTATTTAAATAAAATTAAGATCTCCAATTTGTTCAGCAATATAGCAGTGGTTTTAACTTCAAAACATTGGTGATTATTATGAGTGATGGGATCGTTAATGTGCGTGATACTATTTCATATCGGTTGTGCTTTGCTTATAATGAAAATGTATAGAGCCTATATACCAATTGGATATGTGATGCTCCCGTACTGCAAGGGAAGGGAAGGTGGACAACTTTAGTCAACTATCTGGAATAAAATCTATGTGAAATGAGAATTTAAGATTGTTCATGAGATAGCTGGACAAATATTAGGATTACAATTTGGAAAAATGAAAATAAAAAGATAGGTCCATAAAGCTGCCGGCATGATGTGGGCTTTTACCCAATGAAAAACACTCTTATGGAGCTCTGGGATATTTAGTTCTTAGGCATTTTTCGCAATAAAGTTTCTGTTTTACTCATTTATGATTCTTGAGATTACTGAGATGCTTTATTTTTTATAAAGCTATTGGTTTGTTTTGTACTAGTTTTTCAAGAATATATATAGGGAAGCAGGTGCAGTGATTCTTTTGGTGCTGTGAGCGTGAGTGCATTTGCATACACACCAAATTTCTATTATTTGTAGGATCTTTGTACGAGTAACCTAAATTTGTAGTTATATTTTGCAATTGAGAACATAAGCATATCAGATATCTTGTTGAATCATGGATGGCCTATTTAAATTTTCACGAGAAGATCATTCCATTATTGTTGATTGTATTCCCTTCTTTATTTTCATCTTTAAATATATTTACTTGGCCATATTCTTTGGTGATTCATAGCATTTTATTTGACAGGTGTTGATTCTACTTCTATGGCAAATTCAAAGGGCTCATCGGGTATAAGAAATTTGATGTGTCCTGGAAAGCATGCTCTACTTCCTCCCAAAAGCCCATTTCCTAGTGTTTCGCAAGCATATGCTGATTATGTCCCAAATCCTACTCTTGGTTCAAAGGCTGCTAACAAACCTAGAGAGGGAAAGACACACCACCACCGTACATCATCTGAGAACCTTGTCTTGGAGGAGCAGCCTTCATGGATTGATGATCTACTTAATGAGCCTGAGACACCTGTCCGAAGGGGTGGTCATCGGCGTTCATCAAGTGATTCTTTCGCATACATAGACACAGTTAATGTGTCTAACATCAGTTATGCAGATCAAGATGAGTATAAATATAAGAATTTGGCATCTGTTTCATCATGGTCATCGCAAGATTTTGACCACAACAAAGATGCTTGTCATATGCACATGTATCCAGAAATGAACTCAGCAAAGCAGAATAGGGCATGGGACTCTTTTTCAAATGCTGTAAGAAATCTAGGTGGTGTTCCCTCTGGCAAAGATAATGTTGCTTTTCAGAGTTCAGGATCACCATGTACACCACATGAAGCAGATGGGCTTCTGCCAACTGCAAATGAAAAGCATGATTCTGTAGAATCTGGCCTACAGGATGCAAAATCATCTTCTGAAAGAAATGATGGTTCACATGCAAAGTCATCTGCTTCTGAAACAGATACAAAACGTGCTAAACAGTATGCAGTTATTTTCTCCAGTTTCTGATTTTATTGCTATTACAGTGACTGTTTGATTTTACCACTAATATATGATCTAAAGACTGCTAGTTCTGGTGTATCAATGATTTGATCCTCTCCTTCTGTTCTCTCGGTTTGCTTTTCCATGCAGAATGATTTCATATAGAAAAGCCATGAAGTCATGTCATACTCTATCATTGACCCTTTTAAACTTTTCCAGATTAATTGCTGCTGATTTTAAAATCGAATTTCAAGATTATACTACTAGTTTGGCATATAACTTCTCTTGAGATATGTAAAACCATTAATATAGCCTCACCCAATAGCTTAAGCTTTTGGGTTGAATTGGTTCTTTACATGGTATCAGAGCCTCGTGTCTCGGGTTCGAACATCGCCGTCCCCCACTTTCTTTCTAGTGGAATTTCTTTTTTCGCACAGGTAGGTGGGCCTGTGCATTGTCCACCCTTCAAGCCCAGTGGGCTCTCGTGTGAGGTGGTGTGTTGAGATATTTAAAATCATTAATATAGCCTCACCCAATAGCTTAAGCTTTTGGGTTGAAATGTGTAACATCCCGGGCGCTGACGAGGGCGGGGAGTGATCGCCGGTGCGTAAGGGCATGGACAAGGAGCGGCTCCTGGCAGGCTTCTAGGGACGGGGGTACATGAATGAATCGAATCAACATCCGAAAGAGAGGGATTCCAGAGACTGTGCTGGTATGGGACGGTACAGTTGGGAATGGCTTATAAGAATTAATTGGTACTGCCTATACTAACAAGATGCATCTACTTTTCGGTAGCCCGGATCGGAAGAACTCCATAGTTAAGCGTGCTTGACTTGGGGAAATTCTGGGATGGGTGACCTCCTGGGAAGTTTTCCCGGGAAGTGTGCGAGTGAGGACAAAGCACGCTGAAAAGTCTCGTGTTAGTGTGTGGGGACAGTCGTTAATCCTTGCATGTTGCCAGGCGTTACAAAATGGTTCTTTACAACTTCTTATAATATACTAAGAAGAAGAGAAGATATAACAATTATCTGTGGCGTAAAGTGATGTCTGCATTACTAAGCTGGTATACTATTTCTCATGTTGAGAAAGTAGTTAAGCTGTGCTACTCTTTATTAATGAAATTTGGTGTTTTTGGGTTATTTTTGCTATTTGATTTACAAAAGTTTTTTTTAAACCAATAAATTTATATATGGAAAGGGAAAAATGTTCTGAAATACTCATAATACAGGCAATTTGCTCAACGTTCACGGGTACGTAAACTTCAATACATAGCTGAGCTGGAAAGAAATGTACAAGCTTTACAGGTAAATTTCAGCATAAGGCAATATTCTGCATGGATACACATTGCACAGTGACTTTTTTTCCGCAAATGATGTATATCCTACACGGGAAAGCTGAAAGTTCTCATTCTTTTTCTTTATATGTCAATACATAGGCAGAAGGGTCTGGAGTCTCAGCTGAGCTTGAATTTCTTAACCAGCAGAATCTTATCCTGAGTATGGAGAATAAAGCACTCAAGCAACGTTTAGAAAGTTTAGCACAGGAGCAGCTTATCAAATATTGTAAGATTCTATCATATGAGCATTAGCCATTCAGGTTTGCTAGTAATGGAAGTCTTTTTTACTTGGAAATGTCAATCTAGTTACTGTGCATTTCAAGGTAGTTGTGTATATATGCAAATCCTTGTGAATTTATGATGCATTTTATTGTATAGATTAATAGAAAAGAAACCCGATAGGTCTTACTAAGTTTGATTATAGCATATAACTGGTGAGAAAGTACGAAATTAATCAAGTCCTATCTTCTATGTACTTGAGCATGATTGCAAGAAGAATTACAAGAATGAGATTAATAAATGGGAGGTTTGATCTTAGGGGGCCTGCTCAAATAACTTTGGGAAGGATCAATATTGTAGCTCAAGGACCTTAAACCGAAGGTCAAAATTTTCATTTTGTACAGAAAATAGAGAAATGAGCTTGATGATAGATAAGTCTGTGTGTCATTGGATGTAATCGTGAGCTTCATGCAACTCTATTTATGTATACATGGAAGAACCTCTCGGCTAGAGTTCAATCCTTTACATTGCAAAATCTGCCTGCCACGGTATTCTTTGTTAGTTAAGGATTTTTAGTCCCACAAAAGAAGTTCTTTTCATTTGCAATTTTGGGATTTCCAGTTTAGGGAAATCAATTAGTGGTTAACAATATTTAAAGAATGGTTGATGGTTAATCATATCTTGACTTAATAACAACTTATCTAGTTAGTTGTTGCTACACTGAAAATACTTTTTACTACAATTTCTAAATTTTAGTGGGTTTAATTTTAATCCATTTTTAGTGTAAAGTTTTTTACATTTTCACTCAATCATGTGTTGACAAATCATTAAGAGAGTTTGACTTTTGGTAATTGTTGTCAAAAAATTTAATGAGGTAGCAATGCATGATTGGGTGGTATTTTAAAAGCTGACTATTGATCAGAATCAAATCAAACTAACTGTGTGCTACCAGTACCTCAGATTTAATAATAAGGTTTGCTCCTACTTATTCAGTTTACCATATACTCATATTCGTCCTGGATTGAAAATGATGTTTTTTTTTTCATGTTATAGAGATTTATAATGAAAAATAGTTTGACTTGTAGAATCAATTTTTTTTAAAAAAGTGTTTTTTAAAGAAAGGGGGGAATGTGGTATTCAGCTTTAACTATAAATTCATCTGCCTTTAGGCAAGGCAATATGGGAATGTACTGTGTGATTTGTTCTAAATTTCTACTTATTTGTTCAGTCATTACAAAAATTTTATGAGTGATGGCTCCTTGCCTGAGCATTCAGTTCTTGTTTTTTTTTTCTAGTTGAAAACTATGCATGCTCGAGTTTTGAGCAAATTTGATGCTTATTTGAGTTATTATTCTTTACTTATTTTGGCACTTTCTTAGAGAACTGCTTCGAATGCTGCACTGTGTCTTGTTTATGTGGAGAGTAATTGTAGAGGTGAAGATCATTTTCTGCTTCCATTGTATCTATGTAATAAAATAATTGAGATAGAAGTAGAATTAGCAACATTAACATCAAGAACACCTTTATCCCAAACTAGTTGGGGTGGGTGGCAGATTAACTCAAATAAAAAGTATGAGAAGATTGAGGAAAAAACAATAATATATATATATATATATATATATATATATAACTAACACTGGACATTAAAAAAATAGAAATAAACAATTAAAAAGAAAAATAAAATAAAGTGAAATTAAAGATATATAAGAGAGGAAAAAAAGAATAAGAAAATAAAAATTAAAGAAATAGAGAGATAAAAAAAAGAAAAAAAAAGTGCATAAATAAATAAGAAAAGATAGATTGAGAGGAAAATAGAGAAATAAAAGAAAATAAGGAAAAAAAAAGAGTGGTAAAGAAAGAAATAAACGGAGATATTGGGAAAATGACTAAAAAAGAACCATTTGGAACGTAGGGAAAAAGGGGGTCTAACCCTCCACAATACCAAGCTTTTCTCCGATCTGTCCAAAGACACAGTCTGTAAATATATATCTCACTCCATTATTAAGTCTTGTTTTACTACCTTCCCCCAAGTAAATGTCTGTCTACCTCTTCCTCTCTTTATGTCAAGCTCTTGGTAACAAACTTTTATTCTTATGGAAGCATCTAGAGATCTTCGTATTATGTGCTCAAATCACCTCGATATATTGTCTCTCATCTTTTCAACCACTGGTGCTACTCCTATCTTTCGTCAAATATCTTTATTTCTTATTTTATCCATCCTATTTGATCTCACATTCACATTAACATCCTCATTTCTGCTACTCCCATTTTATGCTCATTTTGCCTATGTGTTTGCCAACATTCAGCTCCATATAACATTGCAGGTTTTACTGCTGTTCTTACATATTTTCTTTTATTAAAAGAATCTAGTCATCTAGGATAGTGATGGAAGTGAGGAATTAATATATGACTTAAACAAAATGAGGTGGTTCAGATGGCAACCTGAGCTACCATGTGGCCTGTAGTGCAGGGTTCAAACTCCACTGGAAGAATTTGTGGCCAGGGCCACACCGTTAGATTCCTAAATGCGGATTATTCTCGCATCGAAAGGGTGTGGGTGGGGACACCTTGTGGAATACCAAAAACATGACTATTAAGAAAACGTGAGACCGAAATTGTGGCCCCTTGAGTTCTTTTTAGGCATGATTAGTTTCATCAGATATGACAGGAATTTGTTTTGGATACTAAAAACTATGTAATATGAAATTCAGTGGAGCAGGAAGTACTGGAAAGAGAGATTGGAAGAATACGTGCATTGTTTCAACAGCAGCAGACACATCAGCCGCAACAACAACCATCTGCTAGTCATAGACGTACCAAAAGCAGAGACCTTGAATCTCAGTTTGCAAACCTTTCTCTGAAACACAAGGGCACCAATTCAGGTCATGACCCTGCAACTGGAGCTCTCAGAATTTAGATATTGCAGTAGCTGAAGCCTTGTTCTGGCTCTACATTCAACTGGTGTTGAAACCACCTGTGATGGAATTGTTTACTTCCCATTTGCGGGACTGTGCAGAGATTTCCAGCATATGTCCTCTCTCTGCCAGCTCTTTGCTGATTTCAGTCTTTTCTGTTTTCTATTTACTTAAATTATTACCATTTAATGTGCACCTGGTGGTCATTGCTGAAATCATATTCTATTTCAGTCATTTGACCTACCGGAGGTGTTAACTCATCAGTTTCTAAGCTTTCACCCCCAACTGTATTTTCAATGATTATGTAACTCTATACCCCTCTTGTGAATCACCATTATTGTGGAATTTGGCCCAGTGCAAATAGAAAATGTCTCAGGGCTGTTTGAATGTGCATTATTTGTATGGATTATGTTTAAGTTAATGTTTTGTTATATGATTCTAATGAAGTTAATGTTTTCTCAACACATCTTGTTTGATAGCAGTGAGAAAATTGACTTGGGACATTGTTTTAGTCACTGATTTCGTAAGAGTTTAACTTTCACTAACAGAGGAAGTATAAAAAGCTAAAGGCTTTAACTGTTTATTCGTTTTTGCAGTGTCCTATCAGTAAGAGTTACTTTAACTTTTCACTTGAGAGTCTAACTTGTTATAATAAATCGCATCTAGAATATACATATAATGTAGTTTGGTTCATTTACGTATCTATTTGCTTTGCATGACTCATGGGAGAAGGGTCTTCAGCCAACACTCAACCTTAGGGTTTGGATTCACAAAATGGGATTTATGCAACGCTTTGGAAGCAGAAGACCTTAGTATGCAATCAATTGAAGTAATCTATTGTGTGTATATATTATTCAACATTTTTTGTTAGCGGATTTTTTGTTTAAAGGATAGGTATGAATTAGGAGGTAAGGAGATTGAAGAAAGGGAAAAGTGGCCCAACCCGTTCCGAAAACTTGGTCAGTCGGATTAGGTTAAGTCAAGAACTGAACCGATTGTGTGTCGTTAAAACTCCAAGAACAGTATTCATATTGGTACTTTGGTTGATGGTGATAAGAGTTTAATATTAACTTGTGGATTTCACGATTGAACTGATCAGTTTCCCTAATTGATTAATGTTGTTATCCAGATTCTTGACTTTCAAATTTCCAATACTGTTTATACCAATTACATATACAGTAAGAGCATATATCATATTTCACTTAATTTAACAAAAAAGAAAAAACATTTTTCTATACAACCAAATAAAAAAAAAAGCAATTCTCATTTTCTTTCATTCTTTTTCCATTCTCCTATTCATTTTTTCCCCTTTTTTTTTCTCTTTCCATTCTTCCACACCGAATTTCCGAAGTCAAATATTGCCCTGCTTAAGAGGAAGATTACTAACAAAAGACAATCATTTTCTGGTAATAAAATAAATCGCGATGCATAAAATACAAGAATTATAAGTTATATTAGGGCAAAAACCACTAAGGAAAGGTTGAACTTAACTTACATATAACACATTGTCGATAATTAGAATCTATTTATCACATTGGATATTTTACAGTTGTCACACAACTAATCATTCTCATTTAACTAGTGTTTCTTTGCGTGCATTATGACATGACATTGGCAAAGATGACCACAATACCCGGTATGATCCAAGCTTTGTGCCCATGTCGCAACAAATTATGAAAACATACAATTTTCTCATGCATCAAATCAAATTCTGTTCAGGAATTGGTGCATAGTAATGCATAAGCAGTACTAGTCATCTTAGATAACTCCACACAGCTGCCACAAGGAAACCTTTTCTTCCTGTCATTCACCCTGTCCTAACATAATGACTTGAAATGAAAAATTGAAATCCTCTGGTTGTATAAAGTTTAAAAGCTGCAATGCATCTTGCTTAACCATATTCCTCTTATTGCATTCCATTATCATTTACTCGTGCCTACGCCTTTTAGCATTGTCCTCTGTGAATAACTCCCAATTTTTATGATCAAGTTTGCTAAAGTCATCAAGCTCTGCAATGGCCAGTAAGTACTGGGTAAGCTTCACAAGCTCCTGATCACTATCTCGGTTAGCATGAGCCTTCCTGAATGGTTTAATTATCAAACCATTCTGTGGATTCATCACGAAATTCCTTCGAAGGTCGTCAAACATGATAGTATTCGAAGCATTGTAGAACTGAAATAAAATAAGAAACCACCATTAAGACAACTAGACAAAGGCTGAATATTGCAAAAATTCACAACAGTACGGGAATAAATAAAAAAACTGATATAATTTATGATAGTACCAGTATTTCTATTAAAAATATCAAACAGCAATTTGGTATGTTAAACAGATACATTTTGCAATTTATTCCCAATGATTATACTCACAAGCATTATGATTATACTCACAAGCATTAAACATGTTTTTTAGTTTTTTGGGGAAGATTAAGTCGCAACAGCAATTTTTTTGGGTGCCCTTTTTCTCCCTAGATAAAAAGTAAACTATTCATTCATTCAGCTGTAGATGGGAATGTAAAGTTCCCGCTATGCACAGGGTCCATGGGAAGGGTCAAACCCATTGTATGGATCTATATAGTAGGTAGTCTTAACTTAAATTTGCAAGAGGCTGATTACATGACATTAAATGGGAATGTATGAAATTAAAAAAATGCTAACATAATTCTATTTAATTTACACAAAGAAGATAAATGGCATGTTATTTATTATACCTCAGGGAATTGAGCCCAGATCAAACCAAGTGGCTTGCAATCAAAGACCCCACGAGAAGCTGACTGAACAGTGATCATTGCTAAGTGGTCAAGAAGTGCAGTAATTTTGTAGTTAGGATTGTCCAGAACCCCAAGTTGTCCCATCTTGAGGTTAATCCATTTCATGCTGCAGGAAGTGAAGCATTCCATGAAAATGGCAATGTTGGTTGTACAAAAGAATAGACATGTTCCATTTCCAGGTGTTATTCTCACAAAAAGAATAAATTTTTTTGATAGAAAAGAGCAAATGATGGCACCAACCTGGTTGCAGACCATATCATAATATCATACTCGGAATAAACTGATGTAAGAAACTCATGAAGGTCTGCAGTAGAAAAATGGCAAGTTTGAAAAAACAAGACAAAAAAAAAAAGTGAAAGAAAATAAAATAAAAAAATAAAAAAAGAGGAAAAAATGATTACAAGGTCTCATAAGTTGAAGGGGGTTCTCAGCCGTGGAACGATGATCAAAAAGGGTATAATCAATGTCGAGAACAAGGAGTTTCTTTCCATTGCGACATGGATTCAGAAGCTCAATCTTGAAGTGATCTATGCGTCTCCTCAACTTTTGCTTATTGACTTCCATGTCCTTGATGTCAACAGCTTCTTGTTGAGGAAGCTCAAAATCATCAACAATCTCAGGTGACTCAACTGGATCAACAATTAAATCTTCTTCAGTAGTACTGCACACACATAAACAAACCCCATCTCCATCTACATCCATTATTATTAATTCATTCATTCATTCATTCATAACAACAACAACAATAGCATGTTCATGATGTTATGTTAATGTAATGACTAGTGAAGGAAACCCTAAGAAAAGAAAAGATAGAAGAGTACCCGATCATGGTCATTTTGAAAGAGGAGTTAAGAGGGAGTTGTGAGAGGAAGAGAGAGTCGTTGTCGTTGAGTTTGGAACCCATTTTTGGGTACAAGAGTTTCTGGCGAATGGGTAACACGTTTGTTAACTCGCAGATTCGGCGTTTCAGTTCCCCAACCGTGTCGTCGCCGCAAACTCGCACCGTGTACTCCTTGCCGCTCCATTTCACTTTCAGTGTCACCTCCTCCGTTGATGCTGATGATGCTGATGATGATAACGAAGATGAACAAGCCATAACTCTTGCCTCTAATCAGTGGAGTGTGTTGTGACTTCTGAGGATGCTACTTTTTATTTTTGCCTTTGCATATGTTGTACTTGTCCTTGTCGCTTGTTATCAAATATTAGTATTTGATGCACTCTTATTTTTATTTTTTTAAGATAATTGAATCGGTACATCACTTCACGATTAGTTTGATTTGAAATATGAAAATAAGACTTTAAGATATTATTAGATGGAATGTTTAATTTTTTGGAGTGAACTGAACGACCGTTATTTAATAATATTATATGCACTTTACTGCTTAAAGACTCATTTTGCCTTTTTTGTTTTTGTTTTTAAATAATAATTATAAAAAAATTAAAAATAAAATAACAAAATACCAATTTAGGAATTAGGATTAAGCGTGTTAGATATTATTAAAAAAAATAGAAAATTGTTTGTCCTTTTAAATGATATAACTTATGTCATTTTATTTTCATAAAGAGATGGAATTTACACCTTTATTTTTTTGTCCACTCTCTCTCCTCCTTTTATCTATCTATTTCTCTCACTTAAAATGACAGATGATACACACTTTTTTCAAAATAAAAATAAAAATTGCCACAAAACATGTGGGTCAACACAGGCTATTCCAACTTATTTAATAAGTTCCAGTTCACCGACATGCGGTGGCACGGGTGGCTAAAGAGTTGGCCTATACCCCAAAAGGGCGTGGGTTCGATTCCCTCTGACCGCTTTAAGGCTCATGTTGGTGGGTAAACTGCCCTCTCTAGGGGTGTTCGCGGTTTGAATTGGATCTGAAAAAATTTTGGGAGAAAATGCTCAAGTAGGCAGAGGAGAATTAATATATTGGATCGATTTGGATTGGATTAGATTTCGTCAACTCATCCGAAAACCGGTCTAATCCAATTAAAATTTACGGGTTTTTTTTTTTTCAGTTTTTCAATTTTTGGTTTATTCGGTTATTGATTTTTCAATTTAATCACCGCAATTTGAATCGATTTGGATGGGTTTATAAATACCCCTAACTATCTCTGGTGTAAATCCTCAGGTCTCCTCTGTCTCCCCAGCCAAAACTTTTTTTGTACTTAAAAAAAAAAGATAAGTTCGAGTTCTAGCAATATCATTTTTATTTTCAACGAGTTCATGAACTTGCGCATAAGTGATACGTTTCTGTGTACAATAGTTTTAAATTTTTATTTTTTTATAGTTTTTTCTTAAAAATAAAAATAAATAATTTTCAGTCGCATTTTACTTTTCTTTTTATCATTATATTTTATTTTTTTTTACAAAATTCATCACATTTTCGTTTTATTTTCATTCACCCCCTTATTTATAAATGTTACTTATTCTGCATCCGCTCACTACTTCACTCTTCAAGAAAAAAACAAAAAAAAAACTTGTTATCATTACACAAAATCTCACCAAGCTACTTGAATATGTATTTGACTACTTTAAAGGTTATATAGTATCAAAACTCCGAGCTACAATTATACAGAAAAAGAGTTTATCCAAAGTCATATAAATTTCTGTCAGATTCTTGTGGTGTAACGCTTAAACCAAGAGCATTCTAAATCACAGTTTATTAATATAATTTTTTTCTTAATGCTTACTAATTACTATTACAATTTTCTCCTGGTCTTTGGATGTTCTTATTTTCCTTTTCTTAGATCTTATAATAAACATAAGCTTGAGTTTCATTTTCAAGAGCGTGTTTTTTTGGCTACTATATATAATAATCACAGAGATTATGTTTGTATGAACCCAGAAGAACGAATTTTTATCTCTAATAATGTTTCCAACAGCATATCAGATAGCAGATGCCTTCCTCTCCATATGATAATACTTAAGTTTTTAATAAAAAAATGTTTTTTTGGTAGACAAAAATATTATTTTTAAATAGACAATATTATTATTTGTGTTATTTTTTTTTAACTGTCATGCATCAAACAACTCAACAATTATGTCATGAAATGTTTTTCTAAAAGAATCACTGAACAACTTGACATACAATAATTACTTTTTTATGCCTGTCTTATTCGTTGATTGTGTACATTTCTGTCATTGCCTGCTTTAACATTGATAATATTACGTTATTTAGATGAAATATTCATGTAGTTTTTAATATTAATATTGGAGTTTTGCATTGATACTCATTAATATTTTAATAATCCATTATGTAAAATTAAAATAAAGATAATGAATAACGATATTACACTATTAATAAATATTAGTATATTGCTGATAATGCGTATTAATTAAATTAAAAAATATTTCATGTTTATATTACAGTTTTCTCCACACACACAATAATACAGAGTTGGGTTTATTTTGCTCTCTTGAATTGGAAAGACACTCAAAAAATGGCAAATTTTTATAATGATTTGGTTTTTTAAGAAATTACCAGTAGGATTTAATTGCTGCTAAATCACAATAATTCATTCTTTCGTTTCATTATGTTTTTACGAAATTGTTGCAAATCTGGTCAACACTCTACCACGACAATTATATACAACTATCATGATAACAAGAACAACTAATTAGTCAAAATGCTGTCAAAAATAATTAATTCATAAAACGTTGCCATTAGTAGCCACAACATAATCATTCACTCAATAAAAATACTTCAAAATATTAGGGAATAGATTCTCTCATGTGTTAATTAACATGATTATGTTATGTGAAATAATGAAAATTATATAAAAATAGATCAATAGTGAAAAGTGAAAGATAATAAAAATTATTGGGATAGTTAATTACAATATTATCACTTTTGATTTATTTATGTATGATTAATATTCTCTCACATGACATGATCATATTAAATAAAATATGAGAGAGTCTATTTTCAATATTTAACATCTAGTTGATCCAAATTTTAAAAACTATTTGATCATGCAAGTTCTCATAAAATTAAATAACCTAAATGAGTTTTTGGCTAAAAGTTTTATGAGATATGTTTTTTTCACGTTTCATGAGATAAAATACTTTTTCTACTCATACATCAAAATGTGAGCCAATATTTATTTCGCCCTACACATATTTTATGTCTATAATATAATATAATTAGTCTGATAAACTAGTATTCCCCAAGTTTTATTAGCAGAACTAGAATAACCAATTAGAATATTAATTTTTATGTATACAAAAAAAAAGAATATTAATTTTTATTTACCGAGTTTTCACTTCAAAAAATGAACACGATAGTCATAGATTTTGTTTATGAATGTGACAGAGAGGTTGAACGTACCTTTTTTTAATCTATTTATGAGTTTATTTTATAATATAATGTAAACAGTAAACACTGTAAATAGAATAGAAGTGCAAAGAAAGAAAGCTGAAGTTGAAAAAATGGGGAAAATGTTTATTTTTTCAAAATTATTATTTTAGTTAAAATTGGTATTTTTATTTAATATTTAAATTAAGAAAATCAATTTTTTACCATCATTTCCATTTCTCTCTATAAAATAGAATAGTTTTGATTAAAATAACATAATTTTAAAAGGAAAAAATATTTATTGTTTTAAATGACATAATTTTATATTATTTTAGATGAAATAATATTATTTTAATACACAATTACTGATTTTTTTATTCTTTTTCTTTATTTATAATTTTACGGAGAAAAAAATATAAAAAATTATCAAATATATGTTAAAATCAGATCGTTTAATATAAGATAATATAAAATTATATCATTTAAAATAAAATAATAATAGAAGAAGGATATTGTAACAATCAATTAGTGTTACTACCAATGTTATTAGCAATCAATTTTTTAGATCAATTATATGGATCCAACGATTATATTTATTATTATTTTTTTTTGTAAGATCATTGTATGGTTATGATTCCTCATATTTAATACTTTATATTTATTTTCATCTTTGTATGATTATGATTTTCTATATTTAATGTAAAAGTATTAAATATAGAAAATCATAATCATACAAAAGTAAAATTAAATATAACCATTGGATTAACGTAATCGATCTAATGATAAAATTGATTGATAGCGATAGATTACCCTATCTCGTGATTATAATAAAGAAAAACAAGCGAAGGGAGAGAAGAGAAAAGAAAAAAAGTAAAATAAGTGTAGTGAAAATGAGGGGCATAGTCAAAAGTGTAGTGTTAAACACTCGATAGCAGAGAGTCAAAGTGAAGAAGATCCATTTCTTTTCTTGTTCTCCCAGCAATCTGCCATAGCTTGAAACCCTAAGCCCCCTTTTTTTGTGATTGAGGATGGATGAAGAGTACGATGTGATCGTGTTGGGTACTGGTCTCAAGGAGTGCATTCTCAGTGGTCTTCTCTCCGTCGATGGCCTCAAGGTAACAACCCCTTTCACTTTCTCATCTTTCGATTCCGTAATCGATTCGATTTGCTTTTTTGTTTTCTATCTGTTGTTTATATCCAATCCACCTGCTCAAATCAAATCAAGTCAAATCAAAATCAAAACGGTAACTTGTATGATTCGTTCATGTCTGTGTTGTTCAGGTTCTTCACATGGACAGGAATGACTATTACGGAGGAGAGTCCACCTCGCTTAATCTTGTTCAGGTCTTTTATTTCTTGTCTCTGTTTTTTTATTTTTTTTTATTTTTTTTTATTTTTTTTTTTAAGATTTGAAATGATGATTTCTCTTTATTCTTCAGCTTTGGAAGAAATTCAGGGGAGATGAGAAGCCTCCTCCACATTTGGGTTCTAGCAAGGACTATAATGTTGATATGAACCCTAAGGTTATTCTTTCATTTTTTTTCCCCTCATCATGCAACTCAATTTTTCTTTTCCATTTTTTTTTTAATTGTCTTTGCCTGCTGATGCATATATATTCTGGTGATGCACAACACACGACATATACATATGATATGTTTCTCAGTTTGTCTGACCTGTCTTTTTTATTTTCTTCTGTGGGGCTAGTTTATTATGGCTAATGGCAATTTAGTGCGGGTTCTCATACATACCGATGTTACAAAGTATCTCTATTTTAAAGCTGTGGATGGGAGCTTTGTCTTTAATAAGGGAAAGGTATGCTTGTGTTTTCGTCATTGATTGTACTGGAATTTTTTCTTTTGGTTTAGATTTTGTTTAGATGTATTAATTGTTTTGCTGGTGGGAAACTTCATTGTTATAGGTTCACAAGGTACCATCAAATGACATGGAGGCCTTAAGGTCACCACTTATGGGAATATTTGAAAAACGCCGAGCACGCAAGTTCTTCATTTATGTTCAAAATTATGATGAGAATGATCCTAAATCTCACGATGGGATGGACTTGACAAGAGTGACTACTAGAGAACTGATTGCGTATGTATACACTGGTTTTCTTGTTGTGTCCATTATATTTCTAGATTTAACATTCTGCCATTTGTATTGCCTTAATACTCTGTAAAGCACATTGAAACTGGTCTAGGATAATTACCATGTCTTATTGACCTTAATACTTTTAAGTGGCGTCGTATTGAGTTGATAGTAAAGTGTAATAGTTGGTCAGTTCTGTAAGTCTTATGCTATATATAAAGTAAATATGTGGTCAAAGAAGAATATTTTAAGATCCTTTTGCTTTCTTTTTGAACTGTGACAGAAAATTTGGCCTTGATGATAACACTGTGGACTTCATTGGTCATGCTTTGGCGCTTCATAGAGATGATCGCTACTTGGGTGAGCCAGCACTGGACACTGTGAAGAGAATGAAGGTTAGTGTACTGCGTTATTCTTTTTCAGTTATGGATTTTACTTAATTGAAAGTTTCATCTGTTCCATTTGGTTCCTAAGCTTTATTTCTGTTTCCCTATTCATGCTTATATTTCCTGCTTGTAGTTATATGCAGAGTCTCTTGCTCGCTTTCAAGGGGGATCACCTTACATATATCCTTTGTATGGTTTAGGAGAGCTTCCCCAGGTATCCCTCTCTCTACATATCTTTTTACCTATTTGCTCAATCTCTTTCTGGGAATGTACTTTTGGAATTTGTCTTGCTCAAGGTTCATTAATTCACATTTTTTTTTTGGTTCAGGCATTTGCACGGCTTAGTGCTGTTTATGGTGGAACATATATGTTGAATAAACCTGAATGCAAGGTAGATACTTTATTGTAAATACATGCATACACGTATACTTCTTCTCTCTCACTCAATTGACAATAGTGTAAGACTTGGCACACTTACACAATTAAAACTGTCAATGGAAAAATACTTTGATCAATCCAATCTTTGAGCTATAGTTATTATTTCGATCTTGAATGCCAAATTTTAAAAATTTTGAACAAAGTAATTATATCATCAAGTAGTTAGTTCATATTTTTGTTTCTTTGAAAAGTATAATAAACATCAGTTTTAAGATACTTTTATTGAGGGGAGGGGAAACAATATTGGTTTATGTGGAAATGTACAAGCATGATACTAACTTCTCAAAAATTTATTCATTGGTGTAAAATTGATTTTAATTTACACCACTGTCACGGATCCTAACCCAATTAATATAGCCTCTTGAACTCATTGAACTTGTTTCTTATTTTGTTAACTTGCAATTATTTGGAATTGCCCACCCCATCTTTTTATTATAATTGCTGTTGTGATTTTGATTTGTATTTGAACAACCTGATGATACACATACTTACTTTAGGAATTGGTTTTTATTTTGCTTAAATACCAGGTAGAATTTAATGAGGAAGGAAAGGCTGTTGGTGTCACATCTGAAGGGGAAACTGCAAAGTGCAAAAAAGTTGTTTGTGATCCATCATACTTGCCCAACAAGGTAATAGATATCAGTTTCCATTTTGACTATTTGCATCCAATTCAGGTGATGGTGAGAGTGTGTAAACTTGTATGTTCCTAAAGTCTAAGAGCCGAGCTAAAAATATATTACCAGTTTTGTTTATGAAAGAAATTTACCTATGCTTTGTTGGAAAAAAGTAAAATTAGTGGTGGATGGTGAAGTGATTTTAATTTCTAAAATGAGACTTGCTGGGAGACTGCATCCTTCTTTGAAACAAAAATGTAACCATTTCAACAGGTGAGGAAGGTTGGTAGGGTTGCAAGGGCAATAGCCATCATGAGTCACCCGATCCCCAACACCAGTGACTCCCATTCAGTGCAAGTTATTCTACCACAGAAGCAGTTGGGTCGGAAATCAGACATGTAAGTTTTCATACAGTGATTGAAAAATAGATATTTAGTTAAATATGTAGATCCATTGCAATACATGTACAATAAATAGATCAAGAATATCTATCCTGCTTGTTGGAGCATTAATTAGTGTGAGCAATGCTTTCTTGACTGAAGCTAAGCCCGTCATTTTTTAGCACTAAAATAATCATCCGGTTTCAACATGAAATAGGACTTGCTTCTTTTGGAATTCTTTTAGAACTTACTAATAAGGTGATTTTGAAATTTAGCGAAGTGCAAGTAAAATCTCTGAACCATCAAAAGTAATAATCATATGTATGTTCCACTTGAAAATGATAATGTGGTATGTATATCAACATTACAAACAGTGAACATATCTTAACCAAGGCAGGATGCATCATTTTGCTGTGGTCACTATTCAGCACTGCAATGGTTTTTGGAGCCCATTATATGTTTTAGTATTATTTTCTTTCAGTGTGTTTATCTGATACAAATTGAGATCTTAGCAAGCTTCAGCCAGCTTGGGGAGTTTTAGAATATAGGATTCTTATAATAGGAGCCTCATGATGTTAGTAGTCCTATTGGTTTGGGGTTCTACTAGTTGTATTACATCAGTACTTGACCTAGAATATTTATATAAATAATAGGACCATTAGATTGGTTTTTTGTTTTACATTTGACATCTCAATATCCATCTTCATCATATTATTCAGTATTTCTCTCTTTTACTACTTTTTCACCTATACGGCAACAATTACAAATATAATGTTAATTAAAGTTGCTGCTTTAACCCTAGTAAACAATACCATAAAAAGTTATGGTCCAGTAAGGCCAATGGAATTTGGTATTTATTCGTAATATAAAAGGTAGACCGAAATACTAAGATGTTAATATTTAAAACATGGAAAATTATTAATGTTTTTGAGCAGGTGATATCCAATCAATTATATTTTTCCTCATTACATTGAATGTTTTATTCTGTTGCCCTGGGCAGGTACCTATTTTGTTGTTCATATTCTCACAACGTTGCCCCAAAGGGAAAATTTATTGCATTTGTATCAACTGAGGCAGAGACAGATCAACCTGCAATTGAACTAAAGCCCGGAATTGACCTTCTAGGACCTGTGGATGAGATATTTTTTGATATGTATGACAGAAATGAACCAGTCAATGAACCATCTTTGGACAACTGCTTTATATCAACAGTGAGTTTATTTTATCTTATGTACATGTATGTAATGTTGATCGGTGGACAATAATATATAAATTTTTTTGACAGAGTTATGATGCCACTACTCACTTTGAGTCAACCGTAGATGACGTCCTTAACATGTATACATTAATAACTGGAAAGGTAAGTTTTCCGCCATCATGTCCACTTGTTTTTTGTGCATGTATTAACTTGCGATCGCCACAAATGGTGACTGGTGTTGTTCTACTATAGTAATATACCAATTTGCTCCAAAAGTTAAGACTATTTACACCAGATGTATTGTATCGTATCTAATCACATTCACAAGTCTATAAACTTTAGGAATCAATTCTCCTAAGGCCCCTAATTCTTCTATGGGAAAATAGTGGCTTAGCTACAAGTCAATGCATATTAGTTGAACAATGCAGATTGAGAAGAAAATCATGAACCATCGGTATCACTCTGACCTTGGGTTTTGATATGGCTTCTGGTTGTTGTAAATCAATTCTGCAAAATGTAAATCGATCTGTTTATGATAAGTTGGATATATATTGGTTGTTTTTTATGGTTCTGCTAGTAATTGGGTAACCCGCTGATTCATATATTCTTAACTGGGTGATTTTGAGCAGGTTATTGACCTCAGTGTGGATCTTAGTGCTGCTAGTGCTGCAGAAGAGTAACGAAAACTGGATGACGTCATTTATGTTCTGTTGCTGATAGGATCCGTATGATGGACTTGGCAACATATGTTACTATCGTTTATAACAAATGATGATATAAAATGTTTATTTTTTCTTTCCCTTTTTTCAGAAGAAAAAGACTCCAAAACTTGTTGAACAGATTTGTGAGGAGGGGAACTTTTTCCCTTCCAGATGCTCTGGTTGTGTTACATATGATGTCGTGTGCTGCATTGAATTTCAGATTCTAGTGTTATTTTAAACACTACCAATTGCACGTCTCTTCTACCACTATCATATCATTGCAGTTCGCACACGAGATCACTTCTTTTACATAGCTAATTATTTTCTGTCAAATACTTGTAGATATATTATCTATATACAGATATTAAATGATGGTAGTTCAGTTGGCACATGAGAGCTGAGTAAGTGGAAGTGAGAGTATGTGATTGATCTTTTCAAATACCATCTTTAGATGAAGTTTAAAACCTTAATTTTGGATCCATTCTGAACAGGATTGTTTTCCGTGGAGAATACATGTGATTTATTCAAAAAAATTTTTATCTATATTCAGGTTTACTCTTGGCCAAAACATAATTTTTGTTCCCTTTAGATTTCGTTTTTGTTTTATAGTTATATTTATTTAGGGTAATCAACTTCTAATGTTGCAGAGGACAAGAATCAGATTTCCTGCAGATAGAAGGGAAGATCATGGTGGGATCAACTAAAAATTAAATCAAAAAAATAAATAAACACAATCCCCATTTTCAATGTCTATGCGGGAATGAAAATTGGTTTTCCAGTAATATGATAAATTAATTATCCTTTATTTTATCCCATACCTTTGCAAACTTGTCAAATAATCTCAAAAACAAATATCAATTGGGTTTGAAATTTAAATGAGGATATTATGTATTTTTTAAAGCCGCACAAGTAGCAAGTTAACCCGTAGGTAGGGGCGTGTAAAAAAAATCAAAAAATGACCTAAAAGAAAGCTTTTAAAAATCAGTTTTTGAATTGATCTGTTATTTAATAATCAAATTATTAAATGTTTTTAGAACCAATTTAAGAAATGAATTAGTTTAAAAAATCATGAATCAAATTAGTTTTTTTTTTCTTTTATTTTTTATTATGTTCCTTCTTTTATCTTTATTTTTATTATTTTCTTTTTCTTTTTCTTTTTCTTTTTCTTCTTATGAATTTTTTCTCTTATTTTTTTTCTTTTTAATTGGTTTTTTTTAAAAAAAATTTGTAGTATTATTTATATTATTTTTTTTCCTCAATATTTTTATATTTTTCATTGGGGAAGGATATTGTAACAACTAAGTTGTGTTACTACCAATCAATCTCACCGTTAGATCGATTATATTGATCCAACGGTTATATTTATTTCCATCTTTGTATGGTTATGATTCCCCTTATTTAAAGTGAAAGCATTAAATATGAGAAATCATAACCATACAAAGGTGAAAATAAATATAAAATATTAAATTTGGAAAATCATGACCATACAAAGATGGAAATAAATATAACTGTTGGATCAACATAATCAATCTAACGGTGAGATTGATTGGTAGTAACATGGTAGTAACATAACTTGGTTGTTACAATATCCTTCCCCTTTTTCATTTAGGTTCAAAAAATAATTTTAGGAATGTGCAAAAAAACACGACTTAAAAAGAATTGATTTTTCTTCTTGAACTAAACTGTTTTTAAAAACTAATTCTTGAATTGAAAACAGTCCATGAATCGAATTATTTTTTTCTCTTTTCATTTATTTTTATTTTTCCTCTCTATTTTTCTTTTATTATTTAGGAAAAACTTCAAAAAAATCCTATGAGTTTTCTTAATTATCACTTACTCCCCTCACAAAAATTTTGAATCATTTACGCCCTTATTTAGATTTTTTTATCACTTACTCCCTGACTTAAAGTTTTTTTATCATTTACCCCTTTCAGTGAGGGGGTAAATGATAAAAAACTTTAAGTCAGGAGGATAAATAATTCAAAATTTTGGAGAGAGGGTAAATGATTATGAGTAAAATTACTGGAGATTTTTGAAGTTTTCCCTATTATTTATTTGTTGTCTTCTTTTTTTTCTTTATTTTTTTTTCTGTTTATTTAGTTTTTAGTTTTTTTCTCATATATTTTAATTATTTATTGCTTTTTTTAATTTTCAGTAACATTTCTATATTTTATTTTATTTTTTATTTTTTTTCTTTAATCATTTTATTATTTTTAAAGTAAAACCCCTTTTAGGTCCTTAAAAAAATACGGTCCCCACATTTGTTCCTTAAAAAAAAGTCAACATTTGGTCCCTCTACAATTCCAGTTCTGTGGAAATATGATCCCTTAAAAATTCAATGAAGACCCAATTTAGTCCCTAAAAAGGGACTAATATGAATTTTTTGTATTTGTAAGAGATAAAAGTGAGAACCGTATTTTTTTGTTAGAGACCCAAAAAGAACTTTACTCTTAATTTTATTTGTATTTAGAAATGAGTTTAAAAACCAATACAGAACTAGTTTTAAACTGAACCGAACTAATTCATACTAATTTCATTCAGTGATAATCCAATTCAGTTCACAGAACTGAATTATTTTTTCCAATTCAGTTCGGCAAAGAGAACCGCCGAATTAAACCATGCACACCAGTACCTACAAGGACCTAATCATTTTAACTCACCTTCATCTAAACCAACCTGCAATATGATCTTGAGTACCAAGACCACAGCCCAATTGATAGTGCTTTTTCAACTCTCACAAAATAGAATCTATTCCTAACATATATAGCGCGGTTCCTTTCTTCGATAGGGTACAAATATTTAAATTTCATATTTTTAGATATTTTTTCAGACCTATTGCCGATACTAATACTAAGTATGTAGCCAAAAATTTGTATCCATTTTTCATGATATTATACATGGATCAGATATATCATGGCGAATTCTTCCGATTCCATACAACCCAGTTACCTAGTTTTGCACAGAACAGGTGACTGTAATTTTACCAAAAACAAAAATAACGAAAGAACAAAGGTGGAAAAAGGAAATCTTTTTTAAAAATAAAAATAAAAAAAAAACCTCACATGTCATTCGAAGCCTAGATTTGCAAAGCACTGGAAGACTTACGTTATAATTTAGAAGGCAAGATTCAGTTAGCACAACTTAAGAGAGAGCACAAGCTCTACAAGCCGAAGACATTCACCCTGGCGAAGAAACTAGAAAGGAAAAGAGTATCCACGCAAGTACTTGGAGTCCACACCTGACTCACGGATTAGTGCAATGCGCCCGGTTCTTGCGACCTGAACCAATAACAAACGTTAGAAAAACTGGATTAGGAGCACTGATGCAAGACCATAAATCATAGTCTAAAAAACAAGGCTGAACTAGCCAGTTGTCCGGTCCTATCACATGTTTGAACCACAATTGAAGAATACTAGCCTTGAACCGGTACTAACTGACCGGTTCAGCACCAAACTGTTGATCCAGCACAGGTTTGGTAATGTGATAGAATGTAAAACAACAATGTCTTTTCTTTTGTCAATTAGAGGCTTATTCAGCAGGAGGAGCTTATCCCTTCTTACAAATCGCATCCCACTTGTTCCTAATGGAATCTGAACCTTGAATCCTCAGGATGAAGTACAGCATGTGCAGGAAATCAAACCCAGAAAGAACATCATGACAAGTGAATCCTAGGGCCAGCTCTAAAAAACGAAGCAAGTAGAGTTTTTTCACTCATGATTCAAATTTAAAGTGCATGATCTTAGCCCACTAAAATTTCAAAGTAGATAAACCGCTGCTTACGAGACAAGTTCGTTTTAGGAGTTTCTTTTGTTAAATTTTGTATATAAAATCTCGTTACACAGTAGTGAATATTTTTATTAAAAACAAGTCAATATTTTAATACTAATTCAAATTGTTTATATTTTTCCTATATATTCACATAAAAAATGTTTAATATTTGATATATTTTTCATATATATTTGTATTTTAACAAAAAAATACATATATTCAAAACCCTGGTTGAAACGCTAACTCTTAAACCTTTTCTTAGACCGTTTTACTCACCAATTTGGTTTGTAAAATAATGGCTGTTAAGTGTCCTTCATAGATGATATAAAATGAACATGGACATTTAAGAATGACTAATCTATCCGTCTGTCTAGAACCACTCATCCCATTTTCTCCTCTACAAAGCATCCAAAGGAAACAATGCAACCATAGCTAAGACCAGCATAAAAGAGTTTCTGACTCAATTAAAAAAAAAAAAAGGAAAGCCCCAGAAGGAAATACAAGCAACAAAGAAACCATCTTAAACAGAATTAAGGAATACATTTAGGGCAGCAAACGCACCAAATAAGACTCTGGTAGCATATGTAATGAAGTACTTAAACAAGAAAATTGTCTCAGCAAAATATATACCATGTGAGTGGAAAAGATTTATAAGACAAACCTCACAAATGCCATATGGTTCTAACAATCTCTGCAATGCAACCATCTTGTCCAGATCGCCAGTAAGCTGGAATAAGAGCATATCAATTATTCCCAGAAACAATATGAAAATACTAAAGGATCCGTCAATCTGAAGTCAGTAATTTCACTTATATTTATCAGAGTTATATAATTAAGACATACTTTTAATTAAATAACTAAATTCAACAATTAAAAAAAAAATGAAGTTCCCAATTTTTCTGTCATCAGCCTAACCTCATTAATTAAAAAGCAGTAACCAACTGTTTAATAACCATACCCTTAGTTGGAAGGAAGAAATAATTAACTTAGAAAACAATGTCAACAAATTTGGACCAATATAGCGTCATCAGTTGTTAATTTCCATGGTACGCATTTTGAGGAAAAGCATCATCTCAGTGCCCCAATTTTATCATTAATATTTAATCTGAAAGAAGGATCATATAAAGAGTTACAAAGGTCGGGTATAATGCCTGCTGAAACCTAAAATTATCCGTTAAGATGAGAAAAGAAGTAACTCCGTTGCTGACAGTTAGCCACCTCAACAAAGAAAAGGAACAGGTGTGGAAGGCTGTAGACAATGGGCACAACCCGATTATTATCATGTTTGGATGCTCAATAAATAGCTTGATGTTATCTATTCTCATGACCTAGAAAAAAACCTACATGATAAACTGACGGTCAATTGGGGCACTAGTACCCTGCTTTATTGGTGGTAGCTTTGTTGACCGTTGGAAAAAATCTTGATGCAAGATCTAACAGACATTAAACTGCCAACAGGGCAGGATCCTGTGACCTTTTAGCATGGGAAACTTAAGCTAAACTAAATTGATATTAGTACAATTTGTAAGTACAACGCGGTTGCTAAATTCAACATTCTCTTACGGTAAAGTAGTATCCACTATTAGTATCATTATTATGTTGATGCTAAATATGATGCTGTATGACTTGGTTGAAAAGTCTAAATTAAATCCACCTCGAGGGTTATTGTATGATCAGATACATCAACAGCTTTAGCCCTGAAAATGCTGGCAATATCAAGGACATCACGTCGTGCAGCAGCATTTACAGCAATCTTTATTAGCATCAATTCTCGCTCAGCAAATGGCAAGTGAGTGATATCACGAACCTGGAGAAATATCAGTTAAAATACAGAAACTATAAAATGGCCATATTTTCTTATTATAAAAAATGGTTAGATATTTATGCACTATCTCAATCAATACTGTTTCAATGGTTAAATACAAAAGGAAGATAAAGATTTACGCTTAAAGTAAGAGATTAATATTAAATATTTTTGGATTGAAATTCCTGAATAAAGACTAATCCGTAAGATCAAGGCACCCAGAAACTAGTAAGGTTCCTTATATAAGATGATGTTATTGCATTGCAAGTACAAGATACTCAAATTTCATAATACTCTTCTATTATTCACATAATATCAGGAAACATAAAATCCACTCACATACTTAACTCTGTAACTAATCAATTTTGTTACTGAATAGGTCATTATTTAATCCCAATACTGGCTTCCAAGACAAATATCTTGTTATAACCAAGTGCACAAACAGAAACGAAGGAGAAGAAAAAGAGAGAGAATTTAACGTGGTTTGACCTACTGTGAACTATAGGCCTATGTCCATGGGCAAAAACAAAGGGAAAAATCACCACGGTCAATGAAGATTTACAAAGACTAGCCACTTTACGCTCAAATCCTACACACAATACACCTGAATCTTCACTGTTGCTGAAATTTAGTACGCTGTACAATGTAACTACTAATTTTACAATAATAGGATCATATCTAGGGATTACAGTTCTACACTTATCAGGCATCAGCCTAGATCCACCACTTTCAACGTTTCGCCACAAATCTCCTTGAAAATAGCTTAGTTGGGTAAAATTGCAGACAACTCTGGTCAAGTCAGACTAAGCTGGATATGTCCATTTGTGTTTACTAGGACACCGGTGGAGGAGACCCACACTCAAAGTGCTATAGGATACTACAAACAATAATACTAAAAAAATATAAAGTTCAAAGCAAACAGTTCATTCATAGGATGTGACGCATTTTTTTGGTGGAGATTTTTAACCTCATGCAGTTCTACTAGCTTATAGAGTTGCTGCACCAACTTGCGGATCGACTCATCTGACCCAGGAACCACGGTTGTAAGTCGAGAAAGTCCTTCAACTTCTGCATGTCCTACAGCTAAACTCTGGAAATAACAAAAGGCAGATTCAAGTAGATGACAGAACAGAGAAACTAAAAAAATGCTAGACTATGTGTATGCAAATTTACACACAGATATAAAAGTTAAAAACAACACTGAAGAAGCAAACCTGAATGTTATAGCCCCTTCTAGCAAAAACCCCTGTTACAATGTTGAGAACTCCAGGAGCATCATTCACAAGCATGGATAAAGTGTGTGATCGAATTCCACTAGTCTGAAGGCATTATCCCAACAGTAAGATAGTAATATGCAAGTCATTGAGATTATCCATGAACATTAAATGCTGTTCTATAACTATTACTTAGTGTTCTGTTATTCAGTTAGAATAGCAGCTGTCAAATCAGTTCAGTTAGTTTTCTGTTAATCTTAAGTTAGTTAATCAGATGTATATATATTCAAATCTATCTAACAGATGAACACAATAACAAATCTCCAGATTCAGAATTCAGAGAATCTCTATTTTTTATCAATCTCTCCTTTTCATTTTTTTTAAGCTTTCTAGCATTTTGTCCTATGACCTTGAATTCTATCACATGCTAATGTACAACGAGCATTAAACTACATTTTGGACTCTTTACAACAATAAAACATTTCTAATTAACATTAAGAGTTTTAAGACTTTACAGGTGAAAAGCTTTGTGAAGAACTAATGTAACAAGATTCATACAATTTGGTCCACTCAACCAAGCCTTTAATACTTGATTTCTAGAAAGACAAATCATAAAAACTCAACTAAAGCAAATGTAAAAACAAGAAAATAATGGCAAAAATATCATAAATCGTATGACCTTCTCTAAAATCAGTTAGAAATTGCCGTTGTTTCGAAAACCGGACCATTCATTGACCCAATGAAAGCATTGCTTCATGGTTTATTGGTCTGATTATGGTTGAACCATGGTCGAACTAGTGATAATTAAATACACATTTTAAATATTATATAATATCAAGTAATAAACTAATATACAATCATAAGAAATTAAGTCATAAAATTTTAAATCAGCATAAAAGGACCATATTATATTTCTTGCAAGATGAAAATCAATAATAAAAGGATATATAATAGCAATCCATATGTGATCCTCTATTTGCCTCAACAAATATTTTTGGTTGAATAAAAATATATAAAATATAACAATAACAAAAAATAATCCAGTTCAAATTTATTTTTCACCAATGGTTATTACCCCTTTTTACCAATTTTGGACAGGTTCTCTGATTGCTAGGTTTTCTGGGTTGTCCAAACCGGTCATTTGACTGGTTCACCGGTTTTTTGGTTGAATAGGCCAGTCCAGTCTGGTTTTTAAAGCAATGAAATTGCACAAAGCAAAAACTTGTATTGAAATACCAAGCTTCGGCTACCAAATACTTTTAACAAAAAACACTGAAGTGTGAAACAAATGCTTAACTCTCCTGAGCTATGGGAAGTTGAACCGCAAAAAGGAAAAGGAATAGAATGAGCCAACTAGCATTTGTAGCTAAATCTCTTAGAAGGACATAACATGCAGGATTTATCTTATCCTACCACAAGAATACAATGATATGAAACCTCGATACCAGGATAAGCCATGTTCAGCCTGTCTTAAGCTAATTAACCAATTTGAAGTATTTTAAATGGCTAGAAATGGTATGAAGTGTTTGAAGCTGGGGCAATTAACAACTTCACGTCAAAATAACCATGAGCTTAACCTAAATGGACTAATTATAAGTTTAGAGTTGCATAATGGTAATAAAGCAAGGTTCCTGTCATGTTATTCAAACTACAACAAAAAAAAGTATACAACTCAATGAATTTATTCAAATGAGTAACCAAAAAACGAAATAGAAACTTCATTACTATTTAAATCAAACTCTAAACTCCTAAGGGAGATCATCGAGTAAAGGAACACTAACAAGAAACTCCAAATGAGGATGACTTAGGTATCATTACATCTACAATGCATTGCAAGGAAACAAAAAAGGGATACACTGAAGGACAATGAGAAACAATAAACCATCTTACATCTTCATCATTGAGGACACCCCAATGAGCGTCAAGTACTTGATTGAATGTAAAACCACCTGAAGGCTCTATAGGATAAACATCTCCCTTCACACAAAGAAACATTTCAAAAGAAAAGAAAAGGTCAGAGACTAGATCTGAATAATCAAATACAGCTAAGCACAGAAGGGACAGAAAATATAATGGAGTGCATTTAAGTCACTATTTGCTTCATTCTGTGCAGTAGTTACAGATTTGTTCTTCTTTAGTCCGTCATAGAAATTCTATAAACTCAAAAATTAAACAATTGATATTACACAAAGACGGTAAAGATCCAACAACAACATAATTTGATGCTTGGCTTTTTATCATGGAGAGTGATGTAGAATACATCATTCAATTTCTACTACAACAAGACATGCAACAATAATAAAATAATTGCTCTGAATTCTGATGCCAAAGGGAAGCTGGATATAGGGAAAGAAAAACTAATGTATGGATAATGTGCTACAAAGTTACAAACCACAATCCACAATCAATATGAGGGACCCAGTGGCCTTTTTTTTTATAGAAAACAATGAGAAAGGGAAAGTAAAGCTATGTGGAGGGTAAGATATTCTCTAAAATAAGGGAAAAAAGATACAGCAAGAAATATGAAATAACAGAACATTTAGAAAGGCTGCATAAGTACATCTAAGAAATGATAACTCGCTTAAAACGACAATAAGCAAGATATCAAAGAGAAGGCAAAAACATAATCCTATTTCTCAACAAGCTTAAGGGAAAAGTTACATTCTTAAATATGAGGCCGTTGAACTGCAGTCAGATGCAGAAAGAATGGCATAAACTGCAAACTACCATAAAATTTCAGCCTGTGTTTACCAAAACCTTTCTAACAAATTATCAAAAACTGTTCCGAAGCGGAGGGACAAAAGGTGTTCAACTGTGAAGATCATTAGCTGGAATGCTAGTAGTATTTGAGACAAGCATAGGTGTTGAAACCATGGTGCAAAATTCACCCAATATAATTTTACTTCAGGAAACTAAGCTTGTTCATGATTTCTAAATCTAACACTTTTGATAGGATTTGCCAATTATTTAATTTCAAGTGATTATATTCAAATTTAAAGTTGAAGTGTTCCAATCATCGGTTAAAAAGGAAATGATAGGGTTAAAGAGTACGCGAGCTCATACCCCGACGGGCCTATCATTTTCACCAATAGGATTCCTACTTGTCACTCCCACAAGGGCATTGATAGCTGTTTTTGCTTCAAGATCTGGATAAGAAGCAGCTGAATACCGCCAAAATGGAGCAGATGCACCCATTTGTTCCCTTCTTAATGCAATCTAGGTATAATTACATAATCAGATGTTAATGGATTAGTAAATTTTGCACAATCTGACAATATAATGAACGAGAAAGTGGACAAGATAAAAGTTAAGGAAATTTCTTAGGTACTCAATTGAACTTTCCAACCTTTCCAGTTCTGGCTATTTCTTTAATTCCAAACTTGCTTAGATTTCTTTGAAGTGCAACCATCTTCCCTGGATCTCCAGTGACCTGTAACATTTGCAAAACAACTCACTTGAAATTATGACCTGTTTGTATCACCAAGAATACCTAATGATAAATTGCAAGTAAAAATGGTAATGGTGATGAATAAATAATTGCTAGATAGAAAGGAAAATATGAAACAAAAAACTTAAGCAAATAAGGGTGAAAATATCTACCCAGCTCCAATCGGCACATTATTACTTCCTGATATTATTTAAAGACAGACAAATCCTAATCATGTAAAGAATGAAAGACAAGAAATCAAGCACAAAAAAATAACATAAAAGCAGCCATTTCAGCAGCAATACAGTCATACTCCAACGTTAGTATCCTAATTATACTATTTTATTTATGCAATGAAAGAAAGACTACATCAACACATGTAATATATTCCTAACATGAGCCGATCACAAGGCACCGTAACATGCTCTTGTAATTCAATTTATACCTCCAATAATCAATAATTAACTTAACAAAACAACAATGATATTATTTTTCCCTTTTTACAAGTACAATCCAATTGATGGTGAAGCCCACAGCCAATTAATAATCCCATCCATTAAACGAAGGCCTAGCAGCTAGATACCAAAACTTTGAGGAGGCTATACAATGATTTCCATTCGCTGCCACCTTCTATCCAATTTCTGTCAAACAATCCTATGTAACAACACAGCCAGCACTGTTAAATCCACTGACAGTTTAAAAGATTTGAGCCATAGCAATGATAAAGCTTCAAATAGTTTGCAATTCAGAAAATTACACCTACTTTTGAGTAGTGTTAAAACACATATAGGAGGCACTATCAAAACTTTTTGTAAATACATAAATTTAATGTGTTATTATTAGGAGGCAATAGGACAAATATAGCCACAAAAAGAGAACTTCATGAAGACATTAGGATATCAACCAACAAAAATTCTCAATTCTTGATCCAAGTATAACTTACAGGCATAAATTAATAGAGAATTCAACAGAATGCAAGAAGGTTTAGCAAGACAAACATAAGCTTTCTGAGACACAACGATCAATGGGTAAAGAGACAGATGATGATGCAACTCAGGGCAGCAATTACATGAAATGCATACAGATCATGCCCTTCAATCACAATTAGTTTTACAGGTTGCATATGAACAGAAAACATGCATTAAAACATGAGGATTATAGATTAAAACATATCCAAAGCTGTCCAGCAATAACCTCAATTGTCACCGAATGCTCCGAGATATCCACAATCTTAGCTCTGAAGATGTCCACCAACCAACTTATCTGAAAATTTCATAGCAAAAAAATTAAATAAATAAATAGAAACAAATAAGGAAATAAACCACACACACACGCATATGCCCAATAAACAAGAACAAGATATGTAAATGCACACAACACCCACAAATCATTAAGCAGGTACCTCAGCACGGTTTATCGGATCAGCATGCACTTTTATTAGCATCAATTCACGCTCTACCTGGGGTTCATTTGAAAGATCTTCCACCTGGTCAACAAATGACATGAGCACCATAAACCAGCCAGCGCAAGTTTACCTTATGTTAACTCTTTTTAATGTTTTTGTTGAGATATATAAAACCATCCATTAATGTAGCCTCACCCAACAGCTTAAGCTTTTGGGTTGAATTGGTTCTTTACATGGTATCAGACCCTCGTGTCCCGAGTTCGATTCTCGCCGCCCCCCACTTTCTTTCAAGTGGAATTTCTTTGTTCGCACAAGTAAGTGGGCCTGTGCATTGTTCATTCTTCAAGCTCTCGTTTAAGGGTGCGTGTTGAGATATATAAAACCTTATATAAAATATATAAAACCATTAATGTAGCCTCACTTAACATCTTAAGTTTTTGGGTTGAATTGGTTCTTTACAGTTTTTATTATTAAACTGTTTTCCCAAACACAAAATAATCCAACGGAAACACACGAAAAGCAAGTTACAGATATAATAGCATGGCATGAAATGAACCTTCAAAACGTTGACAAGCTTCTGAAGCTGTTCCATAACTTGACGCAGCACCTTATCAGTTCCAGACACAACAATGGTGAAGAGAGCCTTATCTTCATTGAGACCAACAGCGAGTGACTCGATGTTATATCCCCTTCTTGCGAACACCCCCGCAATCCGGTTTATCATTCCGCTCTCATCTCCAACGAACACAGAAATCGTGTGTCTCCGAACCCTGCATTTTCATTTTCATTATTATTATTAATTAATAGCAAATCAGAATAATTACTAGGCATAAATGGAATAAGAAGAAGCAGAATTTGGGGAGGACGTGCTTTGATCGCGTGGGAGAAGGGGGAGTGCCGTTGGAAGAGACGGTTGCATCTCCGGAAGTTGCGGCGGAAAGGAGGAGTTTGTTAGGGCGGAAGGTGTGGTGAGTGTGAGATATTGAGATGGAAGGTGGTTTTGTTGGGAAGAATGTTTTTGGTTGAGGAGGAAATGGAGAATGGAGTTTCAAGGTTCGGATTGCAGTTACGGTGGCCGCCATTGGAAGATGGCGAGGAGAGTGCAAGCAATGCAATCAAATTGAAATCACTGGCGGCGCCGCCGGTGGTGTTGGGTTGGTGAACTTAACTCTTTCTTCTACTTTGACTCCATTGCGGGGCACTTTTTATTTCCCTTCTTCTTAAATGTTAGAAAAATATTTATTTTTTAACATGTTAGTGGTAAAAGATATTCTAACAATCAAGTTATGTTACTGTCAAGTTACTACCAATCAATCTCACTCTTAAATCAATTATGTTGATCAACGATTATATTTATTTTCATCTTTGTATGGTCATGATTTTTCAAATTTAATACTTTATATTTATTTTCACCTTTGTATGGTTATGATTTTTCATATTTAATGCTTTCACTTTAAATATTGGGAATCATAACCGTACAAAAATAAAAATAAATATAACCGTTGGATCAACATAATCGATCTAACGGTGAGATTGATTGGTAGTAACATGGTAGTAACACAACTTAGTTATTATAATATCATTCCCCCATTTTAAATTAGGAATAACTTTTTCTTTTCTTTTCTTTTATTTTTGTCTATTTTTATCTACCAATTTACTATTCTCTAATTTCGTTAAATTTGGATCCTCTATTGTGAAAAAGTGAACATATGATCATGTTATTTGATCACAACCCCTCATTATTGATGATGAAATAAGCCAGAGAAAGGAAGGTATATGATTTTTTTTTTTTGAGTAATCTCAAGATATCCTCCAACCGTAACCAAAGACTAATCCCCATAGAGCACTTGTCGAACCTTTTCAGGGGCAGCTCTCCCAAATCTTTTTTTTTTATTCCGAGGGCTCTCAGGCTTCTTATCACTTAGAGCGAAAAGAATTTGGTAAGGAATTTGATCACATAACTACTTTTTCACTCCCAATTCCATATCAACACGAGAGAAAAATAATTAAGATAGTTGATATTCTGATCTAATAATATTGAAGAGTAATAGATACAAATAGACAAAAAAGAGAGAGGGTAAAATAACATATTCCATAACATTAATATGAAATTATTGTATGTTAGAGAAATTGAATTAAAAATAATTATTTATGTATAAAAACTAAAAATGTAGTATGCAAGTGAAAAATCAGTACGTTTTCTCCTACAGGGGAAAGAAGATGAAGATATGGATGAACTCAAATAAGTAACTCCTAAAATGTAAGTATTTTGTGGTTTCTTATGAACCATAGTAAGCAAAGGATATATGATGTTGTTATTGTGCTTCTGAAAAACGTATTGATTGCTAAACTGGTAAATAAATCATTCAGGTTTATAATTGAATTTTAGGAGGGCGGTTGTAACCGTAATTTTTTTCTTATAATTAATTATTTTTATCATTAAATTAAAATTAAAATCATTTAATTTTGATCCAACAATAAATAAAATAATTATTGAAAAATATAAGTATAACTCCATCTAATTATATATCATTATATATATAATTGGCATATTACTTTTATATCATTATAATTACTTTTATACATGGAGCATCTCATTCCATCACTCTCCCATAACTTCCATCCACTACCAATAACTACCAACTAAGCATTGCATCATGCCATTAAGTCACCTGCAAACTACCCACTAGGGGCACAATCTCCTAGTGCATTCATCTATATATAACCCCTTGTAGCTAACAAAGGGGATCATCTCATAACTCATATGATAACTTATCCTGGTCACCATGGCTACAACCTACATACTTGTGCCCAGAGCACATCCTCTCCACCGCAAGTGACTCGCACACACACCCCTTGTTCATCCCATCAGACTTTGGCCTAAGGTGCAAGACTTTTCATTGCCTGTCATCTTTACCATAAGCTCCGTAGATACTGTTGGATTAGGAAGTTTTGATTTTGAAATACTGTTGTAAATATTTAAAATTAAATTTCTGTTTGTAACAAAGTAGTTGTTAGAAGATTTTTAGGAAACAAAGTTATTCTGATTTGTATTTTTAGGAAGTACTTGATCTGTATAAATGCACCTCATTGAAGAGGAAAATATATGAATGAAAACAGAAGTATTCTCTGAATTAAAGTCTTGACATGGTATCAGTTAATTATTGATCCAGGAACCCCATTTCCCAATTTTCTCTTCTATTTCTTTGTATACCCGAACCAAACCATCCATTCCCACTAATAGCCGACCCGTATCCGACCCAAAACCGATTTCTTTCATTCGAATCCCAAATTCCTTCTTCTCAAAATCCCTATTTTTTTCGAATCCCTAAGTCACCTCCATGGAAAACTCAGACTCCACCACCGTGGTTCCTCCCACTCCTCCTCCTCCTCCTCCTCCTCCACCCTCAAACATCATCATTCAACAAGACAACTCTTCCTTTCCCAAAAACCAGCGATCTAAATTGGATCCTTGTGCAAAAAAATGTATTTTCGTTGGGTATTCAGATGTTCAGAAAGGTTATCGCTGTTTTGACCCTCTTTCTCATAAAATGCATGTCACTTTAGAGGTCAATTTCAGGGAAACTGAGCCTTATTACTCAGGGGGAGCCTCCACTTCTCCTTCTCAGGGGGAGAATCCAGCATCCACAATTACTAGAGAAGAAGACGTTTGGCTCTCTACTCACATGGCACCCTCGGCCATTCAACCAGAAGCAGCACAGCATGCTCATCTTTCTCAGCGGTCTTGATGCTGAGTTCGACCAGGTTCGCGGTGAAATCCTCCGGAAGGACCCGAAATTGGACCTTAAAGGCTCCTATGCGTATGTTCGGCGAGAACAGCAGCAACGCGTCATCATGAATCGTCCTCTCTCCTCTAATGAATCCTCAACCATGGTGGTGAACACTTCTCGTTCTTCCTCTGCCTCTCTGAAATCTCGCAAAGATACTCCTTCTTCCAAGCTTCTATGCTCCCACTGTGGAGATTCTGGTCATACGAAGACGCGCTGCTATGAAGTCATTGGATATCCCGAATGGTGGGATTTTAATAAGAGACCTCGCCGTAAGGTTCTGGACAAAGCTGCACCTGTCTCCCCTGATATGGGTCCCCCTCCTTCAGCCAATGCGGTATACGAAGGTATTATTGGTAAGTCTCATGCTTTCTCTACCCTATCTCAAATTGATTCATGGATAATTGATACAGGTGCTTCTGATCATATGATTCGTAATCCTAACCTTTTGTCTAATCTTTCCCCTTCCCCAAAGACTGTGATCTCTACGGCCAATGGTGGAACCTCTGCCATTGTTGGTCAAGGTTCAATTTCTCTCTCTGACCGGTTACATCTTCCCTTGGTTTTGGCTGTTCCCTCTCTGGACTTCAATCTTCTTTCTGTTAGTCAAATTACTTCTAACCTTAATTGTTCTGTGATTTTTCTGCCTGTTGTCTGTATCTTCCAGGACAACCAAACAAAGGAGATCATTGGTTATGGTGTTAGGAAAGGCAAGTTGTATTTTTTGGATGCTTCCCGTTGTAGTCGTGATGCTCCTCCTCGTGTGTCTGCTACTTCTGCTGTGGATTCTGCAAAAGATACTATCTGGATTTGGCATAGACGATTAGGTCACCTTTCTTTTACATATCTCAAAAAATTGTTTCCCCATTTTTTTTCTGATGTAAGCATTGCTGATTTCCATTGTTCTATTTGTGAATTGGCTAAAAGCCATAGAATTCCTTATTATCCAAGTTTGAATAAAAGTATTATTCCGTTTCAAGTTATTCATTCTGACGTCTGGGGCCCTGCCCAAGTACCTTCCTTATCCAAATCTTTTTATTATGTAACATTCATTGATGAGTGTACGCGTATGTGCTGGGTGAGTCTCTTAAAAAATAAAGGAGAAGTTTTTTCTGTGTTTAGAAAATTTTTCTGCATGGTTCAAACTCAGTTTAATACCAATATTAAGATCCTTCAGTCAGATAATGGCATGGAGTATATGGCTGCAAACTTTGCTGATTTTTTGTCTTCTCATGGCATTAAACACAACACCTCTTGTTCTTATACCCCACAGCAAAACGGTTTAGCCGAGAGAATGAACCGCACACTCTTAGAAGTAGTTCGTGCTTCCTTGTTTGGCATGAATGTTCCTTCTTCTTATTGGGGGGAGGCTGTCACTTCTGCTGCATACCTTATCAATAGGACCCCCTCTAGTGTCCTTAATTTCCTAACACCTTACCAAGTCCTTACCTCTCACTTTCCTACCCGTCATTCCTCTAACCTTGAACCCAGAGTCTTTGGCTGCACCTCCTATGTCCATATTCCCAAAAACCAGCGATCTAAATTGGATCCTTGTGCAAAAAAATGTATTTTCGTTGGGTATTCAGATGTTCAGAAAGGTTATCGTTGTTTTGACCCTCTTTCTCATAAAATGCATGTCACTTTAGAGGTCAATTTCAGGGAAACTGAGCCTTATTACTCAGGGGGAGCCTCCACTTCTCCTTCTCAGGGGGAGAATCCAGCATCCACAATTACTAGAGAAGAAGACGTTTGGCTCTCTACTCACATGGCACCCTCGGCCATTCAACCAGAAGCAACACAGCATGCTCATCTTGAAGAACAGAATACTCAACCAGAAGTTGATGAACCTACAACATCACCAGAAGTTGATGAACCTACAGCATCACCAGAAGTTGATGAACCTACAGCATCACAGAATGCAGAACCTTGTCTAACACACATAACCAAAGATTCTTCTATGGCTGTCCCTGAAGTTCAACCAGCAATTCAAACTGAACATAGCACAGAGGTAACTCTAATCCCTCCTTCGAATACACTTGAAATACCTGTCAGAAAATCTTCTCGGATGAACAAAGGTATACCAAAAACTTTTTATGAACCTGATCCCAAAGCAAAGGCTAAGTACCCCCTTAGCAATTATGTATCTACCCAACACTTATCTGAATCATATGCATTATCTGTAAATCAATTATCTAGTGTGTCAATTCCAAATAGTGTACAGGAAGCATTGGATGATCCAAACTGGAAGAAGCAATGAATGTAGAGATGGACGCACTCCAAAAAAACTCAACTTGGGAATTAACACCTTTGCCAAATGGAAAGAAGACAATCGGGTGCAAATGGGTGTTTACAGTGAAATTAAAGGCAGATGGGAGCATAGACCGATACAAGGCAAGACTAGTGGCCAAGGGATATACACAGAAGTATGGCATTGACTACCAACAGACATTTGCTCCGGTAGCTAAACTCAATACTATAAGGATACTAATCTCTTTAGCAGCTAACAGGGATTGGCCTTTGAAACAGTTTGACGTAAAAAATGCATTCTTAAATGGTGACTTGGAAGAGGAAGCTTACATGGATATACCACCAGGAGTGCAACTAACTCAATCTAATGGAAATCTGGTCTGCAAACTACAGAAGGCCTTATACGGACTCAAGCAATCACCCAGGGCATGGTTTGGGCGTTTCTCTTTAGCAATGAAAAGATTTGGGTACAAACAGAGCAATTGTGACCATACTCTGTTTTATAAACATAGAGGGGAGAAAATAACTATTCTAATAGTTTATGTAGACGACATGGTGCTAACCGGAGATGACATTGATGAGATGAAGTCCCTTGAACATCATTTGGCAACTGAGTTCGAAATGAAGGATCTAGGTCCCTTAAAATATTTTCTTGGGATAGAAATTGCAAGATCTCAAAATGGCATATTTCTAACCCAAAGGAAATATACTCTAGATCTCTTATCAGAAACCGGAATGTTGGCTTGCAAACCGGTTGAGAATCCCATTGAAATGAATCACACACTTGGTATATACCCCAATCAAGTAAAGGCTGAGATTGGAAGATATCAAAGACTAGTGGGAAGGCTTATTTATCTCTCACATACTCGACCAGACATCGCCTATGCAGTAGGGATAGTAAGCAGGTTTATGCACTCTCCTAGTGAAGATCATATGAAGGTCGTGCACCGTATTCTGAGGTATTTGAAAGGATCACCTGGAAAAGGTATTCTTTTCTCAAAAAACAGCAAGAAAGGCATTGAAGGATTCACTGATTCTGATTGGGCTGGAGACAAGACCACCAGACAGTCCACCTCAGGCTATTTTACACTGGTAGAAGGCAACCTAGTCACATGGAAGAGTAAAAAACAAAAAGGTTGTTGCAAGATCAAGCGCAGAGGCAGAATTCAGAGGTATGGCACATTGTATTTGTGAACTCTTGTGGATTAAAAATCTTCTGGGTGAGTTAGGAATTAATTATGATCTTCCTATAAGTCTTTACTGTGATAATAAGGCATCTATTGAAATTGCTCATAATCCGGTTCAACATGATAGAACAAAGCATGTTGAAGTGGATAGACATTTTATAAAGGAAAAGCTGGATCAGAAAATTATCACCACTCCATTTATCAGATCAGAAAACCAGTTGGCAGATATTTTGACCAAGGCAGTCTCTGGCAAAGCTCTAATGAAGACAATTGACAAGTTAGGCATGTATGACATCCATGCACCAACTTGAGGGGGAGTGTTGGATTAGGAAGTTTTGATTTTGAAATACTGTTGTAAATATTTAAAATTAAATTTCTGTTTGTAACAAAGTAGTTGTTAGAAGATTTTTAGGAAACAAAGTTATTCTGATTTGTATTTTTAGGAAGTACTTGATCTGTATAAATGCACCTCATTGAAGAGGAAAATATATGAATGAAAACAGAAGTATTCTCTGAATTAAAGTCTTGACAGATACAAATATTAGCTATCTTGCTAGACAATTAATGTTCACTCCAGAACATTTGGGCGCTTCTTGAAAATCCGTACTTTTCCAAACCCAGAAAATAGAAGGAATTCTGGGGTTTTTCCTCGGGACAAAGATTTTTATACATACCTCTTCTGGTTGATCTATGCTATACTCTATTCTTGTAAGATGATACACACTAGCTAACGGTCCTCCCGGTGATACATCATAGGCACATTGAGAACGTAGATAATTGTAACCATATACATACAAAATGACAGCAATGGAATGCCAATCTTCGGGCTTTATTTGTAAGGTTTCTATTCTGCGGTAATCGAAACCCAAAGATCTATGAACTAGTCCATGTGTGGGAAATCGGTAAATTTTGATTCCCGCTCTATCACCATTTGAGAAGAAAGAAGACGCCTCATCAACGTACCCGCACTTGACGAACAACGCTGCCAGTCTATCAAACCATGGCAGAAGCCAAATGGCCTCATGAAGGAGAAAAACATTCAACACCCTCATGCTGAATGCGAGAAACATTGGATATACCCACCGGGCACCGTCCAAGCCATCAATGCAAAAGCCGAGCACAGCGCCTCGCCACCCTCCGAGTTTGAGTCTTGCTCTGCAAATAATCCCTTTCTCAACAGATTCAAAAGGAAGAAATGGACAATAGCATAGTTCCAAAATGTGTGAAGTGTTTGAGCACACAGAAAGCATAAGAATGGAGTTTGCTGCACCCGACTTTCTCCCTCTCCTATACAAAACTGTTGTCAACAACTTTAAAGATCATATGTGCAGCTAAGTTTTCTTTCTTCTTTATTTTAGTCTGAGACTTTGATATGTTATGTTATGTGTTTATAAAAATGAAATAAAATACTTATCATTTATCTGTGGACGATAAATTCCTATTCCCATCAACTGTAGAGAAAGCCAGGAAAGAGCTTTTCTGAAACCATCTTCTCGTGCTCACACTATTGGAAGGAAAACAAAGATCAGCAACCATCATTGAAAAATCAATTTAAAATTTCGAGAAAAGATGCCGAGCTCGCCATGTAAAGAAAGAGTGGGCAATAACCGTAAAGATCGTTGATAAAAAGAAGATCTACAAAGATTGTCATGCGCGCAGGTGTAGCCGGGCTCCGGCTGAGTTCCACTTGAGGAATCCGACGTCGACAAGTAAACCGGCAGCAAATAGGCGTAGCCGAGTTCCGGCCAAGAGCCAGTAAAAAAATCCAGCGTGAACAGGTAAACCAGTAACGATCATAAAAGCGACCCAGTTGAGCAAAAACGTTGTGTTGCCAGATTCACACAGGGAAGTTCCTTTTTACAATTCTTTATTTATGTATTACTTCTAACTTAAGTTTGAGTGAAAAGATATACACTTGAAATCTTATAAAACGTGTTGCCCACTTAATAATAATAATAATAATAATAATAATAATAACAATAATAATTTATTTTGTATTCTTCAATTTAAAGTTTACATATAGTTCATCACAAATTAAATATAGATTTTTTTTTTCTAATAACGTAGCTTTGGAGAGAGTCTGAGTCTCTACATATTATATATGCTTTATTTATTAATGACACTAGGTATGTTATATCTAAGGAAATTTACATGATTATGATTCACATAAAGAATACTAAATTATTAATTTTGAACCTTTGACAAAGAAAGGGGAGAGATAAAAAATAATAATAATAATAAATAAATAAATAAATTGACAGAGCAGTCTCAAATAGTGCAATATTCCTTTTGATTTATTAAATTCTACTACTCTGCTTCCTGTATTTTTAAGTTGGTGAAAAATTGATTATACTGTGCATACTTATTGACACGAGCATACTATTGTTTTACCAAGTACTGCTAGATCTGTTTTCTCCTGATAAGAATTATGGTCTGACTTTTGAATATTACTCAGTTGTGCCTAGGTAGGTACTTGGAACAAATTTTGTGAGTTCAAATTTTGAGTAGGGGGTACTGCTCAATTTGTTGTAAAGCATACTGATTGGTACTATACATCTGTTGGTTGGTAGTTATAGATCTGTTCTGGCTTGGACCAATTGAGACATATCCATTATTGATTCTTGCTTGGGATTGGAAATTTACACACTTCTCTAATCTTGAGTTACAATTAGTGAGGTAACAAGACATCAATCTAAGCCCAATTTTAAATGGAAAGGATGGTTAAGCTGAACTCACACTATCTGCCAAATGGAGTCAACATAATGTGAGTCGTGAGGAGCAATACTTTTTATGCCAATTATGTAAAAGGGAGTGTGATCACCCATTTGCAGGGCCAAGTTGGTTGCCTTTCAAATCTGGAAAATTTAGTGGAGATAGAAAGAGAATCGTGGAAGCAAAAGCTTAAGAGGAGAATGGGCTCCATTGGTAAAACTTGAGGAATTTAATACATGTTTTATTTAATACATGTGTGGCTGTAATATAATTTTGTTTCCGAAGTGATCATCTTCTTAGGAATTTCTTGGTTAAGTACCTGATTTCAGAGAAGCAACGCAAGGTGGCTGAATATTACACGAAACATGAGAGGCTTCTTGAAGGATTTTGAACTTGTCCAGAATCGTTCAATGAGCAAGCTGACTTTTTCTATTGGAAAATGATGTGGTGAAACCGTTGGCCAACGTGGGGGCGATAGAGGATTGTAAAGATTAAAAGTTTGGAGATGCCCATTCAATAAACGTGTGCATGTGGGGATGTCACCCCACTTATGTGCCGACAACAACCAAATGGCTACAAAGAGAGTTCTGAGAATACACATGGATTTTAACGATAAGTTCCACTTTCTAATTAATTAGTCATTATCATTGATAATCCTAACCATGCTTTATTGATTGATGATTATTATTTATAATTAGCGAATATTTTAATTCTAATTATGAAAAGCCATACTTAGTGAAGTTGCGGGGAACCTCTATACATAATATGAAAATTAGAATGATAATTTAATACTTCTGATTATTGATTGTTTTCTTGTGTCATGTGGATAATGAAGTATCTACACGAAGACAACAGAGTATCTACACAATGCAACTTTCATCCTAACTGGACCTCAGTCACCTACGTGTCATCTTGGTTATGAGCATGCATATTAACTACAAGCAAGAATGACTTCTTAATAGTGTATATAGGTTCCTGCTAAAACCCGTCTTGATTTTTATTATCTTTCAATAAATTCCCTAACGATTAACAGATTTTCGTGCAAGCTTGCATGTTTTATATTTTTCAGGGTGCAAGACATCAACCGAGTTCATAATTCAAGGACAAAGAAATCACAATATGGATAGAAGCAGAAAGTCCCTCGCTGCCAGAAATGGCCTCTTGGGCACCCGTCCAATTCCTACTCGGAAACGGGAAAATTAAAAGTCCCTTGTCGCCTTAAATGGCCTCTTGGGCACCCGTTCAATTCCTACTCGGAAGCGGGAAGATAAAGTCCCTTGCCGCCTTAAATGGCCTCTTGGGCACCCGTCCAATTCCTATTCGGAAGCGGGAAACAAAAGTCCCTTGCCGCCTTCAATGGCCTCTTGGGCACCCGTTCAATTCTTACTCGGAAGCGGGAAAGCAAAAATCCCTTGCCGCCTTCAATGGCCTCTTGGGCACCCGTTCAATTCCTACTCGGAAGCGGGAAACAAAAGTCCATTGCCGCCTTCAATGGCCTCTTGGGCACCCGTTCAATTCCTACTCGGAAGCGGGAAAGCAAAAGTCTCTTGCCGCCTTAATTGGCCTCTTGGGCAGCCGTTCAATTCCTACTCGGAAACGGGAAAACAAAGTCCATTGCTGCCTTAATTGGCCTCTTGGGCAGCCGTTCAATTCCTACTCGGAAGCGAGAAAACAAAGTCCTTTGCTGCCAAAAGAAGACCGGCCCTCCAGGATAAAAATGGTTTATTAATAGAAGACCGATAAAAATGGTTTACTAAAAGAAGACTGGCCCTCCGGGATAAAAATGGTTTACTAAAAAACCTTTGGGCACCCGTCCATTTCCTAATCGGAAGGGGGAAAATTGTGGAACATTTGATTCTGAATGATCCTAATCAGCGCATAAGACATCATCATATAGGGTTCTCACACCCTACTCAAGTACGCAATAAACTATTACTGTTTTTATTTATTGCAGGTTTAGGCTGAGAAATCCGAGAAACCATCTCTAGCTTCAAACTCAGAAGCAATTACAAACCCAGAGACGACTACAACCAACGAGCAACACGATAAAGCAACATGGAATCCGGAAGCATTCACAAGCTGGGTTTTCCCGGCATTCATATCTTTTTTCACAACACTAAACATTATTTGATAGGCACGGGGGCTTTACTTTTACCCCGGCATTCCGACTATGCGCAATGTCAGGCTGGGGGACTTATGTTGTGGACCACTTAGGTGGTTCCCACTTTCTATCCCCACTACATGGAGCATCTCATTCCATCACTCTCCCACAACTTCCATCCACTACCAATAACTACCCACTAAGCATTGCATCATGCTATTAAGTCACCTGCAAACTACCCACTAGGGGCACAATCTCCTAGTGCATTCATCTATATATAACCCCTTGTAGCTAACAAAGGGGATCATCTCATAACTCATCTAGGAACTCATCTAATAACTTATCCTGGCCACCATGGCTACAACCTACATACTTGTGCCCAGAGCACATCCTCTCAACCGCAGGTGACTCACACACACACACCCCTTGTTCATCCCATCGGACTTTGGCCTAAGGTGCAGGACTTTTCATTGCCTGTCATCTTTACCATAAGCTTCGTAGATACAAATACTAGCTATCCTGCTAGACAATTAATGTTCACTCCAGAACAAATGTAATTATACACTGTTATCAATATTAAACCCTTTTGTTTTATAATCAATGCTAATATCACATTCATTTTGAGTAAAAAAGCAATAAAAAATTAAGAGAAACAAATATACATACGACAGAAAATAACAAAACGACTATATAAATAAATACGGGGGAAAAAATGTAAGGAAATGATAGGTCTTGCTCTCCACGATATCATTGACTTACTTCGTTATATTTTTAAGACAAATTGTACGTCAATTTATTTTATATTTTATTAAGTCTTATTTTATTATTTTATTCTAGGTAAGTTTCAGTCTCTTTACTCGTGGGAAGGGGTCTTCGAACATTATGCTTAAATAATTTCAAGTTATGGTCTCTCATTTTTTGAATCATAGTATTACGCTTAGCAGTCATTGATTTTTTTTTTTCATTTTTCATTATATTTATCTTTATACAATCACATATCTACCTTAATATTATCATTTCGTATATTTCTATTTTATGCTCATATTGTTTGTGTGATGGTCAACATTGAGCTCCAAATAACATTATAGACCTTATTATTATTGTATAAAAGTAATTAGGGGAATGTCATATTTACTACCTCTTTTTCTTACTATTTTTTACTATTAAATCTTAACCGTTGATTTTCATCAATCTAACTGTTGTAATTTATGGAGTCATACTTATTAATTAATTATTAATTTATAATAAAATATAACCATTAGATTAACGAAAATCAACCGTTAAGATTTAATAGTAAGAGGTACTAAAAAAGAGAGTAGTAAATATAACATTTCTCAATTAATTATACGAGGAAGGTTATACTTACAATCTTTTTTTTTATAATCTCTTACAATCATATCTTAAGATCGTTGATTTATGTCAATCAACGGTTATTATTTATTTTGAATTAATTATTAATTAATAAGTTTAATTTGCGAAAATCATATGACAAAAATCAACGATGTTAAGATATTGGGGTAAGAAGTTGTAAAAAAAATATTATAAGTATAATTATACATTCATTAATAATAAGTAAAATAGAAAACTACCAATATGAGTATATTAAGCAATGTTATTTAAATCGCACCTAAAATCATAAAACCGACTGCTCCTATGACTTTTTTCCATTCCTGTGATCTGAAACGAATGCAAGATTGTTTTCTTCTTCTTTTTTGGTAGAGAAAATCATTTTCTTCTTTGCTGATCAAGATCGTTGTTTGGATCTATGTTTTTGCGATTTAAATCCCCAACAAGCCATAAGCCCAAACCCATCTAAGTAGAGCCACTGTCGTTTTATTTTTTTATATATATAAAGGGAGAAGTGTTTGTCATTTTAAATGACATAAACTTACATTATTTTAAGAGAGAGATAGACACATAATTTTATTTTATTTATTTAAAATTTAAATTAAAAAATCACCCAATTTTTCTCTCCCATAATTTCCATTCCATGTGTCTATCTCTCTCCTAAAATGACATAACTTATGTCATTTAAAATAACAAACATCCCACCCATATATAAAAAAACACATGTAAAAAGAAACCACTTTCATTATACGATTGCACTCCCAAAGTTCTTTTCTCCCAATTCGAAAACCCTAATATATCTTCTATTCTTTTTGCTGCGATTGCGACACGTCGACACCCCAATCCCTCCTTCCCTGTTCAGCTATCAATTCTCGTGCTTAAGGTTGGTGAAATTTTTGTTTTTTATCATTTTGGTCTTAGTTTATTTTCTGGCTTTGTGATGGGGACCTTTTTAGCAAAAAGGCTAAGCTTTGAAAAGTAACGTAAATGGGATAATAATTCTGATCCTTTCATTTAAATGATAAAAACATTAAATACAAATTACAATGAGCAGTTTCTTTCCACTAATTACAGAAAACTGAAACTTAATAACTGACTTCCCACTAATTAAAACTTAATAACTGACACCGCAGAAAATAAAAACTAAACAACAAAAATACAAGAATGCAGTGGACGTGCATTTGGTCTATTAAAATAACTGAAGGTCAGCAAGTCTTTAACTTCTATTGTTGTATCTTCCTTGCACGTAGTCTGAGAGGTAAGATGGTGGCTTACGTGGGCGAGGTGTTGGGACATTGACAGTTGGGTTTGTATCATTCCCCACCACTTCAGGACAAACCTTGTCCCCAAGGTTCTCAAGATCCGGTTCTGGAAGGGCCAGCTTGTTGGGTGTGTTGGGGTCTCCATAAAAAGGTTTAAGTAATGACACATGGAAGACAGGGTGTATACGGGAGGAAGAAGGTAAGGAAAGCTTGTAAGCAACTAAACCAATGCGAGCAAGAATTTGGAAGGGGCCATAGTAACGTCGGGACAGCTTATAGGATTGACGTTGGGCTAGGGAATGTTGTCTATAAGCATGAAGTTTAACAAGGACCCAACTTCCAATGGAAAATTGGCGATCAGTGCGTTTGCTGTCAGCAAGAGCTTTCATGCGTTGTTGGGCCTTTTGTAAGTTACTTCTGAGTGTTTGCAGCAGTGTGTCTCTATCATGCAATAGGCGATCCACTTCAAAGTGTGGAGTACCACCCGAAATATAGTCAGGAATAGTCGGAGGGGGACGTCCATATAAAGCCTCAAATGGTGTCATCTTGGCAGAAGAATGGTATGTAGTATTATACCAATATTCTGCCCAATGTAATAGCTTGGCCCATGAGGATGGGTTGTCCATGGTAAGGCTACGGAGATACTGTTCTAGACAACGATTCACAACCTCGGTTTGTCCATCGGTTTGTGGGTGGTAAGCCGAGCTGACCTGTAATGTGGTGCCATGCTGTTTGAAGAGTTCCTGCCAAAAGGAGCTTAAGAAAACCGAGCCACGATCAGTAGTGATACTTTTGGGGATGCCGTGGAGCTTCACAACATGTTGAATGTATGCACTGGCTGCACTCTGAGCGGTGAAACTAGTGGGCAGGGAAATAAAATGCGCATACTTTGATAGACGATCAACCACTACTAAAACAGAAGTCTTGCCTTGTGAAGGAGGGAGACCAACAATGAAATCCATGGTGACATCATCCCAAACGCGTGTTGGAATGGGAAGCGGTTGAAGGAGGCCCTGAGGTGAAGTGGCGGCATACTTCGTTTGTTGACAAACCGTGCAATGACGAACCCACTTCTTGATATCGACCTTCATCCGTGGCCAGTAAAAAGCTTGAGTCAATCGCTTTAGAGTGCGATAATATCCAGAGTGGCCACCAATAAGAGTACTGTGATGATCATCAAATACTTCTTTGCACAATGGGGAAGGATTAGGAAGGAACAATCTGTTTTTATAAAACAAAAGACCATCAGTGTAACGATAATGAGGATAAGCAGTGGGGTCCTTACGTAAGGCAGCAATGATGGTGAGAGACTTCTGGTCCTTTTGTAGCAATTGTTGAATTTTGGTGAAGAGGGCTGGTAATGGAACAGAAAGAGCATGCATGGTAGGACAACGTGACAAAGCATCTGCAGCAGCATTATGCTTGCCAGGCCTGTAGACAATTCGATAATGAAAGCCCAAAAGTTTGTAAAGCCATTTTTCCTGCTCAGGAGTGTGGATGGATTGGTTGAGTAGGTGCTGGAGACTATAATGGTCTGTACGGATGAGGAATTCGCGGCCTAAAAGGTAGTGGCGCCATTTGTGAACAGCCTCTGTGATAGCACATAATTCTTTGACATATGTAGAGGCAGCACGAACTCTTGGGGAGAAAAGCTTGCTGAAGTACGCCAGAGGATGGTCATGCTGGGTGAGGACAGCGCCCATGGCATCACCGGAAGCATCTGTTTCTACACAAAATGGGGCGGAGAAATCTGGTAGCTGAAGAACAGGTGCATTGGTGAGGGCCTGCTTGAGGTTTTCGAGAGCTTTGTCCTGATCCTCTGTCCAAAGAAAATTATTTTTGCATAATAAAGAGGTCAGAGGAGATGCAATAGTAGCATACCGTTTAATGAAGCGCCGATAATAACCGGCCAAGCCCAAGAAAGCTCGAAGTTGAGTGATGTTACGAGGAGTAGGCCACTCCAAGATTGCTGTAATTTTAGCATGATCAACAGCAATACCAGCAGCAGAAATGATATGACCCAAGTAATTAATTGTAGTTTGTCCAAATGAACACTTAGATAACTTGATGTGCAATTGGTGCTGAGCCAGCAGTGAGAAGACATCACTCAAGTGGGTTAAGTGGGATTCCCACGTGGGACTATAGACCAAGATGTCGTCAAAGAAGACGAGCACGAAGCGGCGCAGGTAAGGAGCAAATATGGAGTTCATGGTGGCCTGAAAGGTGGATGGTGCGTTGCAGAGTCCGAAGGGCATGACTTTGAATTCATAATGTCCTTGGTGGGTACGAAAAGCAGTGGCGAGAATGGAATCTGGGTGCATGCGAATTTGGTGGAAGCCGGAGCGAAGGTCAAGTTTGGTGAAATAGTTGGAGCCCCTAAGTTCATCAAAGAGCTCGTCAATGGTGGGGATAGGGAAACGGTCACGGGTAGTGATGGCATTGAGGGCACGAAAGTCAACGCAAAAGCGCCAGGTACCGTCTTTTTTACGGACAAGGAGGACAGGTGAACTAAATGGGCTTAGGCTAGGCTGAATGAGTCCATCTTGCAACATTGAATGAACTTGACGCTCAATTTCTTGTTTCTGAAAGTACGGGTACCGGTAGGGTTTGACATTGACGGGTTTGGCTCCTGGAAGTAAGAGGATGCGGTGATCTTGGTTTCTGGGGGGAGGGAGACCACTAGGTGGCTCAAGGAGATGGTGAAAGGGTTGGATGATAGTAGCAATGTCGTGTGGAATAGTGGGAGAAGTGGATGTAGAATCTGTATTAAGGTGAAGATGGTAGAGTGTTGCGATGGAAGAAGTAGCTAAGTGACGTCTTACGGTGGATGATGTAATAGGGGTGGACATAGGAGGAGTGTATCCATGAAGTGTGACAGGTTCAGAGTTGAAATGAAATGACAAGGTAAGGAGACGGTAGTCAAAGGTAACTGGGCTTAATTGACGCAACCATTGAGCTCCAAGAACAATATCAGCACCATGGAGGGGAAGAACAAATAAATCAATATGAAAAATGTGTCCAGCAAGTTGAACAGGAACAGCAAGACACAAACCAGAGCACTGCAACGTATCTCCATTACCCACTGTAACAGGAAAAGAGTGATTGGTATCTACAGGAAGATGAAGGTGGTTTGCCATCCGTTGTTGAATGAAGTTGTGAGTTGAACCGCCATCCACTAAAACTTGTACTGTGACACCCTTAATGTACCCTTGCAGACGAAGTGTACGGGGAGAGTCTTGGCCAGCAAAGGCATGGAGAGAGATGTCAGGTGTTTCGGTTGAAAGGGGGGTGATTGGGTCGATTTCAGTTTCGGGTGGAATGTCAGTGATATCCTCTATGAGAAGGAGATTGGAGGGCTGTTTGCACTTGTGGCCACGGGAGAATCGTTCGTCACAATTAAAGCACAATCCTTGTTCACGGCGGGTTTTCATTCCTCAGGTGTGAGGCGACGGACACCGGGTGGAAGGGAAGGTGTTGAAGAAATGGAAGGGCGTGACAGAGTCGTTGATTTTGGTGCAGGCAAGGCTAGAGAAGTGATGGCAGTGGGTTTAGAGTGTAGATCAGCAAGTTTCTCCTCCTGTAGTCTGGCTAATCCTTGGGCGGCAAAAATAGTGGTTGGTTGTAAGGCCTGGACTTCTTGTCGTATGGCTGGTTTGAGACCGGAAATGAAGTTGCGAAGGAGGAATTCTGCAGGGAGGTTGGTGGTACGGTTGGCTAATGCTTCATACGTGGCAATGTAGTCAGCCACAGAGGTGGTCTGTTGAAGTTTGGCTAAGGATCCCATATGATCAGTATATGGTGAGTCACCAAAGCGAGCTTCTAATGCTTGCGTGAACTCGTTCCAGTCATGAAATGGATAATTAGAGTGCATCCATTGAAACCATGCTAGAGCTGGTCCATCCATGTGGAAGGAAGTTATTTGGAGCTTTTGGTGTTGGGGAGTGTTGTGGAAGTCAAAAAATTGTGTTGCTTTGAAGAGCCATCCTGATGGATCACTGCCATTGAACCGAGGAAACTCTAGCTTAAAGGCACGAGGTTGAAGGACCGGAGGGAAATGAGGTGGTGTGTTGGAAGAATTGGTATTGTTGCTAAGTGTCAGTTGATCAAGGCGCCCCAGCAAGGTGGTGAGAGTAGTTTGAACTTCATTTAGACGGAGGACAGTTTGGTTGGTTTGTTCTGTGAGTTCAGAAATTTGGGTAGAGGTTTTGGTGGTAGAGTCACGAAGTTGATTGATATGGTTTGTTTGAGTCTCTTGTGTTTCTTCAAGCTTCCGGAACCGTGTTCCTTCTGCCATGGAGGGAGAGTGTGTTCAATGAAAGCACCAAATGATGGGGACCTTTTTAGCAAAAAGGCTAAGCTTTGAAAAGTAACGTAAATGGGATAATAATTCTGATCCTTTCATTTAAATGATAAAAACATTAAATACAAATTACAATGAGCAGTTTCTTTCCACTAATTACAGAAAACTGAAACTTAATAACTGACTTCCCACTAATTAAAACTTAATAACTGACACCGCAGAAAATAAAAACTAAACAACAAAAATACAAGAATGCAGTGGACGTGCATTTGGTCTATTAAAATAACTGAAGGTCAGCAAGTCTTTAACTTCTATTGTTGTATCTTCCTTGCACGTAGTCTGAGAGGTAAGATGGTGGCTTACGTGGGCGAGGTGTTGGGACATTGACAGTTGGGTTTGTATCACTTTGTTTCAATTCAGTTTACTTTTTTGTATTAAGGCAAAAGAGGAAGAGTCTTGGAATGATTGTGTTTCTTTTAATTGTCTGTTTGTGATGAAAGTGTGAGAGGAACAGTACCCCTGCCACCGTGAAAAATAAAACTGGGAGCCCTTAATGGGATTTGGGTTTAAGCCTTAATTAAATTTTTTTGCATGGCTTGTTTCCCATATTTTTATTGTACAATATACTGCTCTACAAAAATAGACTATCCAATAATTATATAACCAAGCCAATAAACTTTAAATACTAAATTATATAATTATTTATTTATAAAACACCATTTTGGTTTAGTCTTTATTTTTTGTCTCAATAGTCCCTACTCCCTCTGAATAATATAAACCAACTACTTACATGCCCATTTTGTAATTTAAAAGAAATGTTAATCTGATCTTATGCAAACCAAGAAACTAGAAAGCATATTTAAGTAACTAAATAAAGAAAACAAATTTAATGAATTTTGAATATCGACAAACATGTATTAATATATGCACATTTACAATCTTACGATCCCGTGTCGATTTTACAATTTACAATTTTGTTATCCACTCCTGATTTTAGGTAAAATCTCATTCTTATCAGCATAGATATTAAGGAAACTTAGAGGGTTTGAACTTTTTTTTAGATTTTTAAATTTATTCATTAATTACTTAATTAATCCAGTTTAAACATGGTTGAACCCATATATGGAGACCATTTTCTATTCGAATTAGAGATTTTTAACGAAGGGAAACAAACTTCATATCATTTAAACCAATAATTGTTAATAGATTGCTATTATTTAATTCGATAAGACAAATGTTGGATACATAATTATAAATTAAAGGGGACTCTTTCTTGTGTAAATTTCACCGAGTAATATGTAAAATTTGTATCTATTTTTCTCCTACAAGTATAGGCATGACTTAGTTAATACTTATGAATATCTATGAATAAAAAAATATAAAATTTTCATGTAAAATATACATACGAGAAAATCAATTTCCATCATGTCTATTAGTAGGGATGTGCATGGGTCAGGTCGGGTCAGTTTTTTGTGCCGACCCGACTGAACTTGGTTTTTATAGGTCAGGTTTTTTGACCCAACTCGGTTTAATTTGGTCCAAGTCAGGTCTGACCTAGTTTTAATTTTTTTGAACTAGTTCATAATTGAGTCAGATCTGACCTGATTTGGTTTCTGAAGTGGGTCTGACTTGATTTAAAAATCGGGTCAAATCTGACCTGACCCGTTTTTTACTTGGTTTAACACATGTTTTTAATTTGATTTTTTTTGTATAGTTATTGATTTAATTTTTAAACTTATGTAATTTAATTATTTATTTATTTTAAAATATATAAATTATATAATAAATTTGATATTTATTGAATAAATAAAGGAATGAAATTTTTTTAACAAAAAAAAGGTTATTTAATTTTAAAATCCCAATACAACGAGTTACATCAGAGAGAAGATGAACAACAAAATTCAAGAGGAAAAAAAAAGCTACGATGTAAAAACCATTAAAATAAAATAAAAAATGAAGGAATAGAGAGAAAGAAAATCCAATGCTTGTTATGAAAATAAAGAAGGCAATGTTGGAAGGATCAAAGAGTTAGATCCAAAGCCAATAACAAATATCATTATAGCAAAATATGGCAGCAATAAGGTATTTAGACATATCATACTATATGGGTTTAAATCAATCAATCAGCTCGGGATTGAGCACAAGAAAAGTCGAGAAGCATACCTTGAACTGCAATTGTGATTGCCGTGGCTAATCCTCTTCGGTGGAGTGGAAGAATGTCGACAAAGAGAAGAGAGAAGTTGAGAACCCTACAAACGAAAACTGCAATTGTGATTTTTATTCTTTTTTTTTCACATAATAGGTATGGGTCAAGTTTTGGGTCAATTATTAAAATAAGTCAGGTTTAAAACTGACCCAAATAAAAGTGGATCACTATTTAAAACTAGTTCAAAAAGTAGGTATTTATGGGTCATGTCAAGGTCAGATCAAGGGCGTGACAAGTGAGCCAGTGTTTTTGCACACCCCTATATATTAGAGATATAAATAATATTTTATTTTATTTTGGTAATGTTGTTATTTTACATTAGGGTGAGTTGTAAAGTTGTTACAACTCTCACTCCTTTATACTCTCTCATTGTATCCATTTTACCTAATCAATTAAACAATCATTTCTTCTCTTTCTTTTACCCTCTAACATGCACTAGAAAGATATAATCCTCCATGAATGGAGGTTCAGCTGCCATCAATTTTTTCCCCCTCCGGTCATTAAACTTTTGAGCATCATCTTCTCCGGCGACCTTTTTTTTATATTTTATTTGGGCGCGGGTTGTCTTCTCTGGTGATCTTCCCAACAACCTTCTTTCTCCCACAAAATTTTCCAGCTATATGTGTGAGTCCAAGTATCGTATCCACGGAGATTAAGTAAAGCTACAACTATATATGAAGCAATAAGAATAACAATAATATTTGAGAATTAATTAATGACTAAATTATTAAACAAAGATTAAACTAACATAAAGTCACTGATTAATTAAGAAAATACAATAAAAGATAGATTTCAAGTATTCAAAAGGTAGATTGGGATCAATTTTCCCAATATTGTAGTTTCACCAGAATACACTAATGATGCTATAGCAATTATCCATAAGTAATCATAACACTTATGCGTGCTAGGGTTCTCACTAACAATACATGTATATTAATCCCATATCTTTATGCTTCATAGTTATAATTCCATTAAGTGCAAGTTCTTTGTGATTTTGTGGGGTAAATGATCTCTCTATCCCCTATTAACTAATTTTAATTAGTTAAACCACAATGTCTTATAACTTTCATGGTTGTTCTATATCTCTATAGCCCAAACCTCATGTCACTCTCAACTCTCTCTTAATGAGTTTACAAGATTGAGACAATTTAACACTTTATTAAACAACTTAATGGAAAATTACATAGCAAAGTTTAAGCAAACTAATTACATCACAATATAGGTATTCTTTCACCTAATCAAAGACAATTTAGCTCATACTTGAATAACAAGAAACAACAAAAAATGATAAAGACTTCATAGAACTAAGATAAAATAAACAGGAACGTTGTTGTAGCTTTGATTTTGTACCTCACACTTCCCATTTGATTGAGAATTAAGTGAGTTACGACTTTCCAATATCTGCACTAACTAGTAAGCAAAATTTTTTGACAACATATTATATTGTTTCAAATCCGAATGGTACCTAATTGACCATTTGATATAACTGTCATACCTACATTTTGCCAATTCAAGGCCTAATCTATTGATTCATCTATAAATCAACTTCAGCAATACAATCATGATTTTAATGTATATATCATACTCCAAAATGATAAACTCCAAATAAACATATACACCGTTTGGCAAAATAACTACATAAGTAATATTACCATATACATGCACTATACATCATTATATCTAGCATATCAAAAATGGTATAGACATCCATATGCTCTCAAAATACGTGGATATCATGTGAGATACAAATATACATCAAACATGCACATCACCAAAATCATGCTCTCCAAAAATACATAAGCAACACGCTACAAGAATCCATCCCCTACTCAGGCCTTTTGACTAGGGAAGATTCGTCTCCATCGGTACATGCACCTGAAATATGGTCCTCACAAGGGGTGGGATAAAATATCTCAGTAAACCAGGGGTCCTTGGAGAATTACTCCACCCCATATTTCACTTCAAGGATAACAACAATAAATCAAGATCATATAGCATATATATATACGAGGCAGGATATTCTTACACTGGTGTAAGAGTTAGAAGTCTTACACTCAATCTTGATCATTGATCCACTTGTATCCAATGGCTCACATTACTAAAAAATTTGAGTCATTAGATATAAGTGGGATTAACGGACAAGATTAAGAGTGTAACTTATGCTGGTGTAAAATGATCTCCACCCTATATATATATATATATATATATATATATATATATATATATTGCAATGTGTGCAAAATAAATTCTACTGGCCAAAGAACTCTAGAATGTACGCATTGCGTAAGGAAAGTCGTCTTGCAACGTACAAGTATAAGGAATGTCGTCTTATACTTAGCATAAGGAAAGTCGTCTTATGCCTCACACAAGGAATGTCATCTTGTGTGGCACACAGAACAAACATACATATAATGTAGTATATCATTCTCAATACAATTACATACACCACATAAAATATTACTCCCTCGAGCATGTGGAACATAAAGAAGATTAACCTTAAGGACCAGAAGCTTACCTCTTAGAGCTTCCAATCTACTCTTGCTTCAAGCATAAGTTACGTTCCCACACAAGAGATGCATTTGAATATAACACAAGAAACCTAGCCAATATTCACTCCAAGACTTGAAATCATTCAAGTTTCAACCGATTTCCATGGCTTCATCCAATGATTGATTTCTTCTCATTAGTTCACTTGATTCAGCCCTAAATACAAATAGACACAATCTCCATCAACAATAGCTCAATATATACCACTTGGAATACAAGTAGCCACCACTAAAGTCAAAATTTCAAAAATTCCAAAGGTTGTAAAAATGGTGATTTCAATGCATTTTCACCGTTTATTTTCAACCCTTATCATATTTTTCAACTACAATCAGGTCTAAATACCACTTGAACACCATTATTCATGCCTCCCAACTTCAATGAAAACTTATAAATATAATTATCACGAAACTTGAATGAAAGTATGTTTTCTTACCACTAATGTCTTCAAGTTGATCCAAAGAATGAATTTCAAGCTTCCAATGGAGTAAAACACTCCTCCTTAGCTCCAACCAACATGAAACCCGCCACCTAAAGGGTGAGTTTCCTCTTCACTCACTTGTTTTCCCAAGGATTTTTTATATGGTTTTGATTACCAAGTGATTATAGGTATTTTTCATGTTCAAAGTTTCTTGATTTAGTGACAAACTAAGAAGTTGAAATTCCAAGCTATCCTACCATGGAAGTTCGGCCTTGGAGAAGAGAGACATACGAAGAAGAAGCTTAAAATAGCTTATTAGACAAGTCAATAACATTTAAACAACTTGTTGACTTTTTGGTCAATTAAAAAAAAATATAATTTACCTATTACTTAAATGCCCTTCTTCAAATCACTTTAATAACTTAAGACTTAGCTATTTTCCATAATTCCAATTTCCACCAATGTAGTTTAATAATGTCACACTACATAACTTCTAAGTTATGGGCAACTTTTGCATAATTACCTTTTTGCCCCATAACTCCCACTAATTTCACCTTTTCCAAAAATGACTTATTTTCACTTAATTAGACCATCATAATTATGATTAAATCAATAATCAATTCCCAAATTCGAATTTCAAAGGTTAGAGTTATTATCATTAGCAACTGTTGTCGTCACTCTAAATCTATTGCTGCCATTGGTTCTCTGACTTTGTCATCTCTCTTTCTCCCCATGTTTCCATTTATTTTTACCCATCTATTTAGCATATTGTTTTGGTATGGCTGATATGGATTTTATTTTTCATTTTTGTGGATTTTATTCAAGTCTGATATGGCTTGATTTGATCTCTGTTTTCCACTTTGCCATTGTTTGGTATTTGTTTTGCTTAGACTTGTATTTAGCCAATTTGATTTTATTTTCACACATAGTTGTGGCTTATTTTTGCCATTGTTTGACATATTGTTCTAATTAGGCTTGTATTTGGCCAATTTGGTTTTATTTCTATATATGTTTGTGGTGTTATTCAGGTCTGATTTAGCTTGTATTTGGTTTTGCCATTGTTTCGCTTTATTTTGGCCTCCCATTTAGGGGAGCATTTATCTTGGTTGTTGCTTGGTCCGCAGATTATTCCAGTTACAGTGACTCATTGACTTTTATCCCAGTTGCAACACTGTTGTTTAGGCTGATGTCCACCCCAGCCCTTCCTTGGCTGATGTCCATTCCAGCATATTTTCGCTGATTTCCATTTCAGCGTTGTCTCTTTACCAGCTCTTCAGATTGATGGTCATTCCAGTTAATTTGTTGTGCTACCGATTTCTTTGGCTTATATTTCATGAAACTTGGTTTTAGTCTTCTTTCTTTTCATGATGGAGTGTTCATGCTATTAGAAATATAAATAATATTTTTTTTTTTTTTTGTATGTGTATTAGTTTACATTAAGATGAGTTGTAGAGTTATTACAATCCATGCTTTTTTTTTTTTTTTGAAAGACAATCCATGCTCTTTTATAATCTCTCATTGTATCCATTTTACTTGATCAATTAAAACAATTTATTCTCTCTCTCTTGCCTCCTAACAGTGTCTGTCTTGCTCACGAGTCACGATGTTATACGTATGCCGGTGGGGACATGTTAGGGATTATGGTATTTTATCCCTGGGTTGTGGTTAAAAATATGATAATGCTGTAATTTTCTGGCAATGAATTTATAGATTTACTGTTAAATTAATTTTTAATGCATATTAATTAAAATATTTGATTGATGAAAAAGCTTTGATAATAGCCACCTTAATAATGTAATCAAGAATTGATTGATGACCCACCAAATGTTTGTTCGAAATTTAATCGATGTATAGCCTTTTCCTTATGTCCACATGTGCTAATCAACTTTGATTCCATATTCTCCTCTTATCATCACATCAATTTATCATCAAAAGAATCAGTAGACCGTCTGCATAGCGAGTTATGACAAAGGAGACTCTTATATAAATATAAAAATTTATTAATATAACGTCATCTAATAATTTAAATTTTCAAATTAAATTGATTTTTTATATAATATCAGAATCGATATAATTAAGTGGTTATAAATTTGAATATCACTGCTGTCATTCAATTAATAAAAAATTAAATATTATAAATTTTCTTAACATAAGTAAATTGAGATTAATACATCATTTATTTTTTAAGTTCAATAAATTTTCTAAGTTTTTAGATTGATTTGATTTGGAAATTTAGGAAATTCCACAAAGCAGTGAAATTAAAAAAAAAATACGGGGTCTCCACTCTCCATACAAAACTTTAATTTATGCAACATTCAATTAAACCTCAATCAACTTTAATTGAATGTTGATGCTGATGCTAATACTTATCCAAAACACAATCGAAATTGAATGCTGCATAATTAAACTATAACTCTTAAAATCAATCAACTTAATCAATTATTGAATTTTCCTTTCGGTAATTAGTAAAGATATATTTTTATTCAATTTCGTACAAAAGAGTGACTGAATATTTTGTTTTTAAAAAGATTATAAATAAGTAAAGTTGTTCTTACCATTATTGCTGTGATGTAACAGTTATGCTTCGATCTCAATCTTTGTATATAAAAATTGGCCACGGTTCAATGAAGCCAACGTGTGTGGGACCGTTTTTAGATAGACATGTAACGTGACAAATGGTGTCAGAAAAAAAAAAAAAAAAAGGATGACTTTGACATTCAATTTCGCAATCAATTTTAGCCAACTTGTAGGAATTCTTTATAATTATTTTGGGATCTCTAAATAGTTGCTTTATTTCAAAGTTTTTTATTTAGATTAATTATAAAAAAAGACTAAAAGATAGTGATGAACCCACTGACTAATATTTATTAGCAAGACTATGAGTTTATGTAATAAAATAAAGTAAATAATATTTATTATGTTATAGAAAATAAATTTTATTTTTTACACATACAAAAATATATAGTATTTAGATTTTTTTCTCACATAAATTTATATGAATCTCGTATAATTTTATGTATCTTAAGAAATAAAATTATTTTTTGGATTCATTTTTTCTACAATCAATGTAGATAATTTATCTACATTGAGCCCAAAATGACGTCGTTTTGAGATAAAAATTAAATTATGTTTATAATTATAATTTATTTTAGAGTTATAATAACTTTTTACCTTATAATCTTTCAATCTAAAACGGTATCGTTTTAGCAACAAATATAAATATCTTATCTATATTTTCTTTACAAACATTAAAATCTTATTTTTTATAATAAAATATTAATCGCAGAAATAAAATGCCCGTGCTAATGTCGATGGTCAACAAAGTCAAGCTCAACACATCATCTAATTGTGGCAAAGCACAAGGTGTCAGTTATCACAATTCAGAACAGATCGAAACAGAAAAAGAAAGAGAGAGAGAGAGATCAACCGCTTTTTACCCGCAAAACGTGTGGAAAATAAAAAGACTCCCTGAATTCTCGCGTTCCGCTTCGATCAATTCAACAAAAATAGAATAAAAATAAAAAATTCTATTATTTTCATTCCCTTCTTCATTATCAGAAAAAAGTTAAAAAAAAAGGAAAAACTCAGATTCGTTAATTTTTTTCGTTTGCAATAACCATAAGCTGTTTCCAACATGTAGAGGCCCCTCCCTTATACTCCTTTGAATATTTTGTTTATTTTCTGTTACGATCACAACACCATGGAAAGCATTGCCGCGCAATTGAAGCGCGGCATCTCGCGGCAATTCTCGGCGGGGTCTTTACGGCGGACCCTGAGTCGTCAGTTCACGCGCCAGGCCTCGCTGGATCCGCGGCGGAACAACCTCCGTTTCAGCTTCGGCCGACAGTCTTCTCTCGACCCGATCCGACGGAGCCCCGTCGAGGACGAGGCTGAGCTCACGGTGCCGGAGAACCTTGACTCCACGATGCAGCTGCTGTTCATGGCGTGCAGGGGAGACGTTAAGGGAGTGGAGGATTTGCTCAATGAAGGCATTGACGTCAATAGCATCGACCTCGACGGCCGCACAGCCCTCCACATCGCCGCCTGCGAGGGTCATGTCGACGTCGCCACGCTCTTGCTCAGCCGCAAGGCTAATCTCGATGCACGTGATCGTTGGGGCAGTACGGTAATTTCATCTTCCTCAATTATTCCTCTGAAATCTCTCGTCATATTATTTAAAATTCGCTCCAGAATAGTAACTGAAAGCATGTATTTGATTCTTTGATTATTATTTTTGGAAGAAGTTTAAAATGTTAATTCTAAATATGCCACGAATACAATTGTCTCCCGCACGATGCACGTGGTTTATAAAAAAAAAAAAAATAGCTCTAGAATTCTTTTTCTCTCTCTCTTTTAATTTTTAGAATCCATTTACTACTTACTCTTTTTGCTCGATATTATGTTTTGATGTGCGTAGAAAATTTGAAGTCAATTTTCTTTTTTTATAATTTAAAAAATGATTCAATTTTTCAAAAAATTTGTTTGAATGGCATCTTAATGCGTGATATATGGATATGCAGGCGGCGGCTGATGCTAAGCATTATGGAAATACGGAAGTTTATTACATGTTGAAGGCCCGTGGAGCAAAAGTGCCGGTATTGTACCATTCTTTGCATGTTATGTATCTATTAATATATATGTTGAATTGTATACAGTGTTATTTATGAGTGATCTTTGACGTGGTTAGAAAACCAGGAAGACTCCAATGACTGTTGCAAATCCTCGTGAAGTTCCAGAATATGAACTCAATCCATTAGAGCTACAGGTTCGGAAGAGTGATGGTATTTCAAAGGTATGCTTCTATTTCTTGTTTGTTTTTTCTTTGGCGGGTGGGAGTGTTAGATTTTGTTAACTTACATTGTTGGATGTGATGATTCAATAGTTATGACTTTTCGGGCATATCATACAATTTGGATTCCACTGGTGCATGGTTTCTGTTTACATAAATGCATATTGATGCTTGCAACTAAGATAACTATTCTGACTCTGAGGGAGCATTTTTGCTTTCAGATCGGTCAACTGCGATAATGGGCTGTGAAATTTTGCTTTAGTAATGTAATCTGCATGACCAATAACTTGGCTTAGGGTGTTTACCACCGAGGGTTGAAATTTTGCTTTGCCATATTCTGTGAGCAATGCACTGGGTTCTCTTCGGCATCCATCTGGATTATATTTTTAATCTTTCGTTTTTCCTGTTAATTTTTGTTGTTTGGGTTTGTTTCAAGTGAATACTGGTAAAGTGGTAATGGGTAGTGCCTAATGTGCTGATGTTATGTGTATAATAAAAGTTGCTGATACTTGTTGGAACTGAGTTCATGGATCTATAAACATCTCACATAATTAAGCTAAATAATAATACATGTTAAAATTACTGTTTTTCTTTACTCTTGTTTGATCAATCTCTTTGCAGGGAACATATCAAGTAGCCAAATGGAATGGCACAAAGGTTTCAGTGAAGATACTTGATAAGGATAGTTATTCAGATCCTGATGCCATGTATGTATACACCTAAGCAATCAAACTTGTTTGAGTGTCTGTATGATATGCTTCTCTTCATATCACTTACTACTTTACACTTTGATTTCTGGTTAAATAGATGGTCTGAATTGCTGTTTGTTTCTATAGTTTATTACTCAACCTTGGCACTAAATTTTGACCATTTCTATAATTCACTCAGAAATGCTTTCAAACAAGAGCTCACGTTACTAGAAAGGGTACGACATCCTAATGTGGTCCAGTTTGTTGGAGCTGTCACCCAAAATATACCTATGATGATTGTTAGAGAGTACCATACTAAGGTATCCTTATTCTCCGTCTCTCTCTATCTTTGCAAATGTGTGTCTGTGTGTGTGTGTGTGGAGAGAGAGAGGGTACAGAAAATTTAGTGGAAGTAGCATAGCAAAACCCTGTTAGGAAATACAGTATTGCCCTGTAAGTGTCTTTTATCTAACGCGCTTTTCATTGCTCATTTGAATGTTGATTCTCAGGGTGACCTAGCAAGCTATCTTCACAAGAAAGGGCGTTTGTCCCCATCAAAAGTTCTACGGTTTGCTCTTGATATTGCCAGGCAAGTAACAATTTTAAGGAGCTATGCTGTACGAAATCTTTGTGAACCGATCTTTGGAAAAACATTTCATGTTCTTTTCTTATTTTTATTATCTCTTATACTGGTCATTGATTTCCAAGAGGTGTCTTTGATCATTTTCTTAGCTTGCTAAGTTTAGAATCCACTGAATGATAATAAATTTTTTGGGCATAGTTTATATAAGATATATCTTGATAATTTATTGTTAGCAGGGGCATGAATTATCTTCATGAATGCAAACCAGATCCAATTATCCACTGTGATTTAAAGCCAAAGTAAGACCACTTAATACAATCTGATGTTTAAGTATGAGTGCATTTTGAATTAGATTTTTTTCATTTGGAATATGGGATTACTGTTCCTTTAATATATGAAATTTTGGTAAGGTGCCAGAAATATTTTGCTGGATAATGGAGGCCAACTGAAGGTAGCTGGATTTGGCAATGTGAGATTGTTTCAAATCTCACCTGATGAAGCACAGCTGGTACAGCCGGAGTCTAACATCGACCTTTCAAGTAAGTTTTTGAGTATTTCCATTTTTTTTAATTTGGATTTTATCTCCTTCCAAAATCCCTGTTTTTATTCATTAGTAACCTATTTTCTTGCATTAAGATTCAGTTTAATTATAACTGGTTGAACATATAAGATTTGTGAATGCAATAGGAATTTTCTTTTTGAATTAATTATACACGTAGAGATTGTATATGACACTTTTTATTAGCTGCCCTTAGCTTGGGACCTTGGGTTAGGCCATGAAAAATGATAAAACAGACAGTACAGGAAATTTTTGTAAATTAGCTCTTATTACGTTTCAAGCTCAATATCTATTTCGAATTCTAGGTCAAAAATGGCTGGGAGATGGCTTAAAGGGGGTGGGAAGAGGGGAGAGTGAAATTTTGTAGGATGGTCCATCATTTGGGATATGGAGGTTTTGACCGTGCACGTACTTTACCTCCATTTGATGTTGTTGCATAGGATCATGCTGTTTTGAGGTTTAAACCCTTTTCTCTCAACTTTCTTGACTTTGGGATATGGCTGACATTTAGGTTTGCCTATTGGACTAAGTTTTATTTGAACTAGTACTGATTATTTTTGAAGATATAGTTGAGTTGATTGAAGGTGTCATGGGTAATCCGACAGCTTATAATTAAATTTTAAGACTTGCGTGAAGGAGGGACTATCATTTTGAAAGAAAAAGTAAAGAAAATGACAAACATTTTAGGAAAAATTAAATGATATAGTATTATTGTTTATGTTTGACTAATAAAAAATATTTGGAGATTAGAGCTGCTAAAAATATCTTTCATGGTTCAATTAATGATTTGGCTGTATTCATTGTAGGCTTGTACGTGGCACCAGAGATTTACAAAGATGAAGTATTCGATAGAAGTGTGGATGCATATTCTTTTGGTCTAGTTGTATATGAGGTACCTATTTTCATCTGTAATATTGTTAATCTCATCGAACTAAGAAACTTAGGCTAGTGCACTTAAGTGGAAAAAGTTGCACCCCGGCTATTTAGCTATAATTTTTAAGCTAGGAGGCAGGATGGGGAATTTGACGATAGCATTTTCTTGACATTTGTTCGTATGTTTTATGTGTTGTTTTGCTGACAGTTCAATTTAGTAACCTTACTAGTTGGAACTAAGCCCATAATATTGTAGTTCCTTAAGATTACTGACGCATTTCTAGTTTCAGGAATAAACGTTGTAGCTCTTCTAAATGCTTTGACTGTTCATACCTCTTCACTGTGATTTTGATTTCGGGGGCATTTAGATTTTCTGAATTTATCACACAGTTCTTCATATATTAGTTGCCTATTGGTTGAAATTCAACAATTTTTTGTTTTTTAACATCTCTTTTATGGACCCAGATGATAGAGGGTATACACCCATTCCATCCCAAGTCCACGGAGGAGGCTGTGAAACTGATGTGCTTAGAAGGGAAAAGACCACCATTCAAGATCAAAACAAAAACTTATCCCCCGGAATTGAAAGAGTTAGTTGATTATAAAGTAAAAATTAGTTCTTCAAGCTTCACTTTAATTTTAAAGCTGTCTAACTGTCATGGTGTATGCAGGCTGATTGAGGAATGCTGGGATCCAGAACCTGTTGTCAGACCAACATTTTATCAGATCATTGTACGGTTGGACAAAATTGTTGCAAATTGCTCAAAACAAGGATGGTGGAAAGATACTTTTAAACTTCCTTGGTATGTTTCCTAGACTGATTATCTCCTGAACAGAATTTTAATTTCTTTGGTGGAATTCGAAGTGGTAAAGTTTTCATTTAAGCTTTGAAATGCTAAAATCAATCATCCCTTACGTTTAAAGACCGGTAAGGTGGTAGAAGATTTGTGTTTCCAGTGGTGAACTAAACTTGAGAGTAAAGAGAATCATGAATATTGGACAGAATATCGCAGGGATGAATTAAAATTTAAAATTTCATTGATTGGGGAGAAAATCACTGCAAATTTATTACGTCGCTTATTTAGTGAAATAAAACAAAGGAATAATGAGATTAGCTTGCGGAATAACAGGGTGAGAAGTGGGGATGGGTTGGTTTGAGGAAGAAATAAAGATTCCCAGATTTCAGTATCATTTGTATGCATGAAAATGAAATAGAATTAATGTCTAGCGTGATCAGAGGAGTATGGTGATGGAATTTAGTCGCTGAAGTCAGTATTCAGGTTGTTAATATAAATGTTTTGTTGCCGGCTGGAAGGTGACTTCATATATTTTTATTAGGTAAATGAGGATCCCATATATTTTGTGATGGACGTTTCTTTTTCTGTTGCAAATATATTGTTAATGAAAGCAAATAACTCACTATCATATTGCAAAACCATAAAAAAGACACACCATATGACCATATCCTCCAACTTTTCCCTTCCTCAAAAAATGGGATAAAAAACGTGCTGTGGGTTTATACTTTCACTCGCATGTAGTGGGATGTGATCATGTGAAGGAGAAATTCTTTCATGTACCTAATTTATACAAGTGCTAATAAAAATTTTACATATCTTTATCACTCATTAAATAAATTAAAAGTCAGTATTATATGATAATTTAGTTAACTCTCAACAATGATATGCCAATTTTTGTTGGCCTTGTGAAAAAAATTCTCCATGTGAAGAGTCAAATTAAGAAGCCAGGCAAGGTGACACAACTTACTTCATAAGCCTTCAAATACGGCTAATTCAACTGTGGCACTTGAAAACCTAGAAAATGTAAAATCCCATACAGTTAAAAGATTATTCTAGTGGTTGAAAGATTTTCGTAATAATTATGTAATGATAAACCATTTGTAATTAAATTAATTACTTCTAATCGTGCTATCCAGTATCCGCTCATGTTAAGTGTAAACATGTATTGAAGCCTAGTAATTTACATATAACGATTTTGGTTAAAGAGCATATTGATATACCGTACGTCTCTGTGATAGGGATGGTTTACCTTGGGCCATTTTAGTTGGACTTGAGCAATTCTTGTTGCATATAAGATTGATATTACTGTTCTTCTCGTTAATGGACTTTCGTTGCTGTCTTCTAAACCGGCATTACCATGTGAATATTTCAATATGTGCAGGAAATAAATAACAAGGGAGGTCCAGTCTTATCAAGGAAGATATAAAGATCGGGGTTGCAGCCTGAAAACCAAATTGTGAGCATCATGTTGGTGTACTTTTAAGTGATTATAGCCATTGCAAATAACTACGAAACTCATAATATTGACTTGGGCATGGATTTGAGCATGAAAATGAATTTTCCACGGTTCCACCTTTGTCCGCTGTCCACTAGAGGGTGTGTAACAGCTCCTCTCTGTAAAATGTACCATAAGTCACCATTACGTCTTGGAACATTTATTCTCGAAAATTTTCTAATAAACAATGTATTTTCTATACTTATTAATCGACTATCATGTGCCGCAAGGTAGAAACGTGTACTATTTGTCACTGTTTGCACGATAAATGTTGTGAGGCTTAATGTGCACCGCGGGTTTTTTCTCTCCTCAATAGCCAATACAGCGGGTGCTGTTGCGGTGGCATGGGCGGATGATTAGGTGCTTACACCATAACACAAGTCATGAATATATATATATATATATATATATATATATATATATATATATATATAAAATGTTATAGAGATTCGTTTTGCGTGCTGTAATTTTTTTTTTTCAAAAAGTGGGTCCCACAAAATGTTGCTTGTGTAAAAAAATTTATATATATATAAATTTATATAAATTTATATATATATATAAATTTATATATATATAAATTTTTTTACACAAGCAACATTTTGTGGGACCCACACTTTTTGAAAAAAAAAAAAAATTACAGCACGCAAAACGAATCTCTATAACATTACACAATCACTTTTCCTACAACATAACTATTATAAAATCCTATATATATATGGATAGTATCGATTGACAAAAATTCTTTAACTTTTGATTTTCGTGAATTTAATAATTATAATTTATTGGGTTTTATTAATTAATTATTAATTCTCAATAAATAAAAATTGTTAGATTACAAAAATCAACCGTTATAATTTAGTGTCAAATATTTTACCAATATGTATATAAATGTAGGAGATAATAATCTTATGTCATCGAGACATAGAAATATGTGTCTGCATTTTCTTTTCTTTTTTTATTTTTCTTTAGCTTGTGGGCTCCACATTTTTTGTTATTGCTGGAAAAAAATTTCTTTCATATTGAATGAGAGAAGTATATATATATATATATCCTTTTAAACGATAGTCATTTTAATTAAAATGACTATTTTTTATTTACTATTTAAATTTAAAAAAAATTCTACTTTCTCTCAGCATAATTTCTATTGTGTAACTGTTTCTCTTACCATAAAATACTGTAATTCTGATTAAAATGACACAATTTATGTACCAAAAAATAAAATAAAAAATGACACAATTTTATATCCATTAAAAGGATAAACACTAATCTCATTTGTGTAAGTTGTTGAATGTAAGTGGAATCAATAGTTAAGATTTAATGTAAATCTTACATCCATTATTAATTGTTAATAGTTGATCTAACTTGTACAAACCATTTATGATGCACCGATACTGACATGGGACACGAGACACGACACGACGACACGTTAATTCTAAAAATGTTAAATTTTGACACATTATGACACGTTTTGATATTAAAGAATATTTTTAATATATATAATATAATTTACATTTAATATACATATAATAATCTATAAAAATTATACAACCAATAAATATCTTGAATAATTTTATCTATAAACATGTTCCTCATGCGTGTGTTAAAGGTATTGATTATAGAACTTATAATATTATTTATAAAATATTTTGATTATTCAATATAATTTAAAATATTTGTCATTTAAGATAATATCTAATAAATAAGATGGCCATTAAATAGAAAGCAGCTTTTGCAGCTCAGTAGTCACTACTTGATAAACTCAAATCTCATTTTTTTTTCTTTTCACCACTTTCTCTATTAGCCCTTTCCTCTTTTTTCTCATATCTCATGGGGTTTCCATAATCTTCTAGCTCTGCTATTCCTCATGCATTTTTGCTTCCATTGTTGTCGTTATAGTCACTAGCCAGTGGTCATCGGAGCGTAGTGGAACCCAGCTATGAATGGCTTCGCTGGCGACGACAATGAGCCAACCCGGTCAGCCAGCTGCCACATGTTCGCCTTGCACGTACTTGTTCTGGTTCCCCCAACTTGAAGCTCAAGGCCTCATAGGCAACAACGCCATTGGAACTCGCTTTCCCTAACTCATCAATTTCGCTCTGACCTCTCTCCTTGAATCAATCTTTTTCTTCTTCTTCGACTCGTTCCAAAACCTTACATTTTTGCCTTTTGACCGAGTCAGACTCGCTTTCCCTGACTCGCGTGTCGAGATAGTCAACATGTCCGAAAAAATTAACCGCATGTCAAACGTGTGTTGGAGCGTGTCTGAACGTGTCGGTGTCATACACGTGTCGAACACGCATTTTTTTTGCAAAATGGCGTGTCTGTGTTGCATAGCAAACCATTAGATAAAAATAAGATTAACGGTTCAAATTGAGTGCAAGACTTAGTATTTTTATATTTGTGTGTAAGTTAATCATTTTCTTAAATTGAGCAAGAATCAACTTACATACAATGTTGTGAAACCCGGATTGACCTGAAACTCAGTGAACCGATCATCAAACCGATTTGAGTCAACTATCGGACCAGCCATACATCGAACCCGGTCAAAACCCTTCCAAAATTGGTGACACGGTTGGGTCATGCATTTTAAAAAAAAAATGTATAACTCATTTTAAATTTTTTTGTAATTTTATTTGCTAGTAGTGTATACTATTCTACAATTACCTCAAATTTCAGCTTCCAATACTATAATAATTTACGGAACAATAAATTAAGAGAATGTGACATATGTTATTTTAATGTAGATGAATTTGAAAAATATGAATTCACAACATCTGATCTTTTGAAAATGTTTGAGAGGTATGCTTATGGAGATTATGAGTTGCAATTTAAATTGACATAGTAATAATGTGTATTTTTATTTATTTGTGCTTCATGAATTTATAAAAGTGTAATTAGATAATTTTTGAATTTATTTAGTGAACCTTGTTTAAATCATTTTAAATATAAAAAATATAATTAAATTTATATATTCATATTTATATATATATATCCAAGTCAACCTTTCGACCAGTGACCCAGTACCCTTACCGAATCAATGTCGAAGTCGGTTTAATAATATTGCTTACATAAATATAAGTCTTATATTTATTAGCTTAAGTGCATTCATTTTATTATTCTTATACTTTGTTCTTCTCTATGTGTCTGTCTCTCTATATATTTATAGGGTCATATACTTCTTCTGTCATTGGAGATGAGAAAAAATGCAGCAACACTTATTTTTATCAGGATACGCGTTCGAATTCTGATGTGTTTTTTTTTTTTTAAGTCAGGATACGACCCCGTATCCTAGTGTTAATAATTTGCTGCAACTTTTCTCGTCAGCAGTGAAAGGAGAAACGACGAACCCGTATATATAGTTGCACAATTTTTCGTGGCACATTAGTTTTAATGAAAATTAATGACAAGGTTTCATTGCTATTTGGTCTTACAAAAATGGCTAATACAATACTATACAATTTGTACATTCATTGTCTTAGAAAAGAAAAAATTCCACCTAGTGAGGAGGGGACAGAAAGAGTTCAAGTTCTGGTTTTTTCTCCCCACAAGAGCCAATACCGCGGATGCTGTTGCGGTGTCATTTAGGGACGATTAGGTAGAAACTCGTTTAAATCGTATTGTATTTGAGTCAATTTCATTTAATTGTTCAAATATCGATTTTACACATATTTATTTAATCATTATAAATAAATATAATAAAATACAAATTTTAAAATGGAATAACTCGATGTATTTTTTAAGGTAATCTAGGTTTTTAAATCAAATTATTCACATTAATTTTATTTTATTTAATAATTAAGTATGGGGGAACCGTTCTATGTAGCACCGATACGGACACGAGACACGTGACACGATACAACACGACATTCCGACACGTTAATTCTAAAAAATGTTAGATTTCGACACGTTAAGACACGTTTTGATATTACATAAAATTTTTAATTTATGTAATATATATTGTATGTAATATTTAATAATTTAACAAAAAAAATGAATCTAAACTTATAATATTCATAAATTTTGAAAAGAAACATAAGATATCCCAAATATTTATATTAAATTCAAAAAAATGGTAATCGTAGTTTAACGAATCTAATAATTGAAACTAAAATCTCAACGCAACGCAACCTTTGAACCTTTTTTTGAATTTCTATAACACGTGTTGGAGTGTCGGAGAGTGTCGGAGTGTCCGAGAGTGTCGGACACGACACTTCAGAATTTTTGAAGTGTCGGTGCTTGATAGGAACCGTTTCAATTCTAGATCAATGAATAGGATTTAATCGTGTCCAATCAAGATGAGCACTGGAAATTCAAGTTTGACTTGTTGAAAAAAAATTAAAAGAAGAAAAAGAAATTATTCAAGCTTGACTCTGTTTATTCAAACGAGTATAATTAACGGGCAAAACACTTTTTTATGTTACGATTTTTGATTTATGTGTAATTTTTTTCTTTTTAATAAACGTAGGACTCACAGTCATCATTAGTTGAGTCACAACATAAAAAAATAATTCTTATACAACATGGAAAATCAAAGCCTATAATTAAAAGGTTTTATAATTCTCATTTAATATGAGAATTACAATTTTCCTACACACCCTTCGATTTCCGTGCTGACATGAGTTCTACATATAATTTTTTCTAACACATGTGTCCCACATGCTTTTTATCTCTACAACATGAGATTTCAATTCTCCTTCAACATGAGAATTATAAAACCCATAATTAAAAGCCTAAACTTTACTTGTTTAAAAAAAGTTTAAATTTGATTTGTTTAGTTCGTTTATAAATTAATTATTCATTTTTAAATTAATTCATTTTTTAATAAACATCTTTATATTAGAATGTGAAGTAAAATGAAAAAAAGAAGAAGTAAAAATAAAAACTCAAAATTTAATACATAAACATATATAACTTTCCACAATTACAAAAAGAATTTCTAAAATAGATTCCTAGCTTTCAAAAAAAAGTTCATATATATATATATGAGTTATATTGTAGAAAAAATAATCGTGTAATCTTAAAGAGATTCGTTTTGCGTGCCGTAATTTTTTTTTCTTTTTTTTTTTCTTCAAAAAGTATGGGTCTCACAAAATGTTGTGTGTATAGAAAATTTTGTTGTGTCATGTTAAATGACAAATGCAAACCCCTATATATATATATATATAAGGTTATATTTATCTTATTCAACTTGAGATAAACTAAATTTCTACACATACATAATAAAGGTGGGTCCCACCTCTATTTTTTTTCTCCAATTATTTGTGGGTTCCTCTTATAATTTTGTTTCCCTAACATAAGATAATTATCTCCAACAACATAAGAAAAACATTTCCCATATATATAATTGGAGTTAAATATGCTTATTTATATAATTAAACCTAACTTCAACCTTAAATTGATTTATTTGGGAGAAAATCATCTCATGTGTTAGTTAATATGACCATATTATGTGAGAAGATCTTAATCATTTATGAGTAGATCAACGATGATGATTTTGTCACTCTCTATTCTAATATATTTTTTCTCATTTTTTTTATACATATTTTCTCTCTCTCTCATTTCTATCACCATTGATTTGCCCATAAATAGTTAGGATTATTCTATGTAATATGGTACATATTAATTAACACATAAAAGAATCCATTTCAGATTCATTTAATTAAATGATTTTATTGAACTGAAGTGTTCCCCCTCCCCGCAAATATGAAAAGAGTAATTATGATATTTATTTATTGGGTTCTCAGTTACGGCATATAAGTTATTTGCAGTAAGCTCAATATGACGTCGTTTTGAGCGAAAATTATGGTATTTTTGTAATTTTAATTTATTTCAGGGTTATGATAGTCTTTATATTTATAATTTTTTAAAATTTCAATACCAAAACAACGTCATTTTGGGAATAAATACAGATAATTTAACTGCAGAAACATTTTTTCCTTATTTATTTTCTTAACATCCATAACTTAATGAACTATGTATAAATTATTCATTTTATAATAAAATATTGAATAAGGTTATTCTTACAACTTACTAAAATCATGTCGGAAATTGTTAAATTAAAATTAATAAAATGAACTTACTAATTTTTTTATTTAATTCTTATAATTTTTAATAAGTTCAAGAATATGGTACAGAGATTAAATAAAAATATCGTTAAAAATATAAAAGTTTTATTCTAAAGTTTAAACTATATGAACTTATCTACTTAAAAAATATAAATATGTACAAACGAATTTAATCATTCAAGTATGGACAGTAAAAATAAAAATGAACATAAACACTAAATTAATTGTGGAAAGATATAAATATTTTCAATTAGTTGATCAACAATAACGATGTCGATATGTTTGGTTTTGATTATTATGAGATAAATATATATTTTTAATTTTTAATATTTTATTATAAATTATTTTAAATATAAGATAAGCTCGAATACTCGTCAAATATGTTAAAACAATACTCTAATGTCTATCTTTGACACTAAATTATCATTTATTATTATTGTTAACGTCAAATAGTTATTAAAATGGATTAAATCGAAAACCAAATTGGATATTTTCTAATCATTTTGGCATAGAATTAAAATGGATATTAATGGTAAAAACATTAAAAATAAATTAATTTACTTTTGAATTAAATAAAAAATTATCACCAATAATAATTGGTTTAAATGGTAAGGAGAAAATAAAATTGAGAGAGTTACTCCCATATAAATGATAGTATTGGAACTAAATTAAGTTGATGGGATAAAAAATTTAATATTTGTCATGTTGTATGAGATAAAAATTTATATTATATTATATATATATATATATATATATATATAGTTTGCTTTTTCTGCAGTTACTGCAGATAAGTTATCTGCAGTAGGCCCATACGACGTCATTTTGGGACAAAAATCATGGTGTTTTTGTTATTTTAATTTATTTCAGGATTATAATAGTCTTTATATTTATAATTTTTTAAGATTTCAATACCAACGACGTCGTTTTGGGAATAAATGCAGATAACTTATCTGCATTAACTGCAGAAATATTTTTTCCACATATATATAAATATATAAGATCCATATTTTTTTCTTTTTTTTTTTCACATAACCCTGTACATTTTTATGTATGTATTATCTTCTAGAACGAGTTACTACCTCTTTTTCTTACTACCTCTTATAACCAAATTTTAATCTTTATTTTTCATCAATCTAACGGTTATAATTTATTAGAAATTAATAAATATGATCTAATAAATTATAACCGTTAGATTCATAGAAATCAATGATTAAAATTTGATAATAAAAAAAGAGATAATAAGTATAACCTCTCTTAAAATATTAATAAATTTTTTTTATAAACAATCACACAACTTGAGCAATAAGTAAGGGATTATGGAGGGACAATGGTCAAAGTGCCACTCTTGCAAAAAAAAAAACACCAAAATGCCACGCCAATAGTAAATTTTGCCAAAATGTCACGTGGCATATTTCGCTACACTGTGTAGCGAAATATGTGTGTAAATAATTCGCTACACGGTATAGCGAAATATGCCGCGTCAGAATGCACAAAACAAAAAATGCCACGTGTCAGACAGGGAGAATTTCGCTACACTAAATTCTCCCTGTTTGACACGTGGCATTTTTGGTTCTGACGTGACATATTTTGCTACACCGTGTAACGAATTATTTGCACACATATTTCGCTACACAGTGTAATGAAATATGCACGTGGCATTTTGACAAAATTTATTGTTAACGTGGCATTTTACTATTTTTTTTTTTTTTGCAACATTGGCCACTCTTCCGGATGATGGACCTACTCAAAATATAATAATCAATATATAGAGTACAAAATGTACACGTAATAAAAGCATAATAAGATATGCTGTTTTATTTTTACTACGACGAAGTCATAAAGAAAACCCCAATCTCTCCGCACTCCGCAGCATAACAATAACAAAACACCTTAAACCTCTTCACCTCTTCTTGTCTGTGTGTTCTGGTGGCGCCTTCTTTACACCCTAACTCTTTTCACTCGCACTCTCTTCCTTCTTTCTCTCTGCCAAATCTTCGTCTTCTACGCTGATCGTAAGCTCAATCATCATCTCAATTACCACACCACACTCTTTTCTTTTCTTCTCTTCCCTTTCTCATTTTCATTCATTTCCAAACTACTAACTGAAATTTCCAACAAACTATGCAATTCTCTCATTTTCTGTTATTATATGTAATATATAATTCTTAATTCATTTATCTCTCATCTCATTTTTTAATTTTTTAATCGTGATTGATACTTTCGTTCTAGTTAGCTAGTTAGTTCCCTGTAGAAGCTTTAACTTAGATGTGCTTTTTTGTGTTTTTCTCAGAACTCAGAAGAGAGGTTAGCTTGAGACAATGGCATCGAGAACGATTTTGAGGAAGAGGAGTAGTTTTGTTCATCAATCCGTGAATGGTTCAACTTGTCACTCTCTGGAACGCGCTATTGCTACAACATCTCCTCCATCTAAGCATTTCAACACCGATGATGGAAAATCACTGTGCAAAGGGGAATTGTTCAATCTTTCTGGATTGGGAATATATATTCCAAGATTCACGAGATCGGCGGGTTCACTTAATGGTTTTTCCGGATTGAATGAACCGTTAGGTGTGAGGTGGTTGATGTCGCAGTCTGCTGCTGCGGCTGCTAAGCAGCCGGAGCAAGACAACGAAGGGAATGATGATAATCTGGTTGCTAAGAAGAGGAGAGAAGCTTCTCCGGAGGAGTGCGATCAAGCCGTTGAAGGATTGACCACTGCCAAAGCTAAAGCCAAGGCAAAGCGATCTCAAGAATCTCATAAAGTGGTGCAAACCGTTTTGCAGCGTGTGTGGGCTGTGTTTTTGGGGATTGGTCCTGCCTTGAGAGCTGTGGCATCCATGAGTAGGTTGGGCTCCTTCCTTGATAAGCATTACTTGGTTTTAAATTGCAGTTAGGGTTGTGTTGTGATTATAGAAATTGTTGACAATTGCCGGAAAATACGGCTGACGTGGCCGCATTTGTGTGGACTTCCAAAACTGGAATATTGCAACTGTAATTGATGTTATGGATTGCAATTTAAATCCATTTAGGGAAGGGGAACCTTGACTCGCAATGGTTGGTGATGTCGCCACGCCACGTGGTCCTAAGGTCATATTTTAGATTCATATATAATCAGCTTCTTGCAAATGTAAGATAAGGCTGCTTACTATAGACCTACGTAATTGGTCTGACTTGAACGCTGCGCATAGCGGGGGCTTTATAGCACTGAGCTGCTCTATTATTTATTAGTACTTGACAATTTGACTTTTGGTTTGCCAATCCTTACTGCAGGGAGGACTGGGCCAAAAAACTTGTTCACTGGAAAGGGGAAATCATATCGACGTTGCAGCATTACTGGTTGGGATTTAAGCTGCTGTGGGCTGATGTGAGAATCAGTTCCAGGTTGTTGTTGAAGCTTGCTGGTGGGAAGAGTCTATCTAGAAGGGAGAGACAGCAACTGACGCGGACTACTGCCGATATCTTTAGGCTAGTTCCTTTCGCAGTTTTCATTATTGTTCCCTTTATGGAATTCCTCCTGCCAGTGTTTCTAAAGTTATTCCCCAACATGTTGCCATCAACATTTCAAGACAAGATGAAAGAACAGGTAATCACTAAGATTGTTTTTGCTCTTTGTTTGTTTTCTTCACACATTATGTTAGCTCATTATAATCTGCACATAAATATTTATGCATTAGTGATGATTGTTTTCTCATCTCTTGTTGAAAGTGTCCTACCGATTAAAACCTTTTGTTCCATTCCATCTTTTACCAAGGGAAAGTGAAATACTATATGTAAGTCACTGCAAGGTCTGTTGAAGGCGCTATGTAAAGGACAGCTCTCAATGATCAATATCAATACAATATCCATTTTTCACTAATCTGCATCACCGGTTACAAATTGTACATGAGCTCATGCTAATAAATGTTCTATGTTTTATGGAAGCCACTGGTAGTGAATAGTACTGACCCTGATTGGAAACTATTTTCGTTAATGTAACATCATTCAACAGTATTGGTATTAACCAGAGTATATATATAAAAAAAAAATTAATGTCTGTGTATTTGGAGTGTGCATTATGTTTTATTCAGTTGTTATGAATGTGTGGGACTGGATTTCCCTTTGTTGATTGGTTGACTCAGTTGCTCAATGTGTAGGAAGCATTGAAAAGGAGACTCAAGGCAAGAATAGAGTATGCAAGATTCCTCCAGGATACAGTCAAAGAAATGGCAAAAGAAGTTCAAAACTCCCGTAGTGGAGAACTGAAGAAAACAGCTGAAGATCTTGATGAATTTTTAAACATGGTTAAAATTCAGTTTAAAGAATTGTTTATCACTCTTTCTTCCCAGATGTTTTTTCCTTAATTTGTCATTTTGTCCTTCAATATCTTTCTGCAGATTAGAAGAGGTTCACGTGTCTCTAATGAGGAAATTTTGGGCTTTGCTAAGTTGTTTAACGATGAACTTACTCTAGATAATATAAGCAGGTTGGTCTCTAAACTCTGTTTGACATCCGTTTGCCCATTTTTCGAGTTGTGAGGAGATATCATGACTTCTATTGTGTCTTTGCTGCTCTCAGGCCACGATTAGTCAATATGTGCAAGTATATGGGAATCAGCCCTTTCGGCACTGATGCATACTTGCGTTATATGCTACGAAAACGTTTACAGAGGTAAGATGCATTCTGTCATACTAGTTGTGATAACCTTTTTCGTTTCTAATTTTAATACAATTTAGAAAATTATAAAAAATTATATTTTCTCTAATAAGACACCTTGCTATCAGAAAAGATTTAATATGATTGGCCTTCCCTTACTATGTTATCCGGGGGGGGGGGGGGAGATAAGATAACAAATAATCCTATGTAAATTGTACAATTCAATAAATGCAAGATTGAACACTTTACAAGTCATCTTTAAAAGCTTTGGACTTGGGACAAAAAAGGATTGAACTCCACAAGACCACAACTATGGCCCTGAAAGATTTGGTACGAGTCTAGGGTTTATCAATGTAATCCCTTTTCCATCTTAATTTCTCCTTAATATGTTTAATAATAGGAGAATATTACTTCAAACTGCTCTTGTATGCTACAACATTCGATATCAGGTGTTATAACTGTGATTAGCATTGGAAGTGACAAAAACTCAACAAAATAGTTTACTTTTTCACCTTTTGAGATGCTATAATTACATTACCATTTAACTTGATGAACCTCATAATTGTGTATTACATACAACATTTCCCCTTTTTGTTAGGATTAAGGAAGATGATAAATTGATTCAATCAGAAGGTGTGGATTCTCTTTCAGAAGCTGAACTTCGGGAAGATTGTAGGGAGCGAGGCATGCTTGGGTTGCTTTCTGTTGAAGAAATGCGCCAACAGGTTTTGTGTTGGGAACAATTCATGATTATTTATGTTCTATTGGAGTACTGAATCTTGATGCTGATATTGCAATCTCAGTTATCTGAATATCCAATGTTACTTTGGTATTTCTATTCTAAAATTTGTTAACCTGCCTGTACAGCTTCGAGATTGGTTGGACTTATCTCTGAATCACTCCGTGCCATCATCTCTTTTGATACTTTCAAGGTAATTTTAGCAAGGCCTCCTTGCAGGCTCCAAAGAATAAAAAAGTAAAGAAAGAACCCACAGGATATGCATTTTGAAATCTTGCTTGATACCCTTTATAGGGCATTTACTGTGTCTGGGAGGATGAAGCCAGAAGAAGCTGTACAGGCTACAATTTCTTCTCTCCCTGATGAGGTTGTAGATACTGTTGGTGTTACGTCTTTACCCTCGGAGGATTCTCTCTCAGAGAGGAGGAGGAAATTGGAGTTCCTTGAAATGCAGGAAGAACTTATTAAGGTATGATACGGAATAGTATTGCTCTTAATACTTGTCTTATTAAAATGTCTCTTTGTTGCTTTAGGATGAAAAGGTTTTTCTGTTGGATCAGTATCTGATTGTTAGGTATAAAACCATTCATGTGCTTTCACCTAGTTGGTTCATGAGATGATATTAAAGTCTTTATGACCATATAGTCTAGAGTTTAATCCTTGTGTCCCATTCGTCTAAATGAACAATTGAATTTTAGTACAAGGTAGGCGGATCTGTTTACTATCACATTTGAAGCCCAAAGTGCTTTTACTTGTAGGGGCGTATTATATATAAAACTATCTATGTGCTTTCATCCAATAGCTTAAGTTTTTGGTATAATTGATTCATAATACTGATATTTGCTTTGCTTCATATGACAAGAATCTACATAAAATTACTAAATGATCAATAAAAAAAATCATTCCAATATTTTGTTTGACAGATTCCAATCGGAGTCTAGTTAGAAAGGTTAAAGAATAAAGTATTGGGGGTTGATATGCATAGTTCACCATAGAAATGTCATTTCTAGGTTTAAAGATTTAGAATTGATGAAAATTTAGTAACTATCTTTTGAATCAAGATTCCATGGTTCCAAAAACTGTGATAAATAATATAGTAATATGAATAAAATGCAGGAGGAGGAAGGGAGACAGGAGGTGGAGCAAGCAAGAGTGGATATTAATTCTAGTCAAGACGATGATAAGGCTCTGAAAGAGATGAATATTTCAACGGCAAAAGAAGCCCATCAACTTGCTAGAGCCAGAACATTGGAAAACCAAGAGCAGCTGTGTGAAATTAGTCGTGCATTAGCTGTTTTAGCTTCTGCGTCGGTGAGAATTTGATGTTTAAAGATTTCACTTACTACAATTTGGTGAATTGCTTTTGATTTTGTATGATCCTTACTAAGTAACATGTAAGCAGTTTAATGCGTACTTACGTCTTTTACTCTGATGGCAGTCTGTAAGTACAGAGCGTGAAGATTTTCTGAGGCTGGTTAACAAAGAGGTATTTTGGAACTTTTAGTTTTCATCATTTGCTTTTCCAACTTCTATTTATTGCCTTTAATAATTATATATTTTTGGGAATGATAAAGATTCCATGTGCTTTTGAACTGGTACTCCTAAATCAGCTAATGTTTTTCTGAGTTATGTTACTGGGTGCATTTAAAATTTCTTAGTTAAGAATTATTTTATTTGATTTTTAAAGTTGGCTAACAAATTTTATTTGAAATTATATATATATATATATATATAACCCATATGCCATCCTCATCTTCGGTTGTTTTTTATGTCTCCAGATAGAACTTTATAACAGCATGGTAGAGAAAGAGGGTTCAAATGGTGAAAAAGATGCCTTTAAGGCATATAAAGCTGCCCGAGAGGAGCATGAGCACGATACTGAGTCTGGTGAAGGGGATGAGGTGTCTTCAGCACTCATAGAGAGAGTAAGCCCCATATTTTATCTAGTCTTAGAGAAAGCTAGAAACTAATTTTCCACTTCTAAATTTGTAATTTTTTGAAATTCCATTAGGTTGATGCTATGCTCCAAAATCTTGAGAAGGAAATAGATGATGTGGATGCCAAAATTGGTGACCGTTGGAGACTGCTGGATAGGTTTGCACTTGCTCTGCAACATTGACCTTTGATTTTTTTTATTTTTTTCTTGGGGATCACAAAGGAGGTCTATGAGCTGGTGTAGGGAGGGAGAGGTATGCTAAGTTTAGGCAAAGCAACCTGGCTGTGATGGATCCTATGATCAAGCAGTCCCTGAAGGGACTTGGTTTCATTTGAGCTAAGGCGCTTTGACATTGCGCTTTTTATTGGTCATGCTTTTGTCCTTACCGTATCATATCTCCTTACTGTGAATTATGTGTTTTCATACTACACTTGCATAAATTAAGTGAAAGTTGAACTATGAGTGTCACTGCATGCTTGAATATACTACTTAAGTTTCTAAATGAGTCATTTGATTTAGTTTTTCTTTTTTAGTATTTTCTATTAATGGTTTGAGGTCACAGAGTGTTCTCTTTCGCAATTGATGTTCTTACTAGAGAAGTAGAGGGATGGATAGATTAAGGGACAGAAAGTGATTGCTGTTGGATTGAGATTTGGGGCAAGATGTTATAATTGTGTAAGACAAGGGACCTTTCTTTGGTCAGAATCTGAATTTTTAGTAAAAATGGGCATTTTATTGCATGTACTAGCTCAGTAAAATCAGCATAGAAAGAATTCAGTGACTTACCACCAAAGATACCATGTTTATCTCTTTCTCGTGCTTCTTTTTATCTACATAACCACCAAGTGGGGCTGTTTCCATTAAGGCTTTCCACAATGATTGCGATATGTCACAGTTGGCACTACTTTGTTGTGCTTTATTATCTAAAGGATTTGTATTCTGTGACAACTTAAGTTCGCTAATACAAGGAAAATTGAAAAAGAGGGGAAGATATTTTCATTCCATTTTGATTGCGATTATAAGGTGCTGGCATTTGAATGGCAGACGGATAATAGTTTTCAAACATATTTTCTAAGTTGCAACGCATACTGATCAACTCCAAATGGGAAGAATTCGTTTCTACATCTTTTTGTTAAAACTAGTTGGGATGTCAACGTGTGATTATTAATTTCACATGATAAATTTGACAGGTCTTGTTGAAGCCTTTTGAATGATTTCTTCTATTTTGCCACTTATACTAGTCTTTTATTTTACTGGGACAATGTATGTTTGCAATGACTTACTGTTCAAAACTTGAAGAGTTTTTTGGGCTTTTGCAGAGATTATGATGGGAAAGTAACTCCTGAGGAGGTAGCATCTGCTGCAATGTACTTAAAGGATACATTGGGCAAGGAGGGTATCCAAGAACTCATCAGCAATCTTTCCAAAGATAGAGGTCTGTCGGTTTTCTCTCACACAAATCTTGTATTTTTGAATTCTTATTAATTCTAGATTATTTTTAGTCTATAACAGCCTCTTTGAAAATATGTAAGGGTAAGACTGGTACAAGAATTGCTCTCTCCTCTATCCTCCCTAGTTGGGATTTAATGGAGAGTGGTTTTTTTTAAGGCATTTAAAAAAGGGTTTGTTCTCCATTCAAATAAAATGGAATTTCACCTGTAGAATAATAGGTGCTGAAGAGTACCTCAGACAGATGAACCAAAAGTGTTCCTCTATGAGTTTTAGAAGGGTGGTTATGCCATTAAAGTATTATTTTCAGTGGGTTACTAAAATCATTAAAAAAATAATTTTAAAATGACTGCTTTTGAGAGTTTACTAGAACAGTATTTTAACACTCATTTTTTTCTGTCGCTTGTGTTGACATTTTATTTTTTTACTCCATGTCCTTTGTGAGTTGCAAGTCGTTCTGTGTTCATGAGGAAGTTGAACTGAGAAATCAACCTGATGGCACCAGAAACTTGTATTAGATGAAATTAAACGAAATGAGTTTTTGGAGATATCTTCTCCTTGAGTACAGCTAAATCCAACGTCTACTACAACCAAACTCTAATACATATATACTACTATACACTCATTAAAAAAGGCAGAAAACAGAATGGAAACAATTATGAATTGAGGCACAGCACACTACTCCTTTGCTCCCTCCTCCACAAGAAGGCAATCTTCTCAGAGAGTTCCCTTTCCCTTTGCATAATTCTGTTCATGCCCCCACTGCTTTTTCCCTCCTCGCCTTTAACCAATTCCCCCACTCCTTTCCACACCCACATCCTCCTCACCATTCACAGAATGCCACCTGTCCACACCTCTTAACAAACTTCACTTCCTCTATTCCAGCCGTCTCATTTCTGTTAACACTATTCCCCTCTGCCTGTTAGTGTATTGGCCTGATTGTTGAGCTGATTTACTTGGGCCTTTTTCCTTATCTTCTTACGTTTGTATACCTTCATTTGTCCATCACAACCAAAATGTTTTGGTGTATAAATTCTTATGTTTTGATTTGATGGGACCCTGAAGTCTGACAGGTCCCACCGCCCCCTTTTTTTTCTTCGGGGTGGGGAGAGGGAAGGAGGCATCTTTGGTTGAATAGTCTGGGTGTAATTTTTCTCTGAATGATGTTTAGTGACTGTTAGTCAAAGCTATCTATTTCATGAATGCAATGATGACTGCAGTTACTTTTGTTGATACAGATGGGAAAATACTTGTTGAGGACATTGTTAAATTGGGCGGTTGGAGGGACGATGGTAATGCAGCTGAGGATAGGACCATGTAGAGGGTATGATCCCTAACCTGACCTCCAGAAACATCTTATTTGTTATTCCATGCTATATAAAATATGTCGCGCAAATATATTTATAGGCCATTCGAATCTTAGTCATTGATTTTGTATTCATGTATTAATAAGTAGTTCAAGTGTAGCAGTCAGATGAAAATGAAGTGTGTGCGAGCTCTGTAAATTTTTGACAGCTGATCACGCAAATACACTTACATTTACATATGATACAACATTTAGGGCCTTGTTGGCTATTGGGATGCATCTACTGTACTAAAATTGAAAGTTAATCCCATGAAATATAAGTGAATGATTATATTGACTTTGTGAATGATTATAATTTTAAATCACGACCAACCTCATGGTGAATATCTAAGTTACAAATACAATGCCAAAGCTATTGTAAATTAAACTCGAACATTTCAAGCTGCAAGTCATGTGATGGCTAGTTAATGCCTCTTTGTTTTGGGACCAAATCACGTTTGCGGTGGGAAAACTCAAGTCTCAGAGTAGTTAGTTTGTTATATTTACATTTTGAGTTTTCAAAATTAATTTTGTAGCAACTAAAATTGATTTTAAGATAAATACAAGTTTTTACCTTTTCCCTTGAGTAGAATTAGTTTTAGACGTGATATTGACAAAAAATTTAAAACATTTTTTTTTCTTATTTCAAAAGTGATTTTATTTTATAATCCAAATATAAATTAATTTGTATAACATCAATTCTTTTTAACATTAATTCTTTCAACATTAATTTTACCAGAATTTAAAACAAGCCACGTTGACATGTTAGGCAATAGTTACAAAGTGATAGGACTACTGAATTTCTCAACAAGGATTGGCGGGTTAGCCTCTTGAAAGTTTCCCGAGAAAGCAATGGCTGTGCTGACATCTGTGCTAAATTGGGCTTTCAGAGTAGAGATGAGAGGTTGTGCATTCTCCTCAGCCGGTGTTGAGTCTGGTTCAGCATGACTATTCCTATTCCGGATTGTTGCAATCTTCTAACAACTCGTGGCGCTGTACTAAGTTTTTATGCTTTTTGTGTTTTGGGCTTAAAGCTCTCCTTGTATACCGAAAGGAAAAAAAAAAAAAAAAAAAAAAACTGAAATGTGATGGGACAATAGTTAAGAGTTAAGACCAAAGTTTATATCTTTGGCTTCTACGTAGACAAAGAGTGAGGATATTTTAACTACTAAAAATTCTTACTATTAACTTACTACCTATCAAATTACCATTGGATCAAAGAGAGAGATTATTAAAAAGTTTTTGAAGAGAGAGAAAATGTTAATCTAATGATGATTAGATAGGTAGTAAATTGGTAGTGAGAATATCTCTTCTCGTAGACAAACACACATAGCATTTCGTGGTCGATGTGAAAGCAAATTTTTTATTTTTGTTTTAACGTGGGTAATAGATAGAACTTGGGATTGTTGAATGTCTATTAGTCACGCGCACGCCTATTTATCTCCGATGGGAGACTTGATACCCTATTTTTGAAGGGCCACATAGCAGACTACCCAAATCAGTTCTGCCAATGAACCCTGACCCGGGGAAAAAATTTCAGAGATCCCTGGCACATGAATCAATCAGTGGGCCCAGCCAATAAGAATGTGACACCGACTGAGAGCAGTGTACAGAGAAAAGAGAAAATAAAATAAAATTTACGAGTATCAATTTCTTGAACGAAGGAGCATGTGGACTGGAAGCTCTGAATTTTTCCTCCTGACCCGGTGAAGGAAATACTTAGGACTTAGGAGGAACCATGTTACTTTCTTTTCTTTTTTTGTAATATTAACCGGGGTCCAAAGTTTTAATGGACCTTATTAATTCGGTTTTGGATTTAAGTCTCTCCATCCTCTCCAGAAATTATTATTTGTAGTTAGTGATATCTTCTTCGGTTACAGTCTTATTAAATATATCTTCTTGAGATAGTCTTATTAACTATTTTGTTTTTGTTTTTTCAAATGGATTCAAAAGAAATTCTTGCTTGGCTTGTTAATCACGAATAGAATAAAATTATAATAAAAAATAATTTGGTGTGCAATACTACTCCTTGCAAAGATAAAGGTGAGGGTTAACTATTTGCAACTTTACCTTGGGCCCCTAAGGAACAATCGTCCCACTCCAAAACTTGCCGTCTAGAATTTAAAGATTGAAAGAAAAGAAAATAACTCATTTTAAAAACTTGAGCTTTCTGTTTAAATTATATTGAATTCGGTCTCATACTTTAATCAAGTTCAAATTCAGTCTATCAAATGTGAAGACAACATATCACTAACTGACTCTATGGGTGTAAATACATACATGTATATAATTTAACATACACTATGTGTCTATGCTATCAACTAAATAGATGCACCACTTATTAAAGTAAAATAAAATTCTCATACAATCCAATTTCAAATACTCTCCCTCAGTTGTAATTTATTGAGGGAATCCACAATCAAATATCACTTGTAACCAACAGGGATATTTAGCTTAGGATCTCTTCAGCTTATTTGCAAATTCATTGATGTTGTTGTATGAAGTGCCACCCTCACTTACTGCTTCTATAGCCAATTCCTTCCATTTCATAGCATTCATCCTCATTTCTCTTCCAAGGTCCTTTTCCATTATTTTCCTTATGCAATGCTCAATCTCTTCTCTTGTCACAATTCCATTCTCATTTAACTTAACTCTGATTCCCACCTTCCACACATCCTCAACAAATTTTGCATTGACAGGCTGGTCAGTCCATTGTGGCATTGCAACCATAGGCACCCCCAAGCACAATGCCTCAAGTGTTGAATTCCATCCACAGTGTGTTAGAAAGCAACCAATAGCATGGTTTGATAGCACTTCCAATTGGGGGCTCCAATTCACTATCAAACCCCTTCCACATGCACTCATCTCCTCCACCAACTCTTTTGTCAGCTTTTTTCTCTCTGTATCAGTGATCACCCACAAGAAGTTGAAGCCAATTCCCATTAATCCCATTGCTATTTCTTCCATCTGTTCTGTGCTAAAGGAAACAAGGCTGCCAAATGATGCATAAACAACTGACCCTGCTGGCTTTGGTTTGAGCCAGTCACTACTGGCTGATGATTCTAATTGAAAAAGATGTAAATTATTGTCTGTGTCATTTGGGACTCCCTTGTCCAAGTAAAAGGATGGAACTGTTGGCCCAATCGTCAATGATGGACATAGCTTTGACATGGAATCCACCACCTATATATATATATATATATATATATCATTAATATGGAGGAAAATAATAAGATCATAAATTGTTCAACCAAACTCTATCATAATTCATATTTTTGTATCAAAATTACTTATCTGAATCAGTTACATCACTACTCAACCACATCAATTTGAATCTGTGATTAATATATGATCTATAATTCTACTAAGTGAAGGGAACCCTTGTTGACACTTTGTTATGTAACCAAGAGAGTATAGGGTTCAATTAACATATATCAGTTCCTTGCAATTGTAGGATAAGACTGTCTACTATAGAATGAATATTCCTTAAACCCTACACTCCTATAATTTTTTACGTGGAACTTTTAAATATGCTGGTATACCATTTTTGTCACACATATTGATTGACATAACTATTAATATCAAATGAATCAGAAGAAGTGTGACAAGAAATATAAAGAGAAGGAGGTGACTCAAAAACCTGGTCCTCTAGCTTGTAGAAGGAATTGACAAGAACGAAATCTGCTTTGTCAATGTTAGAAAATTGATTCATGACCAAATCAAAGTAAGCTGGATAGGAGCTAGGCTCATGAACAAAGGAAGGTGTGTCTTTTAGGTCAAGCAAGGGAAGTCCTGGAATAGAGAGTGGTATTGAAGAAATGGGGAGCTTTAAAAGTCCATGATGAACATGATAATATATGTGATTGACAGCACACATTTGAGTGAAAAGAGCAGCTCCTAATAACCCAAATTCTTTGGCCACATCCAATACCCAAACAAGAAAGGGGTCATATACTATGCCATCTATGGGGTGATCAGAAGAGTTGTGTTTTTGGATGAGTTCCCTCAAGTTCTTGGAGCCTATAGCTTCCATGCGAGATAGATAAGCTGCTATGCTTTCAGCTTGAGCAAAGCCACCTTGGTCACAGCCATCTGATATGGCATCAAAATGAATAGAGCATGGTAAGGATGATGATTGGAGATGCATGGTTTTGGAGATAAATTTGGTTATGACAATGGTGGGTTTAACTCCTTTGGTGCTCAAGCGTTTTCCCAATTGGACCATTGGGTTTATGTGTCCTTGGGTTGGGAAAGGGATCATTAACACATGCCTACTCTTTTCACTCTCTCTCTTTTCCATCTCCTCCTCCTCCTCCCTAGTCCTTACAAATATATGTTGACACAAGCTTAAGCTACACAGTGGAGGTAATAAGAAGTAGCTTTACCAGTTCAAATGATTTGAAGGTATTTATTTATATACAATAGAATGTTGAATTATGACACCCTCTAATCATTAGCTCATTAGAGATAAGAATTAAGAAGGGTCATTTTATACGGCACCACTCACACATGAACACTTAGTTTTCTTTTTCTTTTTTTTTTTAAATATTAATCGGTGTGTGTGCCGGTGTCTGAATGAAGTCCTATTCAGTTTCGAATTTAAGTCTCTCTCCTCTTCATTCTCAATAATCAAATCTACTTTCTTTTTACTATTAAGATAGATAAAAGTGTTTATCCTTTTACATGACACAACTTATATCATTTCACTCTCATAAAGAAGTGGGATTTATACTTTTATTTTTTTTGTCAACCTCTCTCCTCCTTTATTTATTTCTTTTTCTCTCTTAAAATGACACAACTTTATATCCTTTAAAATGACACGCGCTTTTTTCATTAACTTATAATCCAACTAAACTAATTTTTTATTTTTTTTTATTTTTGTTTCTATTTTTATTTTAAACTAATTACACATATCCAAACCCTTTATTGAAATTTGTTTGCTTTTAAGTTTTTTTTTTTTTTTTTTTTTGAAAACAATCGGTTCATTGCTTCGCAACTAATCCGATTCGAACACATGCTCTCATACACCAACTGAACTACCACCGTTTAGTTTTAACTCTTTCCTCGTGTCTTCCACACCGCAAAATTACTTGCAGCCACTAATTAGTTGCCAATATACTTTTTTTTTTTTTTGGGACTCTTCCAGCATTCGAACCAGGACCATATGGTGTTGTACAAGCAACAACTACCATATTGACCATGAATACTAGTTGCCACTTGCCAATATACTTTTGACTCAGTCGCAACCAACCAAAGTCTTATCCACACAACAACGGATGGTCCGCGTAACAACTAATGCCATGGCTTTCCATGTTTGGCTATACAAAAGATATATTTTATTTAACTATAAAATTCAGTTAAATAATATTTTAACCAAATCCTTATATTTTAATTTCTTTCTTCTAAAAGTTTGTTTTTATACTTTTCCCTTGTCATATCCATGCAATTGCTTAGTATAACAAACATTTTCAATTGACATTTTTTTTTAAACACATACAATATTTAATTATTTATTTAAATTCGAAAAAATGTTATTGAGAAAACAAAGTTGCACCATTTTCCAAAGTAAAAACTTGTTGCGTGTCAAAAATGTTATAAGCAATGAATGACAGATATATAAATAATTAGTTTAAAGGATGTGTTGTCGTGTCATTTTAAATGAAAGAAAGAGATAAATCGTGGAGAAAAGAGTGGACAAAAAATAAATAAATGTGTGGAATAAATTTTCTTTATGAGAATAAAATGACATAAATTATGTCATTTAAAAGAATAAACACTTTTTTTCAAGTTTAAATTAGTTACTTTTTTCTAATATCCTAAGGGGAAGGATATTGTGACAACCAAGTTATGTTACTACCAAGTGACTACCAATTAATCTCACTGTTAGATCGATTATGTTGATCTAACGGTTATATTTATTTTCATCTTTGTACGGTCATGGTTTCTCATATTTAAAGTGAAAGCATTAAATATAGGAAATCATAACCATACAAAGGTAAAAATAAATATAAAGTATTAAATATGAGAAACCATGACCATACAAAGATGGAAATAATTATAACCATTGGATCAACATAATCGATCTAACGGTGAAATTAATTGATAGTCACTTGATAGTAATACAACTTAGTTGTCACAATATCCTTCCCCATATCCTAAAGCTAAGATCATTACATTTTTTAATACAATTCTTTTAAAATTAACTTGCTTCTAAAGTAAAAAATTGTTCACTTTAATATAAAATCCGTCTTAATTTTAAAATTTAATGATAATGATAAAAATACCTTTATTTTCACATTTTAAACACAAGCTAACTTGGCTATCAAAAAAAAAAAGAAGCTAACTTAGTTTTTTTTTGTTTTTTTTAAGTTTTCCTAACTCTTCAAGAGAAGAATCCAAATTTTTTTAGCAGATCTTTTACTAATTGATGCTGACCAGTATTGATATTGAATCGAGAATAAGAAATGAGTTTTTTCAGCTGGAAACCAGGTTAATATTTTTTGTTGTTCTTTGACGTTTTTAGCTATCTGACGTATGATATACAATTATCTATTGATTTTCTATCAATCGATATCTCAGTACCCAAATAATAATAATAATAAAAACTACAATTAGCAAATATACCTCATCTTTTGAAATCAAATTAGATTAGCAAAACACTTTACAAATTATCCCCAAATGTCAAAAAAATTATAGGAATTGATAGTAGTTAATGTTTGTACACTTTTTTGCAGTTGTCAAAACGGCAGCTGGATTTACAAAAAGTTACTCGATGCTTGTTACTTACTATACCTCCTCTACCCCCAGCTTCACCCTCCATTTGAACCAGTTGTTAGTAAAATTTCCTACTTATTTTCAACTATTTCCTTTCCTAGTTTGTTTAAATGGTTACAAGTATACCCCTATAGTACCACTTTTTATGTACACAATAAACACCCCGAGAGCCCCCTTCACTGCTTTGGCAGAAGCATAGTTCAAGAGTATTGATAATCATCCGATTAAAAGACACAGCTCTACCTCGTCCCTCGAACACATACATGCCTTGTCAGTCTCATCAGGAATAGTATCTGAATGCATGTGAGACTGTCCACTAATGTAAGAAACTCCAACCTTTTAAGAATTACATCATTACAACCTGCTAAAACATAAACACCAATGTTACATGTCATATATTTATATATGTATATATGAAAATGGGGTTGGGGGAGTGGGAAGAGAGAAAATTACCCAATTGTTTTAAGCAGGGCTTCAGCAGTGCAAGTCCATGATCCCCCGAGAACCCAAGCAAAGAAATTTATCAAGAGGACAAGAGACAACAGGTAAGCCATCCCTAGGCCCTACAAAGCTTCCAAAGTTATTGATGCCTTGGTGAAAACAGAAAGTACAAAGGGTGCTTCTTCCCCAGGGTGTATAGTAGTAGGAACTATAGTGTATCCCTTTGGCTCAGGCTCCAGAACCATTTCACAGGATATTTCTCGAGAATTAACATAGTCTGTCCCACCAACTGATTCATGTAGGTATATATTGAAGGCGGCACGTCGGCCACGAGTTTTGAGTATCCTCATTCCAATGTAGAACATCAGTGAATCATGGCTGGATTGATAATTTCTGAAACCAGCTGTTGTTCTTGAAAATCCCACACCCTATGAATATGGATGAAATAAGGTTTTAAAGAAATTCAAGAGAGGGGTTCTTTAAAATAAATGCATTACTAAATATCCAATACCATTGTTACCTGAGTTAAGGTAATGAATACATGAATTGGAAGTGATGCATCTTGCCCAGTTGCACTCAGTCTGAACTGCGGATTTTGATGCCATGTATCATAATCCTGACAACCCCCAGCACTGTAACCACGCCATTGACCATGAACAGAATAACGCATCTCTGACGGATAGATACGACAAATATATATTGATCGAAAATGAATCTGAAAGTCTTGCCAGGACATCCAGAATATACCATCTTTTGACTGTCCCAAAAAGTCAAAATAAATAAATAAATAAATAAAATGGTCACTTGGTGTGAGTGAATGTTAATAACACCGGGAGAAAGCAATGAGTCTGCTCATTCATAAAAAATACTATGGGATCCAAGCAAATGACTAATCCACAATAGGAAAGCATAAACAACTACCTGTGGCACAAGCTTCAGCTTATGCTTCATCCTATCTGTCCATTCAGGTGATGAGTCAGACCAGGGGCCATTCCACTCAACTTCATTGGCCCATGGATTTCGTATCTGAACAAGTTTATGACCATCCACCTCTTTTACCTAAAATTGTATGACAGCAGTGACCATTGAAAATCATTAGGAATAGTCAAGCACCAAACCTCCAAAAAGAAGTGAAAGCTCATTAATGATTTTATATCTAACATGCCACCTAAGGCAAAAGTCTTTTGGCCTTAAGCATAAATAATGCACAAACCTATCTTACCTTGTACTTAAATTCAACTTTTTTTTCTTTAGAAAAATGAGAGTAAGAAGGATCAAACTCCTAACTACTTGATCATAGTGGCTTGCTATTATGTTAAGGAACAATTTTCCTAAAAGTTTAAGCAGTTAGTTAGGTTAAGGCTTATAAATGATTTTATATCTAGCGAGAATTAAGAATATAATAAGTATAAAACATTCTACCATTACCTGCAGTATTGAGTATGCATGTCCTTGCACAATGCCACTAGAAGAGATGTGCACATCTGAACCTGAAGGACTTCCTGCACCTAGGAGAAAACCCTCTTGCTTGAAGCGTAACAATTGGGACCACAATCTACCACTTGCAAGGTCAATCTGGGCTTCACCACTCCTCATGTCAATTTCCTCCCCTGCACCTCCAGTAAGATCTACCAGAGCATCCTGAACAAGCCCACCTTCTAGTGCTTCATAAGAGCCATGCAGCTTCGCATATGCCTTCTCCAATATAGAGACCCAAAGCTCATAACCCTTCTTACTAGTAGCAAATGCGGGTTTACCCGGTAATTCACATGGAATCCAATCATCAACAACAACAGGGATCCACTCACCCTAAATATCATGAACCAGAACATGCAATAACTAAGATGCCAGAACAAAAGGAAGTTATAGCATACAGCAGATAATATGCAACTAGAAAGAATATGAAGCCAATATGACAAATGTCATTGCAGGTATATTATCGTAACAATTATCCCTTGAATCTTTTTCTCCTATAATCAAACTCTACAATCTTGAAAATGAAAACTATTAATCACTGGAAGAGTTTTAATTTTAATTTTTAACCATCAGAAGCTTTAGCTAAAACCTGCTCCACAACCACATCATTTATTTAAGTTAAGTAGCTAAACCAAGAGAATCAAAGTAAGTCTTCAATTTTTCTTCTCATTAAACTAATTTTACAATCAAACGTAAACATAGATGAATAGATAGTTTCAGTGTTTGTATTAGAATGTTAGGAGGAAATCAAAACCAACCGAACAGCTGGAAAGAGAAGTTAAAAAGAACCCAGTAGCCTAGAAAATACAGCAAGTACTTTTCACCACCATGTTACTAACCTCCCTCAGAACACAGAAAAAGCAAAACAAAAATAAAGTTAGATCAGTGTCATACGCTCCAAGACATCATTACGGTTGCAAGTCATTTGGAAAACATTGATCCAGAACCAGCATGAAGAGTTCAATAAAAAGAACATGATGTGAATTCGACTCTTTTTATATGCTCATTACCTGAACACAAAAGCGAACAGTGTAAATTCCCTCCTCGTTATATCCTGGAGTGATGATTACCTCTGATATACGTGAAACCTCTGTCAGAACAGCGACAGCGCTTAAGAACCAACAATCACCTAACCGACCCTATTGAATAACAAAACAACAATTAAGCAAAATTGCAAAACTGAAATGCTGTCAAAACATATATAAGAACAAGTATTTATTGGCAAATTCTTGCAAGTGAGTTAAAACATGAAACCTGACAAACATCTGAAGGATTTGGAGCTCCTGAAAATAAGCATGGCCGACAGTCCAGATGGTTCTGTCTAGCAAGTTCACCAGGTCTCAACCACTCAGAAACAACCTGTATATAGGAAGCAATACTAAGATTGTGAAGAAAAAAATACAATAAACTAAATCAAAAATAAATAAATAATAATAATAGAGAGAAATACCTGTAACTTTGCTGGGGGGGTTTCAGGGTCCACAAACAATGAGTGATCATTTGGAGGAAATTCCTGATCAGTAAAACATGACTCTCCTCTAGCAAAGAGAGCTTCTTTGATGGCCAGTTCTACCGATAGCATTCGTTGATTAATCTCTTCTTGTGTTTCAATTCTAGGTTTTCTATACTTTCTGGAAAAGGAATCTATGTCCACCACCATGCCATCACGTTCGGACCTTCTTTTCCTCCCACTAGAATACTGTCCATCCCAATCTACATCATCTCTGTCATATAAATCTACATCAGCAGGATCACTGTCCCAACCTTCAACCTAGGCACAATGCATTAATAAGATTAGACAACCAAAGTAAACATGTTAGCTAAAATACAATTTTATACTACTGTTAATAGTAAAGCAGACTAAATGGTATGATGTTAAGAATAGCATTATAAAAACGCGGTAGACATTAGAGAAGTTTCCAGTATTAGAAGGACATCTTATTCTGTTTTCAAAATTTCAATTATGTCTTCTTCCAAACACGAAGGGAGAGAAGGGCGGGGGGTGAATAAGAAGCAGCAGCATACCCTAGAGGGTGAATCAGCCCATTGCCAATTATCTTCAGGGAAATCAAGTGCATTGAAATCTGCTGAGGCCATTGAGGTATAGAGAGCAGAAACCTCATCTTCAGTTAAGCACCTTCCCCAGAGAAAAGCATCCATAATATGCATCTTGGATTCAACACCTTCACTATCCGACCTCCCAAATGCATCAATATCTGTTGGGGGTCTAACTCCAACCCACACTTCTGTCCCCTGTTCCCAAATGCTGCTACCCACACACAATGGTAATCCATTCTGGTAGCCATCAAATCCACCATCTAAATAACATGTTGCTTCACCTAAATCAGCATCAATTGTCATTGTTACAATATGCCACCTGCAACATATTTAATCACACAGAAATGTTAGAAAGTAAAACAATAATTTACCGTGCATTGAAACAACATTAACTATACATAACAATCAAAATATATTATGACAAGCACAAACAATAAAGCAAAACATATATTTTGTAAACAATAAAGCAAAACATATAAATATTTTGTTTCCTAACAATCCCATATGTTAAATAGAGTCCTAAAAGACTCATGCAGTAAATTCTGTTCATAGGTGCACATTAACAAAGCCAAAATAGCAAGTCGGTGTTAAAAGTTTTTAAAGATATATCTAGCTATTTTATGCATCTCAAGGAAGCCAGCACAGAGATGAAATCTTTGTCTTTTGAATTCTGAGCTACTGATGAAATCATGAATAAGATAGACCCAAGCCATATAATCACAAAAAGCTGTTGGACAAAATTATAATAACAAAATGTTAAACTAAGAAAATTTCGGATACAAATTTGAATACAACCAGCAATAATAGGTAAAACATAAATAACAAGAGAATGCAAAAACACGTGAACTTGAATTTCAGAAACCAAACACAAGATACACAAAATAAAGAGAAAGACCATACCTTCCATCTGCAATACTTGTTGCACTAATACTCCACTCCTTTGCAACAGTTGTGTGCCTATCACCTTTAGTAATCAATCTAAGCCCAACTTGTCCAGCCTCAATACCTTGTTCAGAACCAGCAACAAGAATTTCCCAGCAAACCTTCTTCTGAAACTCAGTGCCCAAAAGACAAACAGGACCAGACTCAGGCTGAATCATCAATGCAACAGAAAAGCTAACCTTCTGGCTTTGACATAGACAGGAATCAACTGGACCACAATGCCGGCCACTTGCTGTTGGCTCATCATCGAGAACACATATGGCACCTGTCACTCCTGTCTGGCAATGATACCAAATAGTCACTAGTATCAGAACCATATTAATTAAGTAATCTCCAGAAGAGTTATCCTAATTAATCAAAATAGATACCACAAGTGGAGTAAAATAAAAAAATTAGACTTTTAGTAATGGAACATTAGATAAATACCAATCAAGAAAATAATTTCTCATCTTTTTTTATGAGTAACCCATCAATCAAGCATACACAGTGCAGAAATTTTACGTATACATGATTTTCATAGAGAAAATTTGGTTCACTTAAATGACCGGGTGGGAACGGATTGAGCATGCAATGAATCAGAAGTTGGTTTAGTGGCAACTTGGGAAAGGAATAAATTTCAGCATAAGATAGGTCAGCCTATACATCGCCCACAATCAGCCCAAAGGACTTGTGCATGAGAGGGCATTTTAGATATAAAACCATTTATTTGCTTTCACTTGTGAGTTTAATCTTTTAGGATAATTGGTTGAGGATGTATTTTTGAAGGATTTTTAAAATAAATAAAAAATGAATAAAATAACATCAACATTATAACATCATCATTAAATTAAAATACTGTGTACAAATAAAATATTTTTTATAAGAATATTTTATTTCTTTTAAAGACTTAGAGCATTATTATTTACATATCTTCCAAAAATGTGGGCAAATATCATAACTAAAAATCGAAAATAAATATTTACTTTGTAATAAAAAAAATGAATAAAATAACATCAACATTATAACATCATCATTAAATTAAAATACTGTTTACAAATAAAATATTTTTTATAAGAATATTTTATTTCTTTAAAAGACTTGGAGCATTATTATTTGCATATCTTTCAAAAATGTGGGCAAATATCGTAATTAAAAATTGAAAATAAATATTTACTTTGTAATACTTTTTCCACTACAATCCTGCAAATTCTTGAAAAGCAAAGACGGGAATGGTTATTAACCACACCAAAGATGATAGATAAGGAATGATCATTTCATTCCATGTCCTTTGCGAATTCTTTTTCTATTCCCACAGAAATCCTTCCCTCCAACAAATCAAAAAAAGGCTGTTACAAAAACTGAGAAACGACCCTACCAATTATCATCCAAATTCAGAAGTAATATCAAAGACAGTTGAAGAACCTGAAGTGCACGACGAGCTAACTGTGAAGCACGTATCCTACGTGCAATGCTTGAAACCCTCTCTCGAGCAAAAGAATCATCCAGAACAGAATCACCTCCTACTGCACGCACTGCCGCAGCCATGGCTGCAGCCTCTCTGCTGCTAGCATTAGGAATGGAGGAGAGAAGGGAAGCTTCTATCTCCTTCCATTTGCGTTCCTCTTTTTCAAGCAGGGCCTTCCTCCTTTCTTTCCCTCTCCCCTCCTCTTCACGCCTCTGCATGAAGATTTCTTCTTCCATCTCCTTTTCTCTTATGTAACTAGAAAATTCATAACAAAATAATTAGATACAAAAAGCCTGGTAAAGATACTATACATATTAACATCAGATATTCAGGACAGTACCTATCCTGAATGATTTCAAATTGCCTGCGATCTTCTGGCATCCACTTTTTTATCTTCTTAGCACTTAAGTCAGAAAACCCAATGCTGTCAAGAAAAAGTCTCAAACGAACTTCATCCTACAAGAGAAAATGGCTTATCATCAACACATGTATAAAAAACTAGATATCATATACTACACGCAAAGCAGCTACGATTGTCTTTTTACCTGCGCTTGTTCTGCCTTAGATGTCAAAGCAAGCAACAAAAGCAAATAACCACCAAACTTGTCCCACATGTACACCCACTCAGTATCAATGGCCTCTTCTAGTGCAAGAATCCGTGCATGGGCACACATTACTCTTCTGTGATCTACATCACTGGTTGGCTCATGGCGAAATGTCCTTGCATATCTTAATCTACTAAAGAATGAACCAGCAACTAATTCTTCATTTCTCAAACGGTCTCTTAATTTCATGACATCAGCTCTGGGCAGCACAAAATTTCCTGCCCTATCACGCATAATGGTAGGGTCTCCAATCAAAAGTGCTGCAGAACTAGCTGACCTCTGAGGTGCTGAATAAGTTCCAGATAATGCATTTCTGGTCTGCAATGCCAGCAAATAAAATTAACTTTCAGTTAAACTACCATGACAGATGGAGAGGTAGGTTCTTTTCCAATATTAGCATACTCAATAAAGTAATCTTCACAGAGAGAAAAGGAGAGCCATCGAATGCAAGTAGGGTCAATGGTTATGATTGAGTGTAAGACTACCACTACAAACAATGCTACAAGCACAAGCATAAGATAAAAATATTGACAAAGTAGGGTCCTGCAATCTCATCAACAAATTTACACACCTTAGTTGCTGATCTAGCAATTGCTTGAATAACAGTTTCCTTGCTGAGAAAACGCACAGCATCATCCATCATCTGTAATTATAGAAAGGTTAGAACTTAAATTAGAAGGATTTTCTGAAGAAATAAGCAGATTATGATGAGCAATTTTCTTCAGAGAGATTTCAAAATATTTTATGAATCCAATTTTTTGAATTTTGAAGTATCATTAAATTCAACATTGGTCACAATTACACCACAAACCTTAAGAGTTAAGCAAGGACGAGAGACAGCAAATCCAAATGAAACAACAAGTGTAATTGCTGATACAGCAGCACCAGCAAAAGGTGGATAAATCTTTAAACTGGCAACAACTCCCCAGCCTTCAGTTGCCAGGGCAATCCCATACAGCATGAGAAAGGCCATGCTGTAAATAGCAGATACAAGCAGTGGTTACATAAAGTAATAAATAAGATAACATTTAAAATTAAAGATAGAACAAATCAACAAATTTAAAAAATAAATAAATCAAAGTCAATAAAGAGCATATGGATAAACCTGACATTCTTTCCACAATCTGCATGAGCATCATACACATACACTGGCAAAACTCGGGGAGAATATACCACAATGGGATTTGAAAGAAGAACCTAGACAACAGAAAAAAAAAAAATCTGAGACACAGATGATGCACTAAAGCATTCAGAACAGAACAACATGCTGCCTATCATAGTCAATGTGAATAAATAATGTGAATAAATAACTCACAGTCAATGCCCGTCCAGCAAGAAGAAAAAGAAATGAAAAATAACCAACCGATGCTCCGACAAATGGTTTATCTGAGAAGCAAAAAGCAAAGAAGATAATATTAGCATAAGCCACTTTCTACAAATGGTTTATCTGAAAAGCAAAAGGCAAAGAAGATAATATTAGCATAAGCCACTTTCTACTTAAGGTATGTAAATCAACGCCAATGTAATAGAATTGGCCAGCACCTTCAAACCATCCAACAAGAAATGCTGCCAAAGCCAACAGAAATGCAAGGAAGCAAACAAAGACCATCTGTGTCCGGCTCAAATAAAAATTGTTTGACGCCCAGTGGTGGATGGCTCCGATTGCTAAAACCATAAGGAGAAGAACCAAAAGAAATGCTACCCCTATCTGTAGTAATGGGGAAAAACAGGTTGCAGCCAAAAAGTCAAAAAAAAAAACTTTTTTTTTTTTTTTTTTTTTGGGGGGGAAGATAAGTACACAGGTACGAGAGATTGAATTCAAAAATGAATTGCACTTACAGTCCAAGGTTTGATGACAACTATCAGAGCTGAAATAGCACTAAGAAGAAGCAAAAGACCAATTATAACAAAGATATATACACCTCGAGAAAGTTTCCAATCATCGTCCTTCCTGCAAATAGACATTTTAAAAAATATCAGATACCTATCAAACTGCAAAGCAACAGCTGCATCATTTTCCCATAAAGATAAATTGACAAATATCAGAAAGTTTTACCAACCATTTAAGCAATCCACAGCAAAGTGAGAGCACTGCTGGAATGCAGAGTAAAGGAACTAAAGCGGCTAAAAAGTCACCCTTTGTTGGAACTTGGTCATCTCTATATTTGATAACTTCTAAATAAGACACACCACAAAATGCTACAAGGATAACTGCAGACAGAAAGAGAGTTTATAGAAATACAAATATTAGCAGCTACATAAACAATCAATATGCATGTACTTGTGTGTGTGTGTAAATATTGATACACAAAATGAGAAAATACCTGCAAATATTCCAATAAAGATAGCAGAGGAAAGGGAGAACCGATATGTTGCAAACCAGGAAATTATTGGAAGCACACTAGTAACAACTAAACCAATGGCAGATGCCATTGCCCAGCCAATAAAAACAGATGATGTGTAAGGGGAGACCAAGCTTTTCTGATCATCATTCCATCCCTTGTATCTTAAATCATCTAAAGGCTTTGCAGAAACTATTGCTCCCAAAGCCAGTACAGATCCAACAAATACTGACATACAGATAATAAGAACTATACCCTGTAACAGGAAACAAGACGAATTATGCATTGACCAGGAATTTAAGATGACCCAAAAAAAAAAAAAAACACGACGAAATTAGTTCAAAAGAAATTTGAATAAATTTAATGCAAGTAAATATGCATTTATATTTTACCAAAAATGAGGAATATTACTGCATGTATGTCTTCCCAAAAGCAAAAAAGGATCCTTCAAAGTAAAAGACTATCAAATAAGAGATAAAAACAGATATAAGGAAAATTTGATGATCTTAAAAAAAACAAAACCAGAGCCAAATAAGAAGAAAAGGCATGGTCTTCAAAGGGCTAATTGTAAGAACCCGCACCGTTAATTAAGAAATTTAATTAACTATGCAAAAATAGGAAATGATTCTATAATTGACCCTAATAATTATTATAAGGCTTATACAATTTTAGTAAGTGATTAAGAATGCTGAAAGTCGTTTTTCGGAGGAAAAGTGCCGATACCGGTTCTGCTAGTCGGTATAAGTACGTACCGAAAAAGTATCCCGAAAAATTATAATAAGTGCATGATAATTACTAGAATATTATATAGGACTTGTAAAACGAGTTTCAAGTTAAAATAATGAGAACTGGTGTCAGAAACTGATACTGGCTATGAAAAGCGCGTACCGGAAAGGTGCTCCGAAAAATATATTGAAAATATGATAAATCTTAGAAAATTGTGTAGTTTCAGAATCCTGAGCTTGGGATTAAAATGCTAAGCGTAGCAATTAAAGTTAATACTGTGTGTGTTTTATTTAAAAGTAGCTATATATACTCATTTAAGGGCACATTGCCCTATATACCAGATTTTCCAGCGTGAGAATTAGGGAGGCTGATCAGTTTGGGCTGTTCCTTTGGGTTCTTCTCCATTTTCTTGAGCCAAGAAGTGATCTTTCTTGATTTTCTTCACACTTTCCCTTGGGGAAACACTTGGTTGGGTGTGATGGTCTCTTGTGAGTGGGAAAGGAACTTATTTTCTGAGTTGGTTTCTGTTTTGTGAGGATTGTTGGGGCTGTTTTCTGGGTTTGAGTGATTATTCACTTGGTAATGGCATTCTTGAGTTCCAAGTTGTGAGTTTGTGGGGAAAGACATCATCTTGTGGTGTTAAATTCGTGGTGTTTGGAAGTCAGAACCTGTGTGCCTTGTTGAAAGCTCCAAGGAGGAGTCTTTTCTGAGTTTTAACCTCTTGGAGGTATACCATGATCACTCTTTGTCATTTTGGAGTCTTAAGCTTGTTTAATCTATTAAAAATAGGAACTTTAACCATTTTAGTAAAAGAATGTGTTTTTGGGTTCATATCATGTTGGTGATTATCTGTTTAGGGAGTCATTGGACTCCCAATCGCTTTTGGACCTTTAAATTTGGGATTATGCAGAAGTTGGCTCGAATTTCTGCATTCTGTTGAAGAAGTATTCGAATACTTTTCGTGTAGTATTCGAATACTTGTTCATCAGGTAGTCGAATACTCATTGCATGAGTATTGGAATACTTTTCTGAGAAGAGAAGTATTCGGATACCTTTGAAGAAATATTCGAATACTGGAAAGTATTCGAATACAGTAAGGTTTGGTATTCAGATACTGAGGTATTCGGATACTTGTGAGTATTCGAATACTTTAATGGAAGTAATCGAATACTTTCTGGAGACAGGGAGTATTCGAATACTCATCGAGGAGTATTCGAATACCTCCTGCAGAAAATGCATAAAATGACTTATAATGAGATGGAAAGCCTTAATCACTTAATGTAACCTTGATAGATGGTTATTGATGATTACTTACTGTATAAACAGATTGTGATTGTACTGTTTGCGGGCTTTGAGCTAGTGTGGACTCTTGCCTTGGATAGTTAGCTTGCAAGGTAAGCTTTCGTGTCCTCGGTTTAGCCATGTTGTGGTTCCACCATGTCCCATGGGGGTAAGGTATATGTATGCTGTGTTACATGTTTTTGATGTTTTGGAAATGCTGTTGAGCTATTGTATGTTAGTGCCTTGTTGATATGCATGGAGGTGTTCCACCTACACGGTAAGCCTGAGTATGTAGAACATACAATAGGGTGAGGCTGTGGGTGAGGTGCAAGCGGTGTTCCTTGTACTACATGTAGGGAATAGACGTATTCCTACATTTCTCTGGCCAGTAGATAGTGATTACACACATGCCATAGATATCTGTTGCACTACATAGTTTTGGAACTGATAATGATATTACTGCTTTTAGAACTTATATTGCAAATGTAAGTGAGCTTGGGGTGGAAGATCCTTGAGGACCCCTTGTCTTACTGAGATTTCTTGTTTAGAGATCTCACCCCACGTTTGGGGAATGCTTATTTCAGGGTCAGGTAATGTTGAGACCTCATGCGGCAAGAGGCCGGAGCTGAGTTAGATTTGCTGTTATTTATGCTGATATGTTGGATGCTGGATTTGCATGCTGCTTATATGCTTATAGCTTCAGTTTATGTTATGGAGTTTTATGTTGAGACTTGTTGCTTACGCTGTTTATTTGGTGAGCATGGGGATTGTTTACGCTGTTTATGTATCAGGATACGGTCCGGACTACGAGTTGTAGATCCGTGATTTTAGATACACACTTATTTATATATTGAGGTATTTCAGTAGATGTCTTATTACAATTTACATACAGGAGATATTTTATGAAAATGATTAAGTAATCAAGATGGTAATTGATAATGACGTCATAATTGAAAAGAAAAAGAATATTCCGCATTTTTAATTAAGCACCGTTTAATACGATGTAATGATAACACTACCGGATATATACGGGGTGTTACACTAATCATTGTAGAAAAACATGCAGCGATGGAAAACAAATTGATCTATTGGGAGATAAAGCCAAAAGACATCCAGAAATCATGAAATTGCAGACAACTTTATATTAGGTAGGAAGAGGCAGTAGAACTAACCTTTGTACGGGGAATACGATCACTTCCAGCACTCCCAGTACAATTTAAACGGGGAACCCAAAATTGGTAACCATTACAAATCCATATAGGAATGGCAACAGAAAGGCATGCCACCATTAGTGGCACAGTCAAGGATAACCCAAGGAGAACAGATGATTTGCTGCACAAATTATATACACAATAATTAATAAAATGCAAACAAAAAGCATAAGCAGTTACACAAACGGAGAAAAAGCATTCACATGCAACAAGTGAATAAAACAGATCATCACATGAACTGTATTATGTGGTGGCCTGACCAGCAAGACAATGAAGTAGCTGGATTGTAATGACGAAACCAGACAAAAAGAAAATCTGGTTCAATTTCATAAGCAACTGCATTTATGTTTCATGCTACTAAATTTTAACAGATTTTTTATTTTCTTAGAATGAATGGAATCGCTATATGTCTCACTTTGACATGGAATCTATAGAAGAATGTATTTTTCTAAAGATGTATCTTTTATCTACTGTATCCACTGAGTTGTTTGTGTTTTCTGTTGTTGGCTGGTATCCACTGGAACCAAGCCTATTGGGCGCTCAATACACCTAAGTTTGTTTGTTAGTTAGTTAGATTGTTAGCCGGTTTGTTATGAAAGTTAAGGCTTCAGATATTTTGGTTATGATCAGGTGTGGCTGATCTTATTTTCCTGATCTTGCTCCCAACTTGTGTAGCAAGCATTCTTGTACCTTTATATAGTTTACTGGTCCTACGGTGAAACTCAAGTTCAAATAATAAAGAACTCAGAAATACTTTCCATATTTCTCTCTCTTCTTTCTCTTTCTCACCTTTTACCTCGGTTTCCTCTATTTTCTTTAGAATCTATTAAATATTTTCATCAAATGTAACACAATGAAAATCTAAAATGACATGTTCCCTCATTCATTATGAACAAATTGCTAATTAACCACTGTAAAGAACCAATTCAACCCACAAGCTTAAGCTATTGGATGAGGCTATATTAATGGTTTTATATATCTCAACACGCCCCCTCACACCAGAGCCCACTGGGCTTGAAGGGTGGACAATGCACAGACCCACCTACCTGTGCGAAGAAAGAAATTCCACTAGAAAGAAAGTGGGGGCGGTCAGAATCGAACCCGGTACACCGAGGCTCTAATACCATATAAAAAATCAATTCAACCCAAAAACTTAAGCTATTGGGTGAGGCTATATTAATGGTTTTTGTTAGATATGATTAGATCTGATTAGATATGATTAGCCTGTAATTATTCTGATTGTATTAGGTCTGGGCCTTTCCTATAAGCCCATTAAAGTCTCTATATATTGTAACTCTCTGAATTAGATCAATACACAATATATTATTTTATATTTAAGTTGGTATCAGAGCTTGAGTGACTATAAGGTCACAAGTTCGATCCTCACCGCTCCTCACTTTCAAGTGGAATTAAAATAAAAAGCACAAAAAGGTAAACCAAAAATCGGGCCTGTGCAATTCCACGCTTCTAGCAGAAAGGGCTCTTGCGTGAGGGGGCGTGTTGAGATATATAGTCCCACATTGATTGTGTGGGCAACTAATGTGGCCTTTATAAGGCCTTGGGCACTCCCACCCTTTGAGCTAGCTTTTGAGGTGGTATATCCCAAGGTTCTTTACATGGTATCAGAGCCTCGCCGCCCCCACTTTCTCTTGTGGAATTTCTTAGCACAGGTAGGCTGGGCCTGTTGCATCATCCACTCTTCAAGCCCAATGAGCTCTCGTGTGAGGGGGCGTGTTGAGATATATAATCCCACATTGATTGTATGAGCAACTAATGTGGAGTTTATAAGGCCTTGGGCACTCCCACCCTTTGAGCTAGCTTTTGGGGTTGTGTAACCCAAGGTTCTTTACAGTTTTATATATCTCAACAACCACAGAATGAAAAACGAAGATGAGAGTCACAAGGCTGACATAAGTTAATATCAGAGACTGGCACGAAGGTTGATATATCTTGCTCATACTAGACCAGATTTAGCATGTGGTTATTGTTGCCGGTCAGTTCATGCACAAACCAAGGGAGAGATACTTGAATGTCGTGGATAGAATGTTCCCGGATTTTAAAACTACGACGGGCAGAGGATTGCTATTTATAAAAGGGGAAATTTGTCCATAAAAGTGTATACTGATACTAATTATGCAGGATCCATTATTGACCGAAGATCAACCTCAGGCTAAAGTATGTTTCTTTATGAATGTTTAATAACATTGAAGAATAAGAAATAAAATGTGGCAGTTCAGTCCAGCACAAAGGCAGAACAACACGTAGAGTTATGGCTTAAGGTGTCTAGAAATACTATGGCTGAAGAATATAATAGATGACCTCAGAGTGAAATATGAAGTTGTTCACTGATAATAAACCAGCCATTTATGAAGCTAATAATCCACTTCATCCAGGAGAAATCAGAATGCAGGCTGATTACTATATATATCCCTTGAGGAATTCAATTAAATAATGTGTTGACTATGAGACTTCCCACAGAGATTTCAGGAACTCACTAGATCAATGTTGTCAAGATTGAGAACTTACCTTAAGATCGAAAGGGGATAAAAAAATCGTAAATAGTGAGATCGGCAAGGATCGTAAGATCCTTTGTTTTTAATTTTAATAATAAAAAATAATAATTATACATATAAAATAATATGTAAATGACAACTTCATTCATAAAAAATAACAAATACAAAAAGACAACAAAATTCAAAAAGAGTTAAAATATAAGAATAGTTAAAATATAAAAAAAAATTCCAAAATATTACCGAATTCAAGGAAATTTTTATCTAAAAGAAAAGATGCTAAAAGATATAATGATTAATTTTATAAAATTTTATTCCAAACGTTGCAAATAATATTTTGCAGACAAGGCTATACTAAGATAATGATAAAACGAGGAGTAAAGCATAACCCAACTTTCAGATGGCAAATGCAGATGTAAGGAGAAGAAAGGGTGTTCACCAAAAAAAAAGGAGAAGAAAGGGTTGCGGAACTGTATTCATCAATTGCAGATGCAAACGCAAGCACAAGCACAGATCCAGTAACTAGTGTCGCCAGAGTCGCAGAAGATGAGAAGGAGAAGGAGAAGCTTGAAGGTGAAGTCGATTCACAAGAAAAAAAGCGTGAAGATGACAGTTGCACATGAAGTTAGGGTTTTCAAAACAGCATTAAATCTTTCCAGGTCATGGATTTCTTTTCCAGTCATGGGTTTCAATTTTGGGTATGGGACTTTTCATCCCAATTGCAAGAACAATGGGAACGAACGATCCCACCGATTTCACAATCGATCACTACGATCCCAGACAATTCCGCAGCAAAGCAATCTTGAATGCAATCTGAATCGCAGGAAGCACAAAAATAGGTCTATGATATTGCACGGGATTTTACAACACTGCACTAGATATCCATTCACCAGCTTAAAAGGTAGTGTTGTAAATATAAAACGAATAGTCATGTAATTATTATAGATTCATTTTTCCCATTTGTTAGACAAATTGTGATAGGAAAAATTATAGGTCCTATTATCTCCTTGTTTGTTTCCATAGAATCAGCTCTTTATTAGAAGAACAATTATTCACATTAGCCTGGATATCATAAACATTTTTATATGAACATTCAAGTAAATAATATTCATGTTCAAAATCCGAAATTTTGACTCCTACTAACAGTGGGGAAATCTACTACACCAGAAAAAAATTTGGCCAACATGAACAATAATTGGGACCAGGGTAATGAAGGATTTTTGAAAGTAAACCACATTTCATGTAACAAAAATAAGCAACTTATGTGTGTAGTGAATATGCAGTTAAGTATTCAATTGCAATCATAACAGTAAAAAAAAAAAAATTGCTCTCCATTAACAACTTCAGTAAAAAAGAGGTCAAAATCAAGAAGTATTAATGACTTTCAGGAATAGAAGGGCCTACCTCAAGAAGGAGAGCAACAATCCAACACAAGTGCTGAGCAGCCAAGCAATAAAACCATACTGAAGACAGCAAATTACAAAGAAAGGCAGAGATAACATATTATTAGTTGTTCACTTAAACTTCAAACAAACACTTTATTTCACATCATCCAGAAGTAGTATGCACGCACTGAAACATAAGGTCACAGAATAAGCAGCAGACATATAGAACCAGGCTAAAAATAATAATTGAGGAACCTGAAAAGAAACACATCAAATGAAATCCTTCATTATAATTAACTTTACAATCATTGTATTTAAAGGCACTCCTAAGGCAATCACCACCTATAGCTAAGGCCCCTCCAGTCAGGTGCACACATCTGCTGCCTTTTACCTTCAGATGAAGCGCTCAACTTTAGTGAATTACTTAAATTTTTGCGGTAATCTAACTAAATAGGTTAAATCCAGAGCAAAATCAGTAGCCAATGATGAAGTAGATGGGCACACTTCTCAAAATCACTTCCCAATATTGAGGAAATAATATAGATGGGCCAGCAAATGATGTTGATGAAGTATATAAATCTAATGAAATAAATGAAAGTGATGACAGCTATGAAAATTAACAAGGTGATAATTCCATGGAAGCACTTTTTGACTGATTTCTATTTCTCTTAAGAATTTAGTGTCGTTAACCTTGCGAATTTATCTCTTAACCTTACGAATTTTAATTTTTAGGGCTGCCACGAATTTCGTTTGCGCACTTTAGTCTTTAGTGCTAGTTAACAACTTATTATCATGCATTTTTTATAAAAGAAGAAATTTATTGACACAAAGTGGATAAAAGAATCCTCCAAAACAAAACAGAAAGCAACCAAGAAAAAAGTGAAAATCAATGTAACAGCTTCCCAATCCCTCAACCACTTTGTTAATGCATCCCAAACCCCACAACTTAACATTTACTTTATCACTTGACTATTCCTATTTTTATTTTAGTATATTTTATCATGCATTTAGGATATGCTTGGATAAAATATGTTGAGATATATAAAACCATTAATGTAGCCTCACCCAACAGCTTAAGCTTTTGGGTTGAATTGGTTCTTTACATGGTATCAGAGCCTCGGTGTACCGGGTTCGATCCTCACCGCCCCCCACTTTCTTTCTAGTGGAATTTCTTTCTTCGCACGGGTAGGTGGGCATGTGCATCGTCCACCCTTTAAGCCCAGTGGGCTCTCGTGTGAGGGGGCGTGTTGAGATATATAAAACCATTAATGTAGCCTCACCCAACAGCTTAAGCTTTTGGGTTGAATTGGTTCTTTACAAAATAGTCAATTTTTTCTCTCACTAATTTTAATATCTTAATTTGCTCAAGTATGCACTTTTCGGCACCTTTCACCTTTCATGACCATGATTTTGTTGCCAATATTTACATAGCTGGTCCCAAGCCCACAAAAAAGAGGAGGGTTTGCGTTGGTAGTCGACAGCCAATGCAAAACTTTGTTAAACCCTTATGACAATTGGGCGATGAAGTGCTGACAAGAGCACAAGCAAAGTATCGTGGAGATGAGAATGTTGTGGTGGACGAGTGAACATATAAGAAAAGATAAAATTAGGAATGAATATATTTACAGAGAAAGTCGGAGTAGCACCTACTCAATAAAAGATGATAGATTCTGCCTAAAATAGGAAACTTCAAAACATGAGCATATAATAGACAGCATTGAACAGGTGAAAACTTTTCTCATTAACCTTATATTGTCACAATGCCTTAAAGTCAGTATCTACCTCTTAATGTTGCTTAGAACACAAGATTTTACTACAATAGTGCAATCATCATAGGTACAAAGCATAGGGCAGAATCAGGCCTTCAAAAGTTATACACAATACATCCAAGAAAAGCACAATGAAAAGCAACATGCATACAGATATCAATTTAAGTTCTTTAAAGCCATATGGCCCTAAAAGTTCCTTCATCGGGATTACATTATAATGTTTACATAAAACAATACACAAATAGATTTTCTTGACAGAGCAAAATGATTTTAAGAAATCATTTGGGAATTTTTATGATAAATCACCAATCGTAGCTGAATGGGCAAGAGATCAGTACAATAATAGCAATAGTAAAGTTCACCCTCTCATCTGAATCTAATACATGTACTCTATAAGAGAACAACCCCAAAAGACTATAAAACTGCAAAACTCAGACCAAGAACATTACAAAGCAACAGAAGCATTTCCAATATTACGACTATTAGTCATGTAGACAAAGCAAAAATTAGTTAGTTCAACAGATGAACAAGTTAATAATTAAATTCATCCATTTCAGTAGAGGAATATTGCATATTTAATCCATAAATAGTCAATCCTGTACCTTCCTCGGTTTTGATGTCATGGCCATTTCTTCTGCTGTAAGTGATCGAAGAAAAGCCAAAATTGAACATATCACAGGAGACAACAGTAGCACTGCCAAGCCAAACTCAAACTACAAGCAATGCAAGTTCAGAAAATATCAAGATCAGCATATGTAACATTGACAATTAGGTTTATAAATTTAGCACCCCAAAATCAGTTAAACAAAATACAGATATAAGCTTCCGGAAATAAGTGTGCTTGTATATAAATCCTTCCCCCAAAAAAGACCAGAAAATAATATAGGGAGAGACTCAGCACTCACCTGCTGGTGTGTTGCATTAATAATTTTGATCGTTTTGGGACGAAATACAGCAACAATGATGGTTTCAAGTATGAAAATAGAACTAAACAGAACCCATGCTCGTTCTGGAGTACCGGTAATGTGGTGCAATACAAGTCTGCACAACTGAAGCCACTTTTCAAGCCCATGCAGCCTCAGTTCTTCAGATAATGAAATTTGATTAGGCACGGCATTGTCAGCACTGGTATTATCAACATTTTCATGATGATCTCTATCTGCATCCAGACTACTCCTCTGCAACAATGCCAGGATAGTTGGATCCAATTCTAAACTTTTCTCTTTCAACATCATAGCAAAATTTGGATCCAAGCCTTTATCCTGTAACAAATTACTCAGTTCCTGATCACCTTGTCTTGTCCTTCTTTTCAGCATAGTTGCAATCCTAGGGTCATTCAACCTTTCCTGGAATGCAAGAGCTAAATTCAAATCCAATGTTTGTTGATTTGCAGAGTTTGATGCACTAGAGTCGTTTCCTTGACTATCAAGACCACTACTAGAACAAACCACCAAGGAATTATTGTGATCCAAATTTCTATCATTAGATGATGTTCCAGCTTCTGGCTCATGAACAGCTGAGCGACAGGAGCTGCTGTGTAATGCTAAACTTGACCTTCCACTATCTAAGCTTTTGTCACTATTGATTCCATCTGGCAAACTAGCAGCTTGAGAGAGGACATTATTCCAATTACTCCCATCCCCTGCAGTCATACCCCTGCCAGGTTCAATGACATTACCAAGAGTACCGGCTTCAACACTACTACTACGTTTCATACTTGAGCCACAGCCTTCAGAAAAGCTAGATGAACTGTTATGCTCCTTTCTACGAAATCCTTCTCTCAGGCGTATCACAGTGCTTTGTAAGGCATCTCTCCTTGCAGCTAATGGGTTTGTGACTGATAAATGGCGAGAAACAGCAGCTCCTAAAAGTACAGACGCCATAACAGCATAACTGATACAGTGCCCCAAATACCTGTGAGAGAAAAGTAGAGATGAATCAACAAACCAGCAACAGAAGCATGGGTAAAAGGTCGCATGTTTTGATATAAGGAACTAACCAGTAGTGCACTCCAAAACAAATAAGAAACACCCGAGATGTACCAGCAACAAACAGTGCTACAACACGACTATTAAGAAGTTGAAAACCATACAAACAAGCTCCCATATTCCAGTCTACAGGACAAGAAATGCACAGAGAAAGAGAAAATCAAACAATCAGAGCCAAAAAGTGCATAAGAATTTTCCATGATGACAAAATTAAAAAAAGGAAAAAAATGAATATTATCAATAACAAGAAGGGCCATAACCAAGAATAATAACAGCAACTGATGTAATTGCTCCAAGCCAATTTTCCTCCTTTGCTGTTAGACCATACAAGATGGAGTATACTAACAAAACAAATAGCGAGCCAAGATAGAGAAGTACAAGATGGGAAGCCCTGTCAAGACAAAAAAAAACTGATAAGAACATGAACAAAAACTAAATGAGAAGCACTATATCCACATAAATGTTTGAGAAGCAATACTATAGAATCATCATTCAGTAAATGTAAGAAGAAAGGGAACAAATAACCCCAAAATAAGTAATTAAACCATTAATAAACCAATTGGAAAAGGGGGATAAAAGTAAGAGCAAAAAAATGCCTGCCTGACTAACAGCTAATTCTGAATGCTATTAGAAGACCTTACAATTATTTTGTCTCCACCAGGATAGTCAAAAGTGAGAGCAAGAACTAGAAGATACCTTCTAGATTGCCGGGGATATAACTCATTTGGATCTGGTGGATCAGGTAAACATGCCACAGGACCCACTTCAATACAATCGGAATAAGCAAATTTGTATGCCCTTCGTACATATTCATCCACATCCAAGCCATTCCCTACAACGAACAATGGTAATAAGAATTTTCACGTAACAAAAAACAAAACAGAATCAAGCCTATATCAGTAAGCACAACAGGAAACCATGTACATCATAAAGAAACATCAGAATGCAATGTCTCCACAATCAAGGCGTAATTTAATAATAATCAGGATAGTGATTTGTGAACAAACAAAGTGATTCAAATGCGTACCATTAAACATCATTCTGCAAATAAATAGCATGTTGATTGCTAAAGCAATTGCTGAGACTCCAAAAAAGAAACCAGAAGGAGAATAACGGTCAGATGCCCGTGAACCAGCTGTAACATATACTGCACAAAGTTCATATGCACAGAGTAAAGCAACAGCCAGAAGAAGCAGGATTGCGACAGCCCCTGTCAAAGAAAAATGCAGATATTAGCTATAAAGATTATAACAAGAGCCAACATGAAAATGAAACTAAATAAGTCACAAATAAGATGTCCATACATACTATAACTCTACATAGAAGCAGGTAAATATACTTTCACTTCCAATCTGTACAACATCATTGATGGGTCATATCATTCACCTTAGAGAATTTAATACAAAACTTACACACTGAAAAAAGCAACATAAAGAACAAAAAGACAAAACGTTATGTGCAGCAGATGAAAGCTTTAACCTAGCAAAGAACATTTATTGTTGTCAGTTCTACTATAGGTAACATAATTCCCATTTCTAAGTAACTTATTTCACTGCTGCTTCTTATTGATTACATAATCAGTGCTTCTCTCTTCTGTCTCAAGTTTCTGTCTAGTGCTGAACACTCTTCAATCACATCTACTTTACTTGACTGGAAGTCTTATCGGAAAGAATCTGCAGCTATAGCAGCTAATCCAATTTCGAACAAAAATCCTATTTTCAAGTTTATGGTGCATTACGAAGATTAAACGTTTCACCTAATGAATTGGAATGATCTCAGAAAATGGCCTATGGTGTCTTGTCGGTTCACGACCTAAACTGTGGCCTAAATGGCTTCATCAGGGCAAATATTAGTTCAATATGAACTATAACAACTCCACAAAATTAATCCCCTTCAAAGCCCTTTATGGTAGAGATCCACCTACTTTGCTTATAGGGTCAGCTGGACCATCTACAATAGACGAAATTACCCATCTCCCAACTGGACTTAATGATTGATGATTTGAAGAATCATTTGGTACAAAAGTCCAGAACAGAATGAAGGTGCAGGCTGATCAAAACAGGAGGGAGGATGTTTATCAACCAGGGAACTTTGTCTATCTCAAACTTAAACCCTACAGATTCAAATCTTTGGTAAGAAAAATGAATGAAAAACTCAGCCCTGGGAATTATGGACCATACAACATCTTAGAGAGGATTGGACAAGTTGCGTACAAACTGAATACACCTATTGTGAATGCTAGCCACATACACCCAGTATTTTATGCGTCATTGTTGAAGAAATAGATTTCTGCCACAGCGGTGCCAGCCATTACCACCATTTCTGTCCAAAGACCTAGCTGAAAGTTCAAACACTTGAGGTTCTCAGCCACATTCTGGAAATACTTATCAAATGGCAAGACCGTCCTTATTTTGAAAATTCTTGGGAATCCATGACTGCCATACAGACTCAGTTTCCCACACTTCATCTTGAGGACAAATGAAAAAGCTTTAGGGGGAGTATTGTTAGGAAACCTCCTATCGTGAGGGTGTATGTCAGAGCCTCTATCAGGCAAGGGAATTGGCAGTTGGCACGACTGGGTGTAACTAACTGCCAGCACAACCATAAGGGGCAAATTGGAGGGAAATTTTGTTGTAAGCCATAGAAAAATATAAAAGGAAGTAAGTAGAGACAAAGGAATGAATTGGAGAGTTCAAAACCATACGGTTTCCCCTGTTATCCGTTTCCTGTATGTCCATTGTAAATCTGGTGTTATAGTGAGGAATAAATTGCTGTTGATATTACACTGATATCAGGGGTTATAGTGAAATATTATAGCATCTACATTTCTTTGTGTGTAAATGTGGTCCAGTTTCTATCATAATCCTAATGTTTACCTTCACATTTGGAGTCAGTGTTATTAGAGAGTGTTAGAATATTAAGGTTATTCATGTGTTATGACTTATGAGTAACACACACCATATAAATAAAATGTCATATTATTCGAAGTATCTTCATTCTCTTTTACTTCTTTTCACTTATACCCTATAATTTAAACATTCTACCAAAGTGATACCATCCTCTGTGACATGATCATGTCACCACTTGCTGGTGTGTCCAGCAAATTTTCTGACCAAGTCTGCTCATTGGATTCAGTAAAGCCCATGCTATTCTCTCCATTTCTCTTATGAGAATCACGCTAATTTTGTCACCAGAAGACTCAAATGCGGCTGCAGTTGCAGTTTATTCCTTTTTCTGTTTACTTTCAACAGAACAGACATCACCATCACGTCTAAAGGCCACAAATTGCTCAAATGGTGGAAGATCATCCACAGAAAAAAAAATCCACAACAGTAATGCCAGAAACAATCTCAGTCTAAGTTTCAGCATTTAGGTAATTTTGGTTTCACATCAAATAGAATACATAAGCTTATGCTTGTGAACTCGAAACAGTTTACTTTTGCCAAAGAACAAATCGGACAGCAAATACATACTTGAGCTTTGCCATTGGGTTCTCCACCAGAGCATAATCGAATAAAATGCCAATAGAAGAGCTGAGCCAGCCATTATTACAGCCAAACCAATAAGGTCTCGACCCAATATTACAATCAACCAGGAGCCCCAAACGATAAGCACCAGAATTGGAGAAACAACAACAACCCATGCGGAAAGATTCAGGAAACCACATAGCAAATGGAGTTGAGGACCTTGCAAAATATTTGGCCATTTCCGAGCAAAGATCCAACTGGAAAGAGAAACAAATGAATAAAAGATATATGTAAAGAAGCCCAACAAGGTCAAAATTTCAGAGTACTTTAATTGCATGATTAAAAGCAGCAAAAACATGTATTTCTTCTTGAATCATTATATGTTATGGAATGACAAAGAAATAGCCATTGGTGCAGTAAAACTTCAACTTATTTGTTCTTGAAAGGCAGTCAAAAGAGCCAGAGTAACGATATTTGTTATGTTCAATAATCCACTTGCTATCAGTCTGGGTGCAACAATATTTAAAAAAAAAAAAATCATAACAGATCATCAAAAGAGAAGAACAATCAACTTTTAGAGAAGGTATAGATATTCCTGTCAAACAAAGTAGGTCAAACCTTAAAAATCTAGACAGGTTCTGACACAAACAGAAAATTTGAAATCTGTATTATTTTTAGTTTCACAACTTGATTTCCTCTTGAAAATGCATCGACAGTTATCAATGTAAGCTATCAATTACAAAATAATCTAACCAATTACAGCGAAAAAGTACTTAAAAAGAATAAATAGCTAATTAATTAAATAAAAATTAGTCAATTTTCACTCAGAAGGCTTTCTTTCCCTTTACTAGTATTGGCCTATAAGATAATGATAAATTAATATTTCTTTCTTTCTAATAATACTATTAAAAGCTGAGAAATTTATTTCTGATAATACCACTAATATAGCTATTAGGTGAAGGGTTATGAATGGTTTTATAGCTAATAAGCCCCTTCACACAAGAGCCTTTGGGCCTTAAGCATATATAATGCACAGACCTACCTTATCTTGTTATGAAATTTAAATTATTATTTAGAAGCATGAGGACGACACGGATCAAACTTGTAAACCGCCTGGTCATTGAGGCTCTAATATCATATCAAGGACCAACCCTCCCAACAGCTTAAGCAATTACGTGAAGGCTCATGAATGGTTTTGTATCTAACATAGTCTTTTAAAATTATGTATTTTCTTCTTTGTTTCTTGCATTTCTCAAAGTTATTGCAGCTTTAGGAGGATTCCTAATCCTCATGATTTGTACTCTATCCTTTATGAATTTTGGTTTCATGAAAACAAAAATAAATAAAGGATTCATTTCGGACACCCCTATGTTATTCGGGTCCCTAATAAAGTGAATAAGAGGCCATTCCAATGTACAAGCTCCCACCATTGTGGTGTATGAGGAGGGTACAATATACGTAATCTTACCTCCTTGAGGAAAGAGGCTGTTTCTGTGACTAGAACCAATACCACCAGATTGCAAGGCAGCCACCTTGTCATTGTGCTAAGGCTTACCCGCTCAAAAATAAGTGAATAGTCCAAGAAGTCTATAACCAACTTGCCAATATTTGTCATTAACTTTCCTTCATGAATGTTATATTTCCAAAAATATGGAATATTACATTCCATGTCATGCCAATATGTATGTAAGCATCAGAACATGACCATAAAGATGTATATAATCTCAAATTTATGAGATTTCATTAATTATGTTCCTCAATTTGGACTATCATTTCTGCACACCAATGATACTTAAGATTCCAACAGCCACAATAAAATTATAAAACTAAGACATATAAGTTTCTCGAGAATCCCCATATTTCTTTTTGGATAGTCTAATTTTCTACAAAGAAACGGAGGGGAATTCAGTTAAGCATCCGATTTAGTGTAAGACATCGATAGATACAAAAGGTTGTCTTCCAAGATGTCCATAAGAATGTCATATTGAATGTTTAAAGTTTAGGCTGCTCATCTAACATCTGGCATCCATCCCGTTAACAATACCTTTATTGTCAACCCTAGCAGCAACCAACATGCATTTTAATGCTCAGGCCCACAAAATTATTTAAAAAGAAGCTCAAAGGAAAACACATCAAAGCACTCACGATTAGGAAGAATCAAGATTGTGAAACAAAAGTCATTTCCCATGTATGAAATTTTTTCAAAGTTATAATAAACCAAATGGCGCACACAGTTCGACCAGGCCGCCAGTCAGCTGTATAACACAGAACATGGAAAGATCCAGAAAATACCCTGGCAATTCACACTAGCTTCCCAAAATGTTAAACAAATGTAGCCAAGTACTTCACTAATTACACATTCAGGAAAACAAAGCAGCCAATGCCAGTAAATTTTAATTCATCTATAACAAGTATTAATTTAACAGCAACCATATGGCACAATTTAACAGCATTTGCAGTGTATTATAACAATTTAACCTTGGACTCCACAACTAAATTATCAAGAATTCAGAAAATTATGATGGGATACCTATAAATTCGCCAGGGCCTCCAGTTCACAGCCCAAAGTAAGAAGAAGGAAGCTAGCCCCAAAACCGAGAAGAGGGTCCCACAAATCACGCAAGACAGGAGAACCCCACGGTCACCACCTTCCATGCCTATCTTCTTCTCAAATAAAGCTCATGCACCTGATTACATAACCCACAAAAACAATTACACAAATAGCAATAACAATGATGATGCATGTGAAGGAAGGATAAAACTTTTGGAATGTGGAAAGGGAAATGAGTGGGTGTTGTTGCACTTACTTGACTGTTGTGGACTGAAATGGCAGCAGCAGCAACAACAACAACAACATGATGGTGAATTTCAGCGGAAATGGGTCATGGGTATGAAGCTAGGGTTTGAAATATTGTGAAGCTAGGGTTAGGAAGAAAGAGAAGAGAGGAATTGGGAGAAGAAGGGGGTTTTTGTTTTGTTTGTATCTTGTTTGGGTATCTATCTCTCCTTCCCCCACTCAGATTGTTTCAGAATTCAGACCAAAAAGATTAAAAACCCTACACTGCCCCTTTCCTCACTCTCTCTCAAGTCTGAACTATATCAAATAATCAACTCTCAAGTAAACACAACAAAAATAAAAAAATAAAATAAAATAATCCTCTTTTTCTCTCTCCACCAAGTAGTAAGAGAGAGAGAGAGAGTATATAAAACATTCATAAAGACAAATGTGCGAAAAGAAATGAAAAATAATTGCTTTAACTCTGATCTATTTATTACACCAATCATTTAAGATTTAATTTTGAGTTGAGTTGTGACTTACTTAAAAAATTATAAATAAGTTTATCACAACTAGTAAGAAATTGTTTTAACTTAGTCAATAATCTCAAGTTTGAGTCACCCTTTATGTTTTTTTTTTTAAATATTTCAATCAGTTCATTGTTTCGCAGCTAATTCGATTTGGGGCAAATCTAGGATTAAGACTTTAAATCTCTCCTAAAAATAATACTGAAGAGATTCGAACACATGCTCTCATCCTTACCTATTTAGCTCTCATGCTCCAATTAGCTACCATCATTTGGTAGTCACCCTTTATGTTATGCTTGACTCGACTGGGATAATTGATGAACATGCGGAAAAACATTTAAATTTTTAATTGTTTTTTTTTCACATTTTTGTAAGTACTGATTATATATTTGTTTGATTAAACCATGAACTCATTTACTTCCCGTGAAGCTGTATTTGGAAGCATTGTTTTTCCGCTTGCAATAAGGAAAAACATGAATCAAACGAACAGTAAAATAAAATGTAAGATAAAATTTGAAATATAAAATGGAAATGATTCCCCACGAAATCAAGACATGTGCTTGTATTCTAAGAACTCGCTGTTTTTTAAAATCTCAAGTATTCTAAATTATTGGAACGACAGGTTCCTATTTCTTTATCGTTTTGCTGTACATTGTTAGAATGATGCGGAATGAATAAACATAATAATTATGTTGTTTTTGTCTTATTTATAGGTCCCCTTTTCCTAGGCCTTATTTTTTAAATTTTTTTAATAATTTATCTGTTTAAATGAACTAATGTTAATTATGATTTGACTAGAATGTCAATCATCCAATTATAAATGTTTTCTAGGTTGATTTGAAATATTACATATAGAATTATAGGTCCAAAAAAAATTCAATGATTGGGGACCACTAACAATTGGGTGTTCCAAAATTTCTTCCATTTTACTCATTTCATTTATATTTCCATTTATATCCCAAACTTTTCAAAGAGATCATACAATAGTTGATAGTCTTAAACAACTAAAAAAATTCTCCAACCAAATAAAGGTTCAAAAGGATCCAAAAACTATTGCTTAATAAGAAAGGAAATGTGGTCCTCTCATATATTTTGACAATCCTACAATCACCTGACACATGGTTGCTTAATCAATTGTGGCTACACGATATCAGCTGCTCAGAGCACCACTACCCTCGACAAGAACCAATAGCTTGAAAATAGACACATCCATGGCGCCACATTTACAAAAGCTTAGCCTAACTATAATCGTCTCGTCCAAATAATGGCTTACGAAGATTATCACTCTTCATCAATAGAAATGAACATCATCATATCAAAGCACACCAAGACACTTGACTATTATAAAAACATAGGCATTTAGCCCAAGTATGATCATTTTACATTAATACTTGAACATCTTGAATACATATTGACTTAAGGGTTAGAGTGTCTTGCAATGACTCCCATCAGTCTCCTAAACCTATTCAAAAACATCAATTCTAGCCCAAGTATCCCGCGAACCAACCAAAAACACCCCACAAGCAGAACATCAGCCAAAAACAAATCCATCTATAACATATTCAATCGTATGTGATACAACCCAGTAATTATTGGACCGATAATAAATGTTATATGTTAGGGAAATATTTATCTCATTTTGTTGAAGATAGTTATTTCATTTTATACACTCATTGAATTTTGTGCCAGCTTTTTTCATTTCTTTTTCCTTTTGTTTTAAAGTGTGACCCCACATATTTATCTCACACACATGAGAGAATTATCTCAAGCAACATGAGATTAATAATTTCCTATATATTATCCAGTTTTATTTTATTTTTTTGGTTGAAATATGTTAACCAGTTTTTAATACTTAATAAAATGTATAATTTTGTTTGAATCGCAATTCATTGCTATTGTTGAAATCTCAAAAGTTACTGATTTTTAAAACCTCAAATTTTATTTTATTTTTCTTAGTTTAACATATTTGTTTGGTTTCTATTCAGTACCACTGAGTAAATTACACATTTACCTTTATCTAATTTTATTTCACTCATGCAGCATTGCAGTTGGAGCTTTCAAGGTTTAACACACTTATATTTTTGTTTAATGTTCACAAAAACAACGTTATTTTGAGGTAAAAATCATGATATATTTATAATTTTAACTTATTTTATGATTATAATAATTTTATCATTCAAATTTTTTAATTTTTTAACCTCAAAATGATTTTGTTTTGGTGAATATTAGACAAATTTGTCTAAGGTAACATTAGATACTTTTTTCCTATTATTTTTGGGTTTGCTTTTTCTAAAGTTAATGTAGATAACTTATCTACATTGAGTCCAAAATGACGTTATTTTGAGGCGGAAATCAAAGTATTTTTGTAATTATAATTTATTTCAAGGTTATAAAAGTCTTTTTCATTATAATTTTTTAATTTTTCAACCGAAAACGACACCGTTTTGAGAGCGATAACTCATCTACATTCACTTTAGAAATATTAAAGCCATTATTTTTTCTATACAAACATTCAAACAAAACAATTCTTTCAAATAAACTTTGAAAGTGGCATTCTCAAATATAAATTAATTATTTTAAAATAATTTCTATCAAAATTTAAATCAAAACGGTCATTTCATTAAAAGCTAGCTAATATCCTCCACACCAAAATTATATAGTACTAGTTCTACATTTTAAGATTTTGGATATCTAACCAGAGATGAAATTAAATTAAATATGATAGAACGACATTGAACGTAATGGAAATGTTGGTTATTTCACAGTATAGATTGTATTTGTTTGTCTTTATAGATTGATATGTCTTTCTCAATTTGTAAGCGTTGTTGGGCTTCATTCATATTGAATTATTTTCTTCTAAAAAGCAATATATATATATATATATAAAAGTTAAAAATAAATGTTAGAGTATTATATAATGAAAAATAATGAGATTTATTTTGAAGGGAGTGTGATGAATGTTTAAGTTCTAATTCAAGGAAATTTTTTAATGGTACGGAAGTACTGAACTCAGTATTCCATTTTATTAAAAAGGAAAAAAATTATCTTTACCTGTATTTTTTTATAATTTCTTATAAGTTTAAAAAACTTTTCTCTTTTAGCATGAATGTACTTATCGCTGTTGCATCGAAAATTTTCTCCTAATTTAGCCTCTCTTCATAAAAAATATTGTGAATTTAGATTCTTCTTGAAGTATTTATAAATAGGGTAATATTTCTAAGAAAGAAACTTTTTCCAGCACATTCAACCAATTGTGGGGTCCACTAGGAGAGAGAATTGTTTATAAATCCAAAAAAACTTTTCCCTTTTAGCATTAATGTATATATAGAATATTTTGGATTTAGATTCTTCTTGAAATATTTATAAATAGGATAATATTTTTCTCAAGTTACATAAGAAAAAAAAAATTCCAGTTAATTTAACCAATTATGGGCCATGAGGAGAAAAAAAAAAACTCAATTACAAATGTAAGTGCAGGAAAACGTTACCCTTATAAATAACTATATATACAACTGATACACAGGCATTGCACCATTGGGCCGTTGCAAAAGTGCTTAAGAATCTCTCGTGACTTGTGAGTTATGACACAAACACAATAGCAGCGTCCCATTGCTTAGGGATTTTTATTTTTTATTTTTAAATCAGCCATTTTATTTGATGTTTATAGAAGTTATATTTAAATTTGAATGGTCATTAGGTCTTTCACTATTCAACATTAAAAGCAAAAAAAGAAAAAAAAACTTTCCTAACCTGAATTTTTTTTCGCCATGTCATTAAAAAATATTATACCTCTAAATCACTTACAATCTTAGTTAAAAATTATTTTGATATTAATTTTTGTAAATCATTTATTATTTACAGTGAACTCATGTATAATTTTTTAGAGTCCGGTTTCATGTCTCGTGCATGTTGCTCAACTAATAATACGAATAAAGAGTTTAGGTTTAATGATTCATAAATGTAAAATAGTTTGTTTATTCTTTTTTTTGGTGAAAAAATTGTTTGTTTATTAATAAACGAAAAAACACCACGTATCATTATAATATTTATTTATTTATTTTAAAAAAAAAAACATAAACAGTTAGGCTTGAGGATTAAGATCGGTTTAGGGTATCATTTAAAAATAGAAGTAAAAAAAGTTAGGAATGAGATTTATATTAACCTTTTATCCAATTATCCCCAGATAGTAATCCACAACAACCAGCCTTCTTTCAAAGCTCTTTACTTCATTCATCATTGTTAATTTTTATTCAACAATGAACCTTTATTTTCCAATCCCAAAACCTGTTACAGTTTCTTTGATGTTAGTATCCAGGAAATCAACACAGAGCAAGAAGAAAATAAAAGTTAAAATACAGGTGTCGACAAGGAGTTTATTTTTTTGATAAAACACAAGTAAGTCATTTCTGTTCGGGACAAGTCTAGATTAAAATTTTAAAATCCTCTTAAAGATAATATTGAGAAGGATTCATACTTTCACCCACTAACTCTCATACGAGAGGATATGTAGTAAGAAGAGAGAGACTGAGGGAAAAAGAGAAGAGAGAGGAGAGAGAAAGGAAAGAAGAGGAGAGAGAAGGGGAAAGAAGAGGAACCACCTAATATTTTCTCCTCTCATACGATCAACTGATCTATCATCATTTGCTTCAACAAAAAGATTTTTTTGCTTGGCATCACCCCCATGTAGGCTGCATTTACACGGGTACATGATATGACAAAATTTTTATAATATTGGTATAGGATAAAATATTATATAGAAATGATAATATATTGTATACAAATATAAAAGTGTAAATAATTAAGTAATTATATTAACGGAAAAACTACTCTCATGTTGTTGAAAAGTAATTATCTTTTTTACCCACTCATCGATTCTTGTGTAGCTCAATTTTGAGTGTAAAATCTGCCATGGAGATGGATGCTGATGACGGCTCAGAAGGAACCGAAGGCAGAGAAGTATGAGCAGCCCAATTTTCATAATTGGATTGTCCACGGAGGATGACCGTGGTGAGAACAGCACCAGGATTGTCGGATGGGTGCAGGTAAAAGGGTGACTTAGAATCAGAAACCTTGAAGGTTTTAGGTGCGGAAGTCATGATGAAAAAAAAAAAAAAAAAAAATGAAGGCTTGTTGATCGTCAAGCTCTTGATACCATAACAGAAGTTGCTGTCATTCGCAGCTTAATGATATATCAAATTGGGTCTATTATATAGACCAAGATTTACAATTGGTTACATCAGGAAATCAGCTAAACTTAAGGAACAGAAAGCATAAATCAAGCTAATCTATTTACATCAGGAAATCAGCTAAACTTAAGGAACAGAAAGCATAAATCAAGCTAATCTATTTACATCAGGAAATCAGCTAAACTTAAGGAACAGAAAGCATAAATCAAGCTAATCTATTTTAATATACAAGGTAACAAACCGTGATAGTTACAATCAGGATCCTAACAAATTAATGCTACTCTAATACTCCCCCTCAAGGTGGAGCATGGAGGGAGGAGATGCCCAACTTGGAAGTCAAAAAATCGAATTGTTTGGATCCAAGTGCTTTGGTCATAATATCTGCGGGTTGAGAACTAGTGGGGATATGTTGAGTAGAAATAGTCTTGCTGAGAAGATAGTCCCGAACAAAATGGCAATCTAACTCGATATGCTTGGTACGCTCATGGAACACTGGATTAGAAGCAATATGAATAGCAGACTGACTGTCACAAAACAGTTGCATAGGGGCTGCATGAGGAATATCAAGAGAGCTGAGAAAAGACTTTAACCAAATAAGCTCAGAAGTCGCAGCTGCCATGGCACGGTATTCAGCTTCAGCAGAGGAGCGGGATATTGTGTTTTGCTTCTTGGTTTTCCAAGAAATAGGAGAATGTCCAAGAGTAACAAAATAACCAGTGACTGATTTTCGAGTCAAGGGACAACTAGCCCAATCCGAATCACAATAGGCACGAAGAAGAAGATCACTGTCAGATCGAAGAAGGAGTCCTTGGCCAGGATTGGACTTAATGTACCGAAGAACACGAATAGCCGCATCGTAATGTATCTGCATAGGATGCTGCAAAAACTGAGAAAGTGTGTGAACTGCATAACTAAGTTCTGGTCGTGTAATCGTGAGATATACAAGACGGCCAACAATACGTCTATAACGTTTAGGATCATCAAACGGAGGTCCTTCAGCAAGAGCAAGCTTGTGATTGGGATCCATAGGATAAGCAACCGGTTTACAACTTTGAAGTCCACATTCCTTAAGAATATCCAAAGCAAATTTGCGTTGAGTAAGAAACAAACCGGTCTTGCTTCGAGCAAATTCAATGCCAAGAAAATACTTGAGGGGACCAAGATCTTTGATTTTAAACCAGGTTTGTAAATGAGCTTTGACACGGTCACAGAGAGAAGGATCACTACCTGCCAACAAAATATCATCTACATAGACAAGTATAGCAACATAATGGGAACCAGTCGAGTAAGTGAACAACGTATAATCAGCACGAGACTGAACAAAGCCGAAACTGAGGAGAGAACTACGAAGCTTAGCAAACCAATTTCGTGGGGATTGCTTGAGACCATAAAGTGAACGTTGAAGCTTACAGGCGTGACCAGACTTGGTTTGGGAGAAACCGGGAGGAAAACGCATAAAGACTTCTTCATCCAAATCGCCATGGAGAAAGGCATTTTGAACATCCAGCTGAAAAATGCTCCATTTTCGAGCTACAGCTACAGATAAAAATGTACGCACACTTGTCATTTTAGCCACCGGTGCAAAAGTCTCAGTGTAATCTTCTCCTTCGATCTGATTGTTCCCAGCAATAACCAGACGCGCTTTATAGCGTTCAATGGTTCCATCAGAATTGTACTTGATGCGGTACACCCACTTACATGGAATAGCTTTCTTACCAGAAGGGAGAGGTTGAATTTGCCAAGTATGATTGGCTTCCAATGCATCAATTTCGGCTTGCATGGCTTTCTGCCAATGAGGATATTGCATAGCCTCTTTAAATGATTTGGGTTCCAGGTTACTATCCACGGCGGCAAGAAAAATCTGATGGTGCGAAGAAAATAATGCATTAGAAACATAATGAGGCTTGTTGATCGTCAAGCTCTGATACCATAACAGAAGTTGCTGTCATTCGCAGCTTGATGATATATCAAATTGGGTCTATTATATAGACCAAGATTTACAATTGGTTACATCAGGAAATCAGCTAAACTTAAGGAACAGAAAGCATAAATCAAGCTAATCTATTTACATCAGGAAATCAGCTAAACTTAAGGAACAGAAAGCATAAATCAAGCTAATCTATTTACATCAGGAAATCAGCTAAAAACTAAGGAACAGAAAGCATAAATCAAGCTAATCTATTTTAATATACAAGGTAACAAACCGTGATAGTTACAATCAGGATCCTAACAAATTAATGCTACTCTAATAGAGTTCGCAGAAAATTAATTAGTGAACCATGTTTGGAAAGGTAAAAACGTAAATTTGAGAAATTGGCTAAGTGAGTTTATGGGAACCCCTTAGTAACTTATGATAAGTAAAATAAGACATATAAATAGTTTAAATAAGTATTCCGCAAGAGTTTACACTTACGGTCACGACTTTTAATTATTACGCTTTTTATTGTTTTAAATGCTCGCGTAATAATTGGAAAAAGTTTATTCGCATTTTTATAAATGAATTGTTGTGATTGTAACTGCGCTTAATATCATAATTAATGTTAACAATACCGGTGTACAATGGGCTATTACACCTATCACTAATGGTACTCATGGGCACCCCATGAAGCTTCGCAATCTCTCTAACATACAAGCTAGCCAGCTGCTTGGTGGTAAAACTCGTCTTCACCGAAAGGAAGTGAGCAGATTTAGTCAATCTGTCCACAATGACCCATATAGAGTCATAACCAGCCTGAGTCCTTGGCAACCCCACAACGAAATCTATGGAAATGCTCTCTCACTTCCATTGCGGAATCTCAAGAGGTTGAAGCTTACCAGACGGCCTCTGGTGTTCAATCTTCACTTTATGACATATCAAACACTTGGACACATACACCGCTATGTCTTTTTTCATGCTCGGCCACCAGAAATTCCTCTTCAAGTCTTGGTACATCTTTGTAGCCACATGGTGGATAGTGAATTGGCCCATATGAGCCTCTGACATCACCTCCTCAGTCAATGGACCTCTAAGAACTATAATCCTTTTCTGGAACATCAACAATCCCTCCTCATTCCAAGACACATCGTCTTAGTTCTTCACATAGTCAAGGCACTACCTTTGCACTTGTGCCTCCTT